>NC_081310.1:69178809-69511309 GCF_026419965.1 Kogia breviceps | reverse complement strand
TGGGTTTCCAATGAGTGCTTTCGCTGTCGGAAGATTGCGTTGAACCTGGAGAGTTGGGACCCATGGAATGGGGAGCACGCAGGATTCCTTTCAAGGGTCTGCATTTGCTTTCCCAACCTCACCAATCGTCTCAGCCCCAAGAGTGTCCAGCCTTATGTCTTCTGCCGCTGGGGCTGTAGATGTGGTCAATCCTGGTTGCATGCCAGTCCCTGAACGCATTTTGGAAGAATTTCTCTCTGTTTTGCCCTGCTTGTTTCTTCTTTATGTTGGAAATGTATCCTCAGAATGGGTCTGAGCTGATTTTCCCTGCTGGTTTTAGGCCGCTTTACACACACTTGATGCACTTACACAGAGATATCAAGACTTAGCTTTTAAGATGCTTACTAGTCGGATAGATACTTGTGCGATGAACAGGGTCTGGTGAGTCCAGTTGATTGAGCAAGGAGTAGGTCGTGTCCATTCCATATTCGGTTTTCGGAAGGGTATCTGTGCTCATTTCAAACTCGAGTTTTATGCGTCACCCCACCTCACCTTTCCCCTGAAGCAGGCATAAGTGTGTTTTCTAAAAGCGTGACTCTGTTCTGTTTGGGGATTCAGTGCATGGGGAGCGATTTTTACATTCCCTCGATAAGTGATATCATAAGTTTCTTTTTTTGTGGGACTTATTTCACTGAGGATGATCGTACCTAAATCCACTCAGGATGCTGCTACCAGCCTCATGACGTGGATTTCATGGCTGAGTGACACACCATTGGACCTACGTAGCACCACTTCTGCACTTGTCCACTTGTCCACTCGTCTTTGTCCACTTGGCTCTTTCCTGGGATATGAAACGTGTACCGGAGTGGAGGTTCTTGTCAAGACAGCAGCCCTCAACTTTGGGGTCCCTGTGTCTGGTTGATTTTTTCATTTTCCCAAGGTCAACGCCCATGTGTGGAAGTGCCCTATGCTCTGTGGTTCTGTGTTTTACATGGTTTGGGAAAGAGGATACACTTGTGAAGATTGGCTGTTGGCCATTGACATCCCGCCCATCAGCTTAACAAGGCTCCCTTGACTCCGTGGGCTGTCCTGCCTTTCTGGTTTTTAGACTTTTTTCGCCTGGCCCTTTTGCCCCGGGGGGGGGGCGAGAGATTTCTTTGTAGTGCTGATTTGCTCTCCCAGGTTGCTTGGTTGGCCAAAAAGGGCGTATGCGTTCTTTCGCATCATTGTCCACGTTCTGGCGCTTTTCATGTGCTATCGGGGCCATTCCGATGTACCCGTTGACATCCGTTTCCTGCAGTTCTGCCTTGCGTTCAGCGCCTCTTCGTAGCCTGACCTCAATATATTTTGGGGCGATAGTTATCGTTTAGAGCTCTGCAGGTTTGGGAAGTGCAGTGCCCCTGAGCTCCATTTCCCAAGTCGCTTTTTTGGGAGGGGGACGCAACACGGCTGGATGGCTTCACGCCCCATTGTCGATCCGGGGTGGCAGGCTGAACCTCTGGTGAATTCTTCTTCGTGATGGGAAATGAGAGTGACATGTGCCCGACCAAACACCTCCAGCGAGTCTCTCATTGGTTCCCCCTCTTGCAGTTCATCCTGCGGACAAATTGCAGACGGTACGAAAGAGGCATTGAAAGGCGCCGAGTCTCCAAGTGGGGAGATTGTTAGTAAGGGGGCCTGAATGGAGAACACGAGCACCAGGAGATGAAAACTGAGGTGAGTTTCAGAAAGCTTTCCCGATCCCACGGTGTAGCATCCGCTGGGTTTCCAATGAGTGCTTTCGCTGCCGGAAGATTGCGTTGAACCTGGAGAGTTGGGACCCATGGAATGGGGAGCACGCAGGATTCCTTTCAAGGGTCTGCATTTGCTTTCCCAACCTCACCAATCGTCTCAGCCCCAAGAGTGTCCAGCCTTATGTCTTCTGCCGCTGGGGCTGTAGATGTGGTCAATCCTGGTTGCATGCCAGTCCCTGAACGCATTTTGGAAGAATTTCTCTCTGTTTTGCCCTGCTTGTTTCTTCTTTATGTTGGAAATGTATCCTCAGAATGGGTCTGAGCTGATTTTCCCTGCTGGTTTTAGGCCGCTTTACACACACTTGATGCACTTACACAGAGATATCAAGACTTAGCTTTTAAGATGCTTACTAGTCGGATAGATACTTGTGCGATGAACAGGGTCTGGTGAGTCCAGTTGATTGAGCAAGGAGTAGGTCGTGTCCATTCCATATTCGGTTTTCGGAAGGGTATCTGTGCTCATTTCAAACTCGAGTTTTATGCGTCACCCCACCTCACCTTTCCCCTGAAGCAGGCATAAGTGTGTTTTCTAAAAGCGTGACTCTGTTCTGTTTGGGGATTCAGTGCATGGGGAGCGATTTTTACATTCCCTCGATAAGTGATATCATAAGTTTCTTTTTTGTGGGACTTATTTCACTGAGGATGATCGTACCTAAATCCACTCAGGATGCTGCTACCAGCCTCATGACGTGGATTTCATGGCTGAGTGACACTCCATTGGACCTACGTAGCACCACTTGTCCACTTGTCCACTTGTCTTTGTCCACTTGTCCACTTGGCTCTTTCCTGGGATATGAAACGTGTACCGGAGTGGAGGTTCTTGTCAAGACAGCAGCCCTCAACTTTGGGGTCCCTGTGTCTGGTTGATTTTTTCATTTTCCCAAGGTCAACGCCCATGTGTGGAAGTGCCCTATGCTCTGTGGTTCTGTGTTTTACATGGTTTGGGAAAGAGGATACACTTGTGAAGATTGGCTGTTGGCCATTGACATCCCGCCCATCAGCTTAACAAGGCTCCCTTGACTCCGTGGCCTGTCCTGCCTTTCTGGTTTTTAGACATTTTTCGCCTGGCCCTTTTGCCCCGGGGGGGGCGAGAGATTTCTTTGTAGTGCTGATTTGCTCTCCCAGGTTGCTTGGTTGGCCAAAAAGGGCGTATGCGTTTTATCCTGAATATATTCAGGAAAAAACGCATACGCCCTTTTTGGCCAACCGCATCATTGTCCACGTTCTGGCGCTTTTCATGTGCTATCGGGGCCATTCCGATGTACCCGTTGACATCCGTTTCCTGCAGTTCTGCCTTGCGTTCAGCGCCTCTTCGTAGCCTGACCTCAATATATTTTGGGGCGATAGTTATCGTTTAGAACTCTGCAGGTTTGGGAAGTGCAGTGCCCCTGAGCTCCATTTCCCAAGTCGCTTTTTTGTGAGTGGGACGAAACACGGCTGGATGGCTTCACGCCCTATTGTCGATCCGGGGTGGCAGGCTGAACCGCTGGTGAATTCTTCTTCGTGATGGGAAATGAGAGTGACATGTGCCCGACCAAACACCTCCAGCGAGTCTCTCATTGGTTCCCCCTCTTGCATTTCATCCTGCGGACAAATTGCAGACGGTACGAAAGAGGCATGGAAAGGCGCCGAGTCTCCAAGTGGGGAGATTGTTAGTAAGGGGGCCTGAATGGAGAACACGAGCACCAGGAGATGAAAACTGAGGTGAGTTTCAGAAAGCTTTCCCGATCCCACGGTGTAGCATCCGCTGGGTTTCCAATGAGTGCTTTCGCTGCCGGAAGATTGCGTTGAACCTGGAGAGTTGGGACCCATGGAATGGGGAGCACGCAGGATTCCTTTCAAGGGTCTGCATTTGCTTTCCCAACCTCACCAATCGTCTCAGCCCCAAGAGTGTCCAGCCTTATGTCTTCTGCCGCTGGGGCTGTAGATGTGGTCAATCCTGGTTGCATGCCAGTCCCTGAACGCATTTTGGAAGAATTTCTCTCTGTTTTGCCCTGCTTGTTTCTTCTTTATGTTGGAAATGTATCCTCAGAATGGGTCTGAGCTGATTTTCCCTGCTGGTTTTAGGCCGCTTTACACACACTTGATGCACTTACACAGAGATATCAAGACTTAGCTTTTAAGATGCTTACTAGTCGGATAGATACTTGTGCGATGAACAGGGTCTGGTGAGTCCAGTTGATTGAGCAAGGAGTAGGTCGTGTCCATTCCATATTCGGTTTTCGGAAGGGTATCTGTGCTCATTTCAAACTCGAGTTTTATGCGTCACCCCACCTCACCTTTCCCCTGAAGCAGGCATAAGTGTGTTTTCTAAAAGCGTGACTCTGTTCTGTTTGGGGATTCAGTGCATGGGGAGCGATTTTTACATTCCCTCGATAAGTGATATCATAAGTTTCTTTTTTTGTGGGACTTATTTCACTGAGGATGATCGTACCTAAATCCACTCAGGATGCTGCTACCAGCCTCATGACGTGGATTTCATGGCTGAATGACACTCCATTGGACCTACGTAGCACCACTTGTCCACTTGTCCACTTGTCTTTGTCCACTTGTCCACTCGTCTTTGTCCACTTGGCTCTTTCCTGGGATATGAAACGTGTACCGGAGTGGAGGTTCTTGTCAAGACAGCAGCCCTCAACTTTGGGGTCCCTGTGTCTGGTTGATTTTTTGATTTTCCCAAGGTCAACGCCCATGTGTGGAAGTGCCCTATGCTCTGTGGTTCTGTGTTTTACATGGTTTGGGAAAGAGGATACACTTGTGAAGATTGGCTGTTGGCCATTGACATCCCGCCCATCAGCTTAACAAGGCTCCCTTGACTCCGTGGGCTGTCCTGCCTTTCTGGTTTTTAGACTTTTTTCGCCTGGCCCTTTTGCCCCGGGGGGGGGCGAGAGATTTCTTTGTAGTGCTGATTTGCTCTCCCAGGTTGCTTGGTTGGCCAAAAAGGGCGTATGCGTTTTTTCCTGAATATATTCAGGAAAAAACGCATACGCCCTTTTTGGCCAACCGCATCATTGTCCACGTTCTGGCGCTTTTCATGTGCTATCGGGGCCATTCCGATGTACCCGTTGACATCCGTTTCCTGCAGTTCTGCCTTGCGTTCAGCGCCTCTTCGTAGCCTGACCTCAATATATTTTGGGGCGATAGTTATCGTTTAGAACTCTGCAGGTTTGGGAAGTGCAGTGCCCCTGAGCTCCATTTCCCAAGTCGCTTTTTTGTGAGTGGGACGCAACACGGCTGGATGGCTTCACGCCCTATTGTCGATCCGGGGTGGCAGGCTGAACCGCTGGTGAATTCTTCTTCGTGATGGGAAATGAGAGTGACATGTGCCCGACCAAACACCTCCAGCGAGTCTCTCATTGGTTCCCCCTCTTGCAATTCATCCTGCGGACAAATTGCAGACGGTACGAAAGAGGCATGGAAAGGCGCCGAGTCTCCAAGTGGGGAGATTGTTAGTAAGGGGGCCTGAATGGAGAACACGAGCACCAGGAGATGAAAACTGAGGTGAGTTTCAGAAAGCTTTCCCGATCCCACGGTGTAGCATCCGCTGGGTTTCCAATGAGTGCTTTCGCTGCCGGAAGATTGCGTTGAACCTGGAGAGTTGGGACCCATGGAATGGGGAGCACGCAGGATTCCTTTCAAGGGTCTGCATTTGCTTTCCCAACCTCACCAATCGTCTCAGCCCCAAGAGTGTCCAGCCTTATGTCTTCTGCCGCTGGGGCTGTAGATGTGGTCAATCCTGGTTGCATGCCAGTCCCTGAACGCATTTTGGAAGAATTTCTCTCTGTTTTGCCCTGCTTGTTTCTTCTTTATGTTGGAAATGTATCCTCAGAATGGGTCTGAGCTGATTTTCCCTGCTGGTTTTAGGCCGCTTTACACACACTTGATGCACTTACACAGAGATATCAAGACTTAGCTTTTAAGATGCTTACTAGTCGGATAGATACTTGTGCGATGAACAGGGTCTGGTGAGTCCAGTTGATTGAGCAAGGAGTAGGTCGTGTCCATTCCATATTCGGTTTTCGGAAGGGTATCTGTGCTCATTTCAAACTCGAGTTTTATGCGTCACCCCACCTCACCTTTCCCCTGAAGCAGGCATAAGTGTGTTTTCTAAAAGCGTGACTCTGTTCTGTTTGGGGATTCAGTGCATGGGGAGCGATTTTTACATTCCCTCGATAAGTGATATCATAAGTTTCTTTTTTTGTGGGACTTATTTCACTGAGGATGATCGTACCTAAATCCACTCAGGATGCTGCTACCAGCCTCATGACGTGGATTTCATGGCTGAGTGACACTCCATTGGACCTACGTAGCACCACTTGTCCACTTGTCCACTTGTCTTTGTCCACTTGTCCACTCGTCTTTGTCCACTTGGCTCTTTCCTGGGATATGAAACGTGTACCGGAGTGGAGGTTCTTGTCAAGACAGCAGCCCTCAACTTTGGGGTCCCTGTGTCTGGTTGATTTTTTGATTTTCCCAAGGTCAACGCCCATGTGTGGAAGTGCCCTATGCTCTGTGGTTCTGTGTTTTACATGGTTTGGGAAAGAGGATACACTTGTGAAGATTGGCTGTTGGCCATTGACATCCCGCCCATCAGCTTAACAAGGCTCCCTTGACTCCGTGGCCTGTCCTGCCTTTCTGGTTTTTAGACTTTTTTCGCCTGGCCCTTTTGCCCCGGGGGGGGCGAGAGATTTCTTTGTAGTGCTGATTTGCTCTCCCAGGTTGCTTGGTTGGCCAAAAAGGGCGTATGCGTTTTTTCCTGAATATATTCAGGAAAAAACGCATACGCCCTTTTTGGCCAACCGCATCATTGTCCACGTTCTGGCGCTTTTCATGTGCTATCGGGGCCATTCCGATGTACCCGTTGACATCCGTTTCCTGCAGTTCTGCCTTGCGTTCAGCGCCTCTTCGTAGCCTGACCTCAATATATTTTGGGGCGATAGTTATCGTTTAGAACTCTGCAGGTTTGGGAAGTGCAGTGCCCCTGAGCTCCATTTCCCAAGTCGCTTTTTTGTGAGTGGGACGCAACACGGCTGGATGGCTTCACGCCCTCTTGTCGATCCGGGGTGGCAGGCTGAACCTCTGGTGAATTCTTCTTCGTGATGGGAAATGAGAGTGACATGTGCCCGACCAAACACCTCCAGCGAGTCTCTCATTGGTTCCCCCTCTTGCAGTTCATCCTGCGGACAAATTGCAGACGGTACGAAAGAGGCATGGAAAGGCGCCGAGTCTCCAAGTGGGGAGATTGTTAGTAAGGGGGCCTGAATGGAGAACACGAGCACCAGGAGATGAAAACTGAGGTGAGTTTCAGAAAGCTTTCCCGATCCCACGGTGTAGCATCCGCTGGGTTTCCAATGAGTGCTTTCGCTGTCGGAAGATTGCGTTGAACCTGGAGAGTTGGGACCCATGGAATGGGGAGCACGCAGGATTCCTTTCAAGGGTCTGCATTTGCTTTCCCAACCTCACCAATCGTCTCAGCCCCAAGAGTGTCCAGCCTTATGTCTTCTGCCGCTGGGGCTGTAGATGTGGTCAATCCTGGTTGCATGCCAGTCCCTGAACGCATTTTGGAAGAATTTCTCTCTGTTTTGCCCTGCTTGTTTCTTCTTTATGTTGGAAATGTATCCTCAGAATGGGTCTGAGCTGATTTTCCCTGCTGGTTTTAGGCCGCTTTACACACACTTGATGCACTTACACAGAGATATCAAGACTTAGCTTTTAAGATGCTTACTAGTCGGATAGATACTTGTGCGATGAACAGGGTCTGGTGAGTCCAGTTGATTGAGCAAGGAGTAGGTCGTGTCCATTCCATATTCGGTTTTCGGAAGGGTATCTGTGCTCATTTCAAACTCGAGTTTTATGCGTCACCCCACCTCACCTTTCCCCTGAAGCAGGCATAAGTGTGTTTTCTAAAAGCGTGACTCTGTTCTGTTTGGGGATTCAGTGCATGGGGAGCGATTTTTACATTCCCTCGATAAGTGATATCATAAGTTTCTTTTTTGTGGGACTTATTTCACTGAGGATGATCGTACCTAAATCCACTCAGGATGCTGCTACCAGCCTCATGACGTGGATTTCATGGCTGAGTGACACTCCATTGGACCTACGTAGCACCACTTGTCCACTTGTCCACTTGTCTTTGTCCACTTGGCTCTTTCCTGGGATATGAAACGTGTACCGGAGTGGAGGTTCTTGTCAAGACAGCAGCCCTCAACTTTGGGGTTCCTGTGTCTGGTTGATTTTTTCATTTTCCCAAGGTCAACGCCCATGTGTGGAAGTGCCCTATGCTCTGTGGTTCTGTGTTTTACATGGTTTGGGAAAGAGGATACACTTGTGAAGATTGGCTGTTGGCCATTGACATCCCGCCCATCAGCTTAACAAGGCTCCCTTGACTCCGTGGCCTGTCCTGCCTTTCTGGTTTTTAGACATTTTTCGCCTGGCCCTTTTGCCCCGGGGGGGGCGAGAGATTTCTTTGTAGTGCTGATTTGCTCTCCCAGGTTGCTTGGTTGGCCAAAAAGGGCGTTTGCGTTTTTTCCTGAATATATTCAGGAAAAAACGCATACGCCCTTTTTGGCCAACCGCATCATTGTCCACGTTCTGGCGCTTTTCATGTGCTATCGGGGCCATTCCGATGTACCCGTTGACATCCGTTTCCTGCAGTTCTGCCTTGCGTTCAGCGCCTCTTCGTAGCCTGACCTCAATATATTTTGGGGCGATAGTTATCGTTTAGAACTCTGCAGGTTTGGGAAGTGCAGTGCCCCTGAGCTCCATTTCCCAAGTCGCTTTTTTGTGAGTGGGACGCAACACGGCTGGATGGCTTCACGCCCTATTGTCGATCCGGGGTGGCAGGCTGAACCGCTGGTGAATTCTTCTTCGTGATGGGAAATGAGAGTGACATGTGCCCGACCAAACACCTCCAGCGAGTCTCTCATTGGTTCCCCCTCTTGCAGTTCATCCTGCGGACAAATTGCAGACGGTACGAAAGAGGCATGGAAAGGCGCCGAGTCTCCAAGTGGGGAGATTGTTAGTAAGGGGGCCTGAATGGAGAACACGAGCACCAGGAGATGAAAACTGAGGTGAGTTTCAGAAAGCTTTCCCGATCCCACGGTGTAGCATCCGCTGGGTTTCCAATGAGTGCTTTCGCTGTCGGAAGATTGCGTTGAACCTGGAGAGTTGGGACCCATGGAATGGGGAGCACGCAGGATTCCTTTCAAGGGTCTGCATTTGCTTTCCCAACCTCACCAATCGTCTCAGCCCCAAGAGTGTCCAGCCTTATGTCTTCTGCCGCTGGGGCTGTAGATGTGGTCAATCCTGGTTGCATGCCAGTCCCTGAACGCATTTTGGAAGAATTTCTCTCTGTTTTGCCCTGCTTGTTTCTTCTTTATGTTGGAAATGTATCCTCAGAATGGGTCTGAGCTGATTTTCCCTGCTGGTTTTAGGCCGCTTTACACACACTTGATGCACTTACACAGAGATATCAAGACTTAGCTTTTAAGATGCTTACTAGTCGGATAGATACTTGTGCGATGAACAGGGTCTGGTGAGTCCAGTTGATTGAGCAAGGAGTAGGTCGTGTCCATTCCATATTCGGTTTTCGGAAGGGTATCTGTGCTCATTTCAAACTCGAGTTTTATGCGTCACCCCACCTCACCTTTCCCCTGAAGCAGGCATAAGTGTGTTTTCTAAAAGCGTGACTCTGTTCTGTTTGGGGATTCAGTGCATGGGGAGCGATTTTTACATTCCCTCGATAAGTGATATCATAAGTTTCTTTTTTTGTGGGACTTATTTCACTGAGGATGATCGTACCTAAATCCACTCAGGATGCTGCTACCAGCCTCATGACGTGGATTTCATGGCTGAGTGACACTCCATTGGACCTACGTAGCACCACTTGTCCACTTGTCCACTTGTCTTTGTCCACTTGTCCACTCGTCTTTGTCCACTTGGTTCTTTCCTGGGATATGAAACGTGTACCGGAGTGGAGGTTCTTGTCAAGACAGCAGCCCTCAACTTTGGGGTCCCTGTGTCTGGTTGATTTTTTGATTTTCCCAAGGTCAACGCCCATGTGTGGAAGTGCCCTATGCTCTGTGGTTCTGTGTTTTACATGGTTTGGGAAAGAGGATACACTTGTGAAGATTGGCTGTTGGCCATTGACATCCCGCCCATCAGCTTAACAAGGCTCCCTTGACTCCGTGGGCTGTCCTGCCTTTCTGGTTTTTAGACTTTTTTCGCCTGGCCCTTTTGCCCCGGGGGGTGGGGCGAGAGATTTCTTTGTAGTGCTGATTTGCTCTCCCAGGTTGCTTGGTTGGCCAAAAAGGGCGTGTGCGTTTTATCCTGAATATATTCAGGAAAAAACGCATACGCCCTTTTTGGCCAACCGCATCATTGTCCACGTTCTGGCGCTTTTCATGTGCTATCGGGGCCATTCCGATGTACCCGTTGACATCCGTTTCCTGCAGTTCTGCCTTGCGTTCAGCGCCTCTTCGTAGCCTGACCTCAATATATTTTGGGGCGATAGTTATCGTTTAGAACTCTGCAGGTTTGGGAAGTGCAGTGCCCCTGAGCTCCATTTCCCAAGTCGCTTTTTTGGGAGGGGGACGCAACACGGCTGGATGGCTTCACGCCCTATTGTCGATCCGGGGTGGCAGGCTGAACCTCTGGTGAATTCTTCTTCGTGATGGGAAATGAGAGTGACATGTGCCGGACCAAACACCTCCAGCGAGTCTCTCATTGGTTCCCCCTCTTGCAGTTCATCCTGCGGACAAATTGCAGACGGTACGAAAGAGGCATGGAAAGGCGCCGAGTCTCCAAGTGGGGAGATTGTTAGTAAGGGGGCCTGAATGGAGAACACGAGCACCAGGAGATGAAAACTGAGGTGAGTTTCAGAAAGCTTTCCCGATCCCACGGTGTAGCATCCGCTGGGTTTCCAATGAGTGCTTTCGCTGCCGGAAGATTGCGTTGAACCTGGAGAGTTGGGACCCATGGAATGGGGAGCACGCAGGATTCCTTTCAAGGGTCTGCATTTGCTTTCCCAACCTCACCAATCGTCTCAGCCCCAAGAGTGTCCAGCCTTATGTCTTCTGCCGCTGGGGCTGTAGATGTGGTCAATCCTGGTTGCATGCCAGTCCCTGAACGCATTTTGGAAGAATTTCTCTCTGTTTTGCCCTGCTTGTTTCTTCTTTATGTTGGAAATGTATCCTCAGAATGGGTCTGAGCTGATTTTCCCTGCTGGTTTTAGGCCGCTTTACACACACTTGATGCACTTACACAGAGATATCAAGACTTAGCTTTTAAGATGCTTACTAGTCGGATAGATACTTGTGCGATGAACAGGGTCTGGTGAGTCCAGTTGATTGAGCAAGGAGTAGGTCGTGTCCATTCCATATTCGGTTTTCGGAAGGGTATCTGTGCTCATTTCAAACTCGAGTTTTATGCGTCACCCCACCTCACCTTTCCCCTGAAGCAGGCATAAGTGTGTTTTCTAAAAGCGTGACTCTGTTCTGTTTGGGGATTCAGTGCATGGGGAGCGATTTTTACATTCCCTCGATAAGTGATATCATAAGTTTCTTTTTTTGTGGGACTTATTTCACTGAGGATGATCGTACCTAAATCCACTCAGGATGCTGCTACCAGCCTCATGACGTGGATTTCATGGCTGAGTGACACTCCATTGGACCTACGTAGCACCACTTGTCCACTTGTCCACTTGTCTTTGTCCACTTGTCCACTCGTCTTTGTCCACTTGGTTCTTTCCTGGGATATGAAACGTGTACCGGAGTGGAGGTTCTTGTCAAGACAGCAGCCCTCAACTTTGGGGTCCCTGTGTCTGGTTGATTTTTTGATTTTCCCAAGGTCAACGCCCATGTGTGGAAGTGCCCTATGCTCTGTGGTTCTGTGTTTTACATGGTTTGGGAAAGAGGATACACTTGTGAAGATTGGCTGTTGGCCATTGACATCCCGCCCATCAGCTTAACAAGGCTCCCTTGACTCCGTGGGCTGTCCTGCCTTTCTGGTTTTTAGACTTTTTTCGCCTGGCCCTTTTGCCCCGGGGGGTGGGGCGAGAGATTTCTTTGTAGTGCTGATTTGCTCTCCCAGGTTGCTTGGTTGGCCAAAAAGGGCGTGTGCGTTTTATCCTGAATATATTCAGGAAAAAACGCATACGCCCTTTTTGGCCAACCGCATCATTGTCCACGTTCTGGCGCTTTTCATGTGCTATCGGGGCCATTCCGATGTAGCCGTTGACATCCGTTTCCTGCAGTTCTGCCTTGCGTTCAGCGCCTCTTCGTAGCCTGACCTCAATATATTTTGGGGCGATAGTTATCGTTTAGAACTCTGCAGGTTTGGGAAGTGCAGTGCCCCTGAGCTCCATTTCCCAAGTCGCTTTTTTGGGAGGGGGACGCAACACGGCTGGATGGCTTCACGCCCTATTGTCGATCCGGGGTGGCAGGCTGAACCTCTGGTGAATTCTTCTTCGTGATGGGAAATGAGAGTGACATGTGCCGGACCAAACACCTCCAGCGAGTCTCTCATTGGTTCCCCCTCTTGCAGTTCATCCTGCGGACAAATTGCAGACGGTACGAAAGAGGCATGGAAAGGCGCCGAGTCTCCAAGTGGGGAGATTGTTAGTAAGGGGGCCTGAATGGAGAACACGAGCACCAGGAGATGAAAACTGAGGTGAGTTTCAGAAAGCTTTCCCGATCCCACGGTGTAGCATCCGCTGGGTTTCCAATGAGTGCTTTCGCTGCCGGAAGATTGCGTTGAACCTGGAGAGTTGGGACCCATGGAATGGGGAGCACGCAGGATTCCTTTCAAGGGTCTGCATTTGCTTTCCCAACCTCACCAATCGTCTCAGCCCCAAGAGTGTCCAGCCTTATGTCTTCTGCCGCTGGGGCTGTAGATGTGGTCAATCCTGGTTGCATGCCAGTCCCTGAACGCATTTTGGAAGAATTTCTCTCTGTTTTGCCCTGCTTGTTTCTTCTTTATGTTGGAAATGTATCCTCAGAATGGGTCTGAGCTGATTTTCCCTGCTGGTTTTAGGCCGCTTTACACACACTTGATGCACTTACACAGAGATATCAAGACTTAGCTTTTAAGATGCTTACTAGTCGGATAGATACTTGTGCGATGAACAGGGTCTGGTGAGTCCAGTTGATTGAGCAAGGAGTAGGTCGTGTCCATTCCATATTCGGTTTTCGGAAGGGTATCTGTGCTCATTTCAAACTCGAGTTTTATGCGTCACCCCACCTCACCTTTCCCCTGAAGCAGGCATAAGTGTGTTTTCTAAAAGCGTGACTCTGTTCTGTTTGGGGATTCAGTGCATGGGGAGCGATTTTTACATTCCCTCGATAAGTGATATCATAAGTTTCTTTTTTTGTGGGACTTATTTCACTGAGGATGATCGTACCTAAATCCACTCAGGATGCTGCTACCAGCCTCATGACGTGGATTTCATGGCTGAGTGACACTCCATTGGACCTACGTAACACCACTTGTCCACTTGTCCACTTGTCTTTGTCCACTTGTCCACTTGGCTCTTTCCTGGGATATGAAACGTGTACCGGAGTGGAGGTTCTTGTCAAGACAGCAGCCCTCAACTTTGGGGTCCCTGTGTCTGGTTGATTTTTTCATTTTCCCAAGGTCAACGCCCATGTGTGGAAGTGCCCTATGCTCTGTGGTTCTGTGTTTTACATGGTTTGGGAAAGAGGATACACTTGTGAAGATTGGCTGTTGGCCATTGACATCCCGCCCATCAGCTTAACAAGGCTCCCTTGACTCCGTGGGCTGTCCTGCCTTTCTGGTTTTTAGACTTTTTTCGCCTGGCCCTTTTGCCCCGGGGGGGGCGAGAGATTTCTTTGTAGTGCTGATTTGCTCTCCCAGGTTGCTTGGTTGGCCAAAAAGGGCGTATGCGTTTTTTCCTGAATATATTCAGGAAAAAACGCATACGCCCTTTTTGGCCAACCGCATCATTGTCCACGTTCTGGCGCTTTTCATGTGCTATCGGGGCCATTCCGATGTACCCGTTGATATCCGTTTCCTGCAGTTCTGCCTTGCGTTCAGCGCCTCTTCGTAGCCTGACCTCAATATATTTTGGGGCGATAGTTATCGTTTAGAACTCTGCAGGTTTGGGAAGTGCAGTGCCCCTGAGCTCCATTTCCCAAGTCGCTTTTTTGTGAGTGGGACGAAACACGGCTGGATGGCTTCACGCCCTATTGTCGATCCGGGGTGGCAGGCTGAACTGCTGGTGAATTCTTCTTCGTGATGGGAAATGAGAGTGACATGTGCCCGACCAAACACCTCCAGCGAGTCTCTCATTGGTTCCCCCTCTTGCAATTCATCCTGCGGACAAATTGCAGACGGTACGAAAGAGGCATGGAAAGGCGCCGAGTCTCCAAGTGGGGAGATTGTTAGTAAGGGGGCCTGAATGGAGAACACGAGCACCAGGAGATGAAAACTGAGGTGAGTTTCAGAAAGCTTTCCCGATCCCACGGTGTAGCATCCGCTGGGTTTCCAATGAGTGCTTTCGCTGCCGGAAGATTGCGTTGAACCTGGAGAGTTGGGACCCATGGAATGGGGAGCACGCAGGATTCCTTTCAAGGGTCTGCATTTGCTTTCCCAACCTCACCAATCGTCTCAGCCCCAAGAGTGTCCAGCCTTATGTCTTCTGCCGCTGGGGCTGTAGATGTGGTCAATCCTGGTTGCATGCCAGTCCCTGAACTCATTTTGGAAGAATTTCTCTCTGTTTTGCCCTGCTTGTTTCTTCTTTATGTTGGAAATGTATCCTCAGAATGGGTCTGAGCTGATTTTCCCTGCTGGTTTTAGGCCGCTTTACACACACTTGATGCACTTACACAGAGATATCAAGACTTAGCTTTTAAGATGCTTACTAGTCGGATAGATACTTGTGCGATGAACAGGGTCTGGTGAGTCCAGTTGATTGAGCAAGGAGTAGGTCGTGTCCATTCCATATTCGGTTTTCGGAAGGGTATCTGTGCTCATTTCAAACTCGAGTTTTATGCGTCACCCCACCTCACCTTTCCCCTGAAGCAGGCATAAGTGTGTTTTCTAAAAGCGTGACTCTGTTCTGTTTGGGGATTCAGTGCATGGGGAGCGATTTTTACATTCCCTCGATAAGTGATATCATAAGTTTCTTTTTTGTGGGACTTATTTCACTGAGGATGATCGTACCTAAATCCACTCAGGATGCTGCTACCAGCCTCATGACGTGGATTTCATGGCTGAGTGACACTCCATTGGACCTACGTAGCACCACTTGTCCACTTGTCCACTTGTCTTTGTCCACTTGTCCACTCGTCTTTGTCCACTTGGCTCTTTCCTGGGATATGAAACGTGTACCGGAGTGGAGGTTCTTGTCAAGACAGCAGCCCTCAACTTTGGGGTCCCTGTGTCTGGTTGATTTTTTGATTTTCCCAAGGTCAACGCCCATGTGTGGAAGTGCCCTATGCTCTGTGGTTCTGTGTTTTACATGGTTTGGGAAAGAGGATACACTTGTGAAGATTGGCTGTTGGCCATTGACATCCCGCCCATCAGCTTAACAAGGCTCCCTTGACTCCGTGGGCTGTCCTGCCTTTCTGGTTTTTAGACTTTTTTCGCCTGGCCCTTTTGCCCCGGGGGGGGGGGGGCGAGAGATTTCTTTGTAGTGCTGATTTGCTCTCCCAGGTTGCTTGGTTGGCCAAAAAGGGCGTATGCGTTTTATCCTGAATATATTCAGGAAAAAACGCATACGCCCTTTTTGGCCAACCGCATCATTGTCCACGTTCTGGCGCTTTTCATGTGCTATCGGGGCCATTCCGATGTACCCGTTGACATCCGTTTCCTGCAGTTCTGCCTTGCGTTCAGCGCCTCTTCGTAGCCTGACCTCAATATATTTTGGGGCGATAGTTATCGTTTAGAACTCTGCAGGTTTGGGAAGTGCAGTGCCCCTGAGCTCCATTTCCCAAGTCGCTTTTTTGGGAGGGGGACGCAACACGGGTGGATGGCTTCACGCCCTATTGTCGATCCGGGGTGGCAGGCTGAACCTCTGGTGAATTCTTCTTCGTGATGGGAAATGAGAGTGACATGTGCCCGACCAAACACCTCCAGCGAGTCTCTCATTGGTTCCCCCTCTTGCAGTTCATCCTGCGGACAAATTGCAGACGGTACGAAAGAGGCATGGAAAGGCGCCGAGTCTCCAAGTGGGGAGATTGTTAGTAAGGGGGCCTGAATGGAGAACACGAGCACCAGGAGATGAAAACTGAGGTGAGTTTCAGAAAGCTTTCCCGATCCCACGGTGTAGCATCCGCTGGGTTTCCAATGAGTGCTTTCGCTGTCGGAAGATTGCGTTGAACCTGGAGAGTTGGGACCCATGGAATGGGGAGCACGCAGGATTCCTTTCAAGGGTCTGCATTTGCTTTCCCAACCTCACCAATCGTCTCAGCCCCAAGAGTGTCCAGCCTTATGTCTTCTGCCGCTGGGGCTGTAGATGTGGTCAATCCTGGTTGCATGCCAGTCCCTGAACGCATTTTGGAAGAATTTCTCTCTGTTTTGCCCTGCTTGTTTCTTCTTTATGTTGGAAATGTATCCTCAGAATGGGTCTGAGCTGATTTTCCCTGCTGGTTTTAGGCCGCTTTACACACACTTGATGCACTTACACAGAGATATCAAGACTTAGCTTTTAAGATGCTTACTAGTCGGATAGATACTTGTGCGATGAACAGGGTCTGGTGAGTCCAGTTGATTGAGCAAGGAGTAGGTCGTGTCCATTCCATATTCGGTTTTCGGAAGGGTATCTGTGCTCATTTCAAACTCGAGTTTTATGCGTCACCCCACCTCACCTTTCCCCTGAAGCAGGCATAAGTGTGTTTTCTAAAAGCGTGACTCTGTTCTGTTTGGGGATTCAGTGCATGGGGAGCGATTTTTACATTCCCTCGATAAGTGATATCATAAGTTTCTTTTTTTGTGGGACTTATTTCACTGAGGATGATCGTACCTAAATCCACTCAGGATGCTGCTACCAGCCTCATGACGTGGATTTCATGGCTGAGTGACACTCCATTGGACCTACGTAGCACCACTTGTCCACTTGTCTTTGTCCACTTGTCCACTCGTCTTTGTCCACTTGGCTCTTTCCTGGGATATGAAACGTGTACCGGAGTGGAGGTTCTTGTCAAGACAGCAGCCCTCAACTTTGGGGTCCCTGTGTCTGGTTGATTTTTTGATTTTCCCAAGGTCAACGCCCATGTGTGGAAGTGCCCTATGCTCTGTGGTTCTGTGTTTTACATGGTTTGGGAAAGAGGATACACTTGTGAAGATTGGCTGTTGGCCATTGACATCCCGCCCATCAGCTTAACAAGGCTCCCTTGACTCCGTGGCCTGTCCTGCCTTTCTGGTTTTTAGACTTTTTTCGCCTGGCCCTTTTGCCCCGGGGGGGGGGGAGAGATTTCTTTGTAGTGCTGATTTGCTCTCCCAGGTTGCTTGGTTGGCCAAAAAGGGCGTATGCGTTTTATCCTGAATATATTCAGGAAAAAACGCATACGCCCTTTTTGGCCAACCGCATCATTGTCCACGTTCTGGCGCTTTTCATGTGCTATCGGGGCCATTCCGATGTACCCGTTGACATCCGTTTCCTGCAGTTCTGCCTTGCGTTCAGCGCCTCTTCGTAGCCTGACCTCAATATATTTTGGGGCGATAGTTATCGTTTAGAACTCTGCAGGTTTGGGAAGTGCAGTGCCCCTGAGCTCCATTTCCCAAGTCGCTTTTTTGGGAGGGGGACGCAACACGGCTGGATGGCTTCACGCCCTATTGTCGATCCGGGGTGGCAGGCTGAACCTCTGGTGAATTCTTCTTCGTGATGGGAAATGAGAGTGACATGTGCCCGACCAAACACCTCCAGCGAGTCTCTCATTGGTTCCCCCTCTTGCAATTCATCCTGCGGACAAATTGCAGACGGTACGAAAGAGGCATGGAAAGGCGCCGAGTCTCCAAGTGGGGAGATTGTTAGTAAGGGGGCCTGAATGGAGAACACGAGCACCAGGAGATGAAAACTGAGGTGAGTTTCAGAAAGCTTTCCCGATCCCACGGTGTAGCATCCGCTGGGTTTCCAATGAGTGCTTTCGCTGCCGGAAGATTGCGTTGCACCTGGAGAGTTGGGACCCATGGAATGGGGAGCACGCAGGATTCCTTTCAAGGGTCTGCATTTGCTTTCCCAACCTCACCAATCGTCTCAGCCCCAAGAGTGTCCAGCCTTATGTCTTCTGCCGCTGGGGCTGTAGATGTGGTCAATCCTGGTTGCATGCCAGTCCCTGAACGCATTTTGGAAGAATTTCTCTCTGTTTTGCCCTGCTTGTTTCTTCTTTATGTTGGAAATGTATCCTCAGAATGGGTCTGAGCTGATTTTCCCTGCTGGTTTTAGGCCGCTTTACACACACTTGATGCACTTACACAGAGATATCAAGACTTAGCTTTTAAGATGCTTACTAGTCGGATAGATACTTGTGCGATGAACAGGGTCTGGTGAGTCCAGTTGATTGAGCAAGGAGTAGGTCGTGTCCATTCCATATTCGGTTTTCGGAAGGGTATCTGTGCTCATTTCAAACTCGAGTTTTATGCGTCACCCCACCTCACCTTTCCCCTGAAGCAGGCATAAGTGTGTTTTCTAAAAGCGTGACTCTGTTCTGTTTGGGGATTCAGTGCATGGGGAGCGATTTTTACATTCCCTCGATAAGTGATATCATAAGTTTCTTTTTTTGTGGGACTTATTTCACTGAGGATGATCGTACCTAAATCCACTCAGGATGCTGCTACCAGCCTCATGACGTGGATTTCATGGCTGAGTGACACTCCATTGGACCTACGTAGCACCACTTGTCCACTTGTCCACTTGTCTTTGTCCACTTGTCCACTCGTCTTTGTCCACTTGGCTCTTTCCTGGGATATGAAACGTGTACCGGAGTGGAGGTTCTTGTCAAGACAGCAGCCCTCAACTTTGGGGTCCCTGTGTCTGGTTGATTTTTTGATTTTCCCAAGGTCAACGCCCATGTGTGGAAGTGCCCTATGCTCTGTGGTTCTGTGTTTTACATGGTTTGGGAAAGAGGATACACTTGTGAAGATTGGCTGTTGGCCATTGACATCCCGCCCATCAGCTTAACAAGGCTCCCTTGACTCCGTGGCCTGTCCTGCCTTTCTGGTTTTTAGACTTTTTTCACCTGGCCCTTTTGCCCCGGGGGGGGGCGAGAGATTTCTTTGTAGTGCTGATTTGCTCTCCCAGGTTGCTTGGTTGGCCAAAAAGGGCGTATGCGTTTTTTCCTGAATATATTCAGGAAAAAACGCATACGCCCTTTTTGGCCAACCGCATCATTGTCCACGTTCTGGCGCTTTTCATGTGCTATCGGGGCCATTCCGATGTACCCGTTGACATCCGTTTCCTGCAGTTCTGCCTTGCGTTCAGCGCCTCTTCGTAGCCTGACCTCAATATATTTTGGGGCGATAGTTATCGTTTAGAACTCTGCAGGTTTGGGAAGTGCAGTGCCCCTGAGCTCCATTTCCCAAGTCGCTTTTTTGGGAGGGGGACGCAACACGGCTGGATGGCTTCACGCCCTATTGTCGATCCGGGGTGGCAGGCTGAACCGCTGGTGAATTCTTCTTCGTGATGGGAAATGAGAGTGACATGTGCCCGACCAAACACCTCCAGCGAGTCTCTCATTGGTTCCCCCTCTTGCAATTCATCCTGCGGACAAATTGCAGACGGTACGAAAGAGGCATGGAAAGGCGCCGAGTCTCCAAGTGGGGAGATTGTTAGTAAGGGGGCCTGAATGGAGAACACGAGCACCAGGAGATGAAAACTGAGGTGAGTTTCAGAAAGCTTTCCCGATCCCACGGTGTAGCATCCGCTGGGTTTCCAATGAGTGCTTTCGCTGTCGGAAGATTGCGTTGAACCTGGAGAGTTGGGACCCATGGAATGGGGAGCACGCAGGATTCCTTTCAAGGGTCTGCATTTGCTTTCCCAACCTCACCAATCGTCTCAGCCCCAAGAGTGTCCAGCCTTATGTCTTCTGCCGCTGGGGCTGTAGATGTGGTCAATCCTGGTTGCATGCCAGTCCCTGAACGCATTTTGGAAGAATTTCTCTCTGTTTTGCCCTGCTTGTTTCTTCTTTATGTTGGAAATGTATCCTCAGAATGGGTCTGAGCTGATTTTCCCTGCTGGTTTTAGGCCGCTTTACACACACTTGATGCACTTACACAGAGATATCAAGACTTAGCTTTTAAGATGCTTACTAGTCGGATAGATACTTGTGCGATGAACAGGGTCTGGTGAGTCCAGTTGATTGAGCAAGGAGTAGGTCGTGTCCATTCCATATTCGGTTTTCGGAAGGGTATCTGTGCTCATTTCAAACTCGAGTTTTATGCGTCACCCCACCTCACCTTTCCCCTGAAGCAGGCATAAGTGTGTTTTCTAAAAGCGTGACTCTGTTCTGTTTGGGGATTCAGTGCATGGGGAGCGATTTTTACATTCCCTCGATAAGTGATATCATAAGTTTCTTTTTTTGTGGGACTTATTTCACTGAGGATGATCGTACCTAAATCCACTCAGGATGCTGCTACCAGCCTCATGACGTGGATTTCATGGCTGAGTGACACTCCATTGGACCTACGTAGCACCACTTGTCCACTTGTCCACTTGTCTTTGTCCACTTGTCCACTCGTCTTTGTCCACTTGGCTCTTTCCTGGGATATGAAACGTGTACCGGAGTGGAGGTTCTTGTCAAGACAGCAGCCCTCAACTTTGGGGTCCCTGTGTCTGGTTGATTTTTTGATTTTCCCAAGGTCAACGCCCATATGTGGAAGTGCCCTATGCTCTGTGGTTCTGTGTTTTACATGGTTTGGGAAAGAGGATACACTTGTGAAGATTGGCTGTTGGCCATTGACATCCCGCCCATCAGCTTAACAAGGCTCCCTTGACTCCGTGGGCTGTCCTGCCTTTCTGGTTTTTAGACTTTTTTCACCTGGCCCTTTTGCCCCGGGGGGGGGCGAGAGATTTCTTTGTAGTGCTGATTTGCTCTCCCAGGTTGCTTGGTTGGCCAAAAAGGGCGTATGCGTTTTTTCCTGAATATATTCAGGAAAAAACGCATACGCCCTTTTTGGCCAACCGCATCATTGTCCACGTTCTGGCGCTTTTCATGTGCTATCGGGGCCATTCCGATGTACCCGTTGACATCCGTTTCCTGCAGTTCTGCCTTGCGT
Source organism: Kogia breviceps (assembly GCF_026419965.1). Classification (NCBI taxonomy): domain Eukaryota; kingdom Metazoa; phylum Chordata; class Mammalia; order Artiodactyla; family Physeteridae; genus Kogia; species Kogia breviceps. The sequence continues at coordinate 69,490,307 of NC_081310.1, read as the reverse complement.
TCAGCGCCTCTTCGTAGCCTGACCTCAATATATTTTGGGGCGATAGTTATCGTTTAGAACTCTGCAGGTTTGGGAAGTGCAGTGCCCCTGAGCTCCATTTCCCAAGTCGCTTTTTTGGGAGGGGGACGCAACACGGCTGGATGGCTTCACGCCCTGTTGTCGATCCGGGGTGGCAGGCTGAACCGCTGGTGAATTCTTCTTCGTGATGGGAAATGAGAGTGACATGTGCCCGACCAAACACCTCCAGCGAGTCTCTCATTGGTTCCCCCTCTTGCAATTCATCCTGCGGACAAATTGCAGACGGTACGAAAGAGGCATGGAAAGGCGCCGAGTCTCCAAGTGGGGAGATTGTTAGTAAGGGGGCCTGAATGGAGAACACGAGCACCAGGAGATGAAAACTGAGGTGAGTTTCAGAAAGCTTTCCCGATCCCACGGTGTAGCATCCGCTGGGTTTCCAATGAGTGCTTTCGCTGTCGGAAGATTGCGTTGAACCTGGAGAGTTGGGACCCATGGAATGGGGAGCACGCAGGATTCCTTTCAAGGGTCTGCATTTGCTTTCCCAACCTCACCAATCGTCTCAGCCCCAAGAGTGTCCAGCCTTATGTCTTCTGCCGCTGGGGCTGTAGATGTGGTCAATCCTGGTTGCATGCCAGTCCCTGAACGCATTTTGGAAGAATTTCTCTCTGTTTTGCCCTGCTTGTTTCTTCTTTATGTTGGAAATGTATCCTCAGAATGGGTCTGAGCTGATTTTCCCTGCTGGTTTTAGGCCGCTTTACACACACTTGATGCACTTACACAGAGATATCAAGACTTAGCTTTTAAGATGCTTACTAGTCGGATAGATACTTGTGCGATGAACAGGGTCTGGTGAGTCCAGTTGATTGAGCAAGGAGTAGGTCGTGTCCATTCCATATTCGGTTTTCGGAAGGGTATCTGTGCTCATTTCAAACTCGAGTTTTATGCGTCACCCCACCTCACCTTTCCCCTGAAGCAGGCATAAGTGTGTTTTCTAAAAGCGTGACTCTGTTCTGTTTGGGGATTCAGTGCATGGGGAGCGATTTTTACATTCCCTCGATAAGTGATATCATAAGTTTCTTTTTTTGTGGGACTTATTTCACTAAGGATGATCGTACCTAAATCCACTCAGGATGCTGCTACCAGCCTCATGACGTGGATTTCATGGCTGAGTGACACTCCATTGGACCTACGTAGCACCACTTGTCCACTTGTCCACTTGTCTTTGTCCACTTGTCCACTCGTCTTTGTCCACTTGGCTCTTTCCTGGGATATGAAACGTGTACCGGAGTGGAGGTTCTTGTCAAGACAGCAGCCCTCAACTTTGGGGTCCCTGTGTCTGGTTGATTTTTTGATTTTCCCAAGGTCAACGCCCATGTGTGGAAGTGCCCTATGCTCTGTGGTTCTGTGTTTTACATGGTTTGGGAAAGAGGATACACTTGTGAAGATTGGCTGTTGGCCATTGACATCCCGCCCATCAGCTTAACAAGGCTCCCTTGACTCCGTGGCCTGTCCTGCCTTTCTGGTTTTTAGACATTTTTCGCCTGGCCCTTTTGCCCCGGGGGGGGGGCGAGAGCTTTCTTTGTAGTGCTGATTTGCTCTCCCAGGTTGCTTGGTTGGCCAAAAAGGGCGTATGCGTTTTTTCCTGAATATATTCAGGAAAAAACGCATACGCCCTTTTTGGCCAACCGCATCATTGTCCACGTTCTGGCGCTCTTCATGTGCTATCGGGGCCATTCCGATGTACCCGTTGACATCCGTTTCCTGCAGTTCTGCCTTGCGTTCAGCGCCTCTTCGTAGCCTGACCTCAATATATTTTGGGGCGATAGTTATCGTTTAGAACTCTGCAGGTTTGGGAAGTGCAGTGCCCCTGAGCTCCATTTCCCAAGTCGCTTTTTTGGGAGGGGGACGCAACACGGCTGGATGGCTTCACGCCCTGTTGTCGATCCGGGGTGGCAGGCTGAACCGCTGGTGAATTCTTCTTCGTGATGGGAAATGAGAGTGACATGTGCCCGACCAAACACCTCCAGCGAGTCTCTCATTGGTTCCCCCTCTTGCAATTCATCCTGCGGACAAATTGCAGACGGTACGAAAGAGGCATGGAAAGGCGCCGAGTCTCCAAGTGGGGAGATTGTTAGTAAGGGGGCCTGAATGGAGAACACGAGCACCAGGAGATGAAAACTGAGGTGAGTTTCAGAAAGCTTTCCCGATCCCACGGTGTAGCATCCGCTGGGTTTCCAATGAGTGCTTTCGCTGTAGGAAGATTGCGTTGAACCTGGAGAGTTGGGACCCATGGAATGGGGAGCACGCAGGATTCCTTTCAAGGGTCTGCATTTGCTTTCCCAACCTCACCAATCGTCTCAGCCCCAAGAGTGTCCAGCCTTATGTCTTCTGCCGCTGGGGCTGTAGATGTGGTCAATCCTGGTTGCATGCCAGTCCCTGAACGCATTTTGGAAGAATTTCTCTCTGTTTTGCCCTGCTTGTTTCTTCTTTATGTTGGAAATGTATCCTCAGAATGGGTCTGAGCTGATTTTCCCTGCTGGTTTTAGGCCGCTTTACACACACTTGATGCACTTACACAGAGATATCAAGACTTAGCTTTTAAGATGCTTACTAGTCGGATAGATACTTGTGCGATGAACAGGGTCTGGTGAGTCCAGTTGATTGAGCAAGGAGTAGGTCGTGTCCATTCCATATTCGGTTTTCGGAAGGGTATCTGTGCTCATTTCAAACTCGAGTTTTATGCGTCACCCCACCTCACCTTTCACCTGAAGCAGGCATAAGTGTGTTTTCTAAAAGCGTGACTCTGTTCTGTTTGGGGATTCAGTGCATGGGGAGCGATTTTTACATTCCCTCGATAAGTGATATCATAAGTTTCTTTTTTTGTGGGACTTATTTCACTGAGGATGATCGTACCTAAATCCACTCAGGATGCTGCTACCAGCCTCATGACGTGGATTTCATGGCTGAGTGACACTCCATTGGACCTACGTAGCACCACTTGTCCACTTGTCCACTTGTCTTTGTCCACTTGTCCACTCGTCTTTGTCCACTTGGCTCTTTCCTGGGATATGACACGTGTACCGGAGTGGAGGTTCTTGTCAAGACAGCAGCCCTCAACTTTGGGGTCCCTGTGTCTGGTTGATTTTTTGATTTTCCCAAGGTCAACGCCCATGTGTGGAAGTGCCCTATGCTCTGTGGTTCTGTGTTTTACATGGTTTGGGAAAGAGGATACACTTGTGAAGATTGGCTGTTGGCCATTGACATCCCGCCCATCAGCTTAACAAGGCTCCCTTGACTCCGTGGGCTGTCCTGCCTTTCTGGTTTTTAGACTTTTTTCACCTGGCCCTTTTGCCCCGGGGGGGGGCGAGAGATTTCTTTGTAGTGCTGATTTGCTCTCCCAGGTTGCTTGGTTGGCCAAAAAGGGCGTATGCGTTTTTTCCTGAATATATTCAGGAAAAAACGCATACGCCCTTTTTGGCCAACCGCATCATTGTCCACGTTCTGGCGCTTTTCATGTGCTATCGGGGCCATTCCGATGTACCCGTTGACATCCGTTTCCTGCAGTTCTGCCTTGCGTTCAGCGCCTCTTCGTAGCCTGACCTCAATATATTTTGGGGCGATAGTTATCGTTTAGAACTCTGCAGGTTTGGGAAGTGCAGTGCCCCTGAGCTCCATTTCCCAAGTCGCTTTTTTGGGAGGGGGACGCAACACGGCTGGATGGCTTCACGCCCTGTTGTCGATCCGGGGTGGCAGGCTGAACCGCTGGTGAATTCTTCTTCGTGATGGGAAATGAGAGTGACATGTGCCCGACCAAACACCTCCAGCGAGTCTCTCATTGGTTCCCCCTCTTGCAGTTCATCCTGCGGAGAAATTGCAGACGGTACGAAAGAGGCATGGAAAGGCGCCGAGTCTCCAAGTGGGGAGATTGTTAGTAAGGGGGCCTGAATGGAGAACACGAGCACCAGGAGATGAAAACTGAGGTGAGTTTCAGAAAGCTTTCCCGATCCCACGGTGTAGCATCCGCTGGGTTTCCAAAGAGTGCTTTCGCTGTCGGAAGATTGCGTTGAACCTGGAGAGTTGGGACCCATGGAATGGGGAGCACGCAGGATTCCTTTCAAGGGTCTGCATTTGCTTTCCCAACCTCACCAATCGTCTCAGCCCCAAGAGTGTCCAGCCTTATGTCTTCTGCCGCTGGGGCTGTAGATGTGGTCAATCCTGGTTGCATGCCAGTCCCTGAACGCATTTTGGAAGAATTTCTCTCTGTTTTGCCCTGCTTGTTTCTTCTTTATGTTGGAAATGTATCCTCAGAATGGGTCTGAGCTGATTTTCCCTGCTGGTTTTAGGCCGCTTTACACACACTTGATGCACTTACACAGAGATATCAAGACTTAGCTTTTAAGATGCTTACTAGTCGGATAGATACTTGTGCGATGAACAGGGTCTGGTGAGTCCAGTTGATTGAGCAAGGAGTAGGTCGTGTCCATTCCATATTCGGTTTTCGGAAGGGTATCTGTGCTCATTTCAAACTCGAGTTTTATGCGTCACCCCACCTCACCTTTCCCCTGAAGCAGGCATAAGTGTGTTTTCTAAAAGCGTGACTCTGTTCTGTTTGGGGATTCAGTGCATGGGGAGCGATTTTTACATTCCCTCGATAAGTGATATCATAAGTTTCTTTTTTTGTGGGACTTATTTCACTGAGGATGATCGTACCTAAATCCACTCAGGATGCTGCTACCAGCCTCATGACGTGGATTTCATGGCTGAGTGACACTCCATTGGACCTACGTAGCACCACTTGTCCACTTGTCTTTGTCCACTTGTCCACTCGTCTTTGTCCACTTGGCTCTTTCCTGGGATATGAAACGTGTACCGGAGTGGAGGTTCTTGTCAAGACAGCAGCCCTCAACTTTGGGGTCCCTGTGTCTGGTTGATTTTTTGATTTTCCCAAGGTCAACGCCCATGTGTGGAAGTGCCCTATGCTCTGTGGTTCTGTGTTTTACATGGTTTGGGAAAGAGGATACACTTGTGAAGATTGGCTGTTGGCCATTGACATCCCGCCCATCAGCTTAACAAGGCTCCCTTGACTCCGTGGCCTGTCCTGCCTTTCTGGTTTTTAGACATTTTTCGCCTGGCCCTTTTGCCCCGGGGGGGGCGAGAGATTTTTTTGTAGTGCTGATTTGCTCTCCCAGGTTGCTTGGTTGGCCAAAAAGGGCGTATGCGTTTTTTCCTGAATATATTCAGGAAAAAACGCATACGCCCTTTTTGGCCAACCGCATCATTGTCCACGTTCTGGCGCTTTTCATGTGCTATCGGGGCCATTCCGATGTACCCGTTGACATCCGTTTCCTGCAGTTCTGCCTTGCGTTCAGCGCCTCTTCGTAGCCTGACCTCAATATATTTTGGGGCGATAGTTATCGTTTAGAACTCTGCAGGTTTGGGAAGTGCAGTGCCCCTGAGCTCCATTTCCCAAGTCGCTTTTTTGTGAGTGGGACGCAACACGGCTGGATGGCTTCACGCCCTATTGTCGATCCGGGGTGGCAGGCTGAACCGCTGGTGAATTCTTCTTCGTGATGGGAAATGAGAGTGACATGTGCCCGACCAAACACCTCCAGCGAGTCTCTCATTGGTTCCCCCTCTTGCAGTTCATCCTGCGGACAAATTGCAGACGGTACGAAAGAGGCATGGAAAGGCGCCGAGTCTCCAAGTGGGGAGATTGTTAGTAAGGGGGCCTGAATGGAGAACACGAGCACCAGGAGATGAAAACTGAGGTGAGTTTCAGAAAGCTTTCCCGATCCCACGGTGTAGCATCCGCTGGGTTTCCAAAGAGTGCTTTCGCTGTCGGAAGATTGCGTTGAACCTGGAGAGTTGGGACCCATGGAATGGGGAGCACGCAGGATTCCTTTCAAGGGTCTGCATTTGCTTTCCCAACCTCACCAATCGTCTCAGCCCCAAGAGTGTCCAGCCTTATGTCTTCTGCCGCTGGGGCTGTAGATGTGGTCAATCCTGGTTGCATGCCAGTCCCTGAACGCATTTTGGAAGAATTTCTCTCTGTTTTGCCCTGCTTGTTTCTTCTTTATGTTGGAAATGTATCCTCAGAATGGGTCTGAGCTGATTTTCCCTGCTGGTTTTAGGCCGCTTTACACACACTTGATGCACTTACACAGAGATATCAAGACTTAGCTTTTAAGATGCTTACTAGTCGGATAGATACTTGTGCGATGAACAGGGTCTGGTGAGTCCAGTTGATTGAGCAAGGAGTAGGTCGTGTCCATTCCATATTCGGTTTTCGGAAGGGTATCTGTGCTCATTTCAAACTCGAGTTTTATGCGTCACCCCACCTCACCTTTCCCCTGAAGCAGACATAAGTGTGTTTTCTAAAAGCGTGACTCTGTTCTGTTTGGGGATTCAGTGCATGGGGAGCGATTTTTACATTCCCTCGATAAGTGATATCATAAGTTTCTTTTTTTGTGGGACTTATTTCACTGAGGATGATCGTACCTAAATCCACTCAGGATGCTGCTACCAGCCTCATGACGTGGATTTCATGGCTGAGTGACACTCCATTGGACCTACGTAGCACCACTTGTCCACTTGTCCACTTGTCTTTGTCCACTTGTCCACTCGTCTTTGTCCACTTGGCTCTTTCCTGGGATATGAAACGTGTACCGGAGTGGAGGTTCTTGTCAAGACAGCAGCCCTCAACTTTGGGGTCCCTGTGTCTGGTTGATTTTTTGATTTTCCCAAGGTCAACGCCCATGTGTGGAAGTGCCCTATGCTCTGTGGTTCTGTGTTTTACATGGTTTGGGAAAGAGGATACACTTGTGAAGATTGGCTGTTGGCCATTGACATCCCGCCCATCAGCTTAACAAGGCTCCCTTGACTCCGTGGCCTGTCCTGCCTTTCTGGTTTTTAGACATTTTTCGCCTGGCCCTTTTGCCCCGGGGGGGGCGAGAGATTTCTTTGTAGTGCTGATTTGCTCTCCCAGGTTGCTTGGTTGGCCAAAAAGGGCGTATGCGTTTTTTCCTGAATATATTCAGGAAAAAAACGCATACGCCCTTTTTGGCCAACCGCATCATTGTCCACGTTCTGGCGCTTTTCATGTGCTATCGGGGCCATTCCGATGTACCCGTTGACATCCGTTTCCTGCAGTTCTGCCTTGCGTTCAGCGCCTCTTCGTAGCCTGACCTCAATATATTTTGGGGCGATAGTTATCGTTTAGAACTCTGCAGGTTTGGGAAGTGCAGTGCCCCTGAGCTCCATTTCCCAAGTCGCTTTTTTGGGAGGGGGACGCAACACGGCTGGATGGCTTCACGCCCTGTTGTCGATCCGGGGTGGCAGGCTGAACCGCTGGTGAATTCTTCTTCGTGATGGGAAATGAGAGTGACATGTGCCCGACCAAACACCTCCAGCGAGTCTCTCATTGGTTCCCCCTCTTGCAGTTCATCCTGCGGACAAATTGCAGACGGTACGAAAGAGGCATGGAAAGGCGCCGAGTCTCCAAGTGGGGAGATTGTTAGTAAGGGGGCCTGAATGGAGAACACGAGCACCAGGAGATGAAAACTGAGGTGAGTTTCAGAAAGCTTTCCCGATCCCACGGTGTAGCATCCGCTGGGTTTCCAATGAGTGCTTTCGCTGTCGGAAGATTGCGTTGAACCTGGAGAGTTGGGACCCATGGAATGGGGAGCACGCAGGATTCCTTTCAAGGGTCTGCATTTGCTTTCCCAACCTCACCAATCGTCTCAGCCCCAAGAGTGTCCAGCCTTATGTCTTCTGCCGCTGGGGCTGTAGATGTGGTCAATCCTGGTTGCATGCCAGTCCCTGAACGCATTTTGGAAGAATTTCTCTCTGTTTTGCCCTGCTTGTTTCTTCTTTATGTTGGAAATGTATCCTCAGAATGGGTCTGAGCTGATTTTCCCTGCTGGTTTTAGGCCGCTTTACACACACTTGATGCACTTACACAGAGATATCAAGACTTAGCTTTTAAGATGCTTACTAGTCGGATAGATACTTGTGCGATGAACAGGGTCTGGTGAGTCCAGTTGATTGAGCAAGGAGTAGGTCGTGTCCATTCCATATTCGGTTTTCGGAAGGGTATCTGTGCTCATTTCAAACTCGAGTTTTATGCGTCACCCCACCTCACCTTTCCCCTGAAGCAGGCATAAGTGTGTTTTCTAAAAGCGTGACTCTGTTCTGTTTGGGGATTCAGTGCATGGGGAGCGATTTTTACATTCCCTCGATAAGTGATATCATAAGTTTCTTTTTTTGTGGGACTTATTTCACTGAGGATGATCGTACCTAAATCCACTCAGGATGCTGCTACCAGCCTCATGACGTGGATTTCATGGCTGAGTGACACTCCATTGGACCTACGTAGCACCACTTGTCCACTTGTCTTTGTCCACTTGTCCACTCGTCTTTGTCCACTTGGCTCTTTCCTGGGATATGAAACGTGTACCGGAGTGGAGGTTCTTGTCAAGACAGCAGCCCTCAACTTTGGGGTCCCTGTGTCTGGTTGATTTTTTGATTTTCCCAAGGTCAACGCCCATGTGTGGAAGTGCCCTATGCTCTGTGGTTCTGTGTTTTACATGGTTTGGGAAACAGGATACACTTGTGAAGATTGGCTGTTGGCCATTGACATCCCGCCCATCAGCTTAACAAGGCTCCCTTGACTCCGTGGCCTGTCCTGCCTTTCTGGTTTTTAGACATTTTTCGCCTGGCCCTTTTGCCCCGGGGGGGGCGAGAGATTTTTTTGTAGTGCTGATTTGCTCTCCCAGGTTGCTTGGTTGGCCAAAAAGGGCGTATGCGTTTTTTCCTGAATATATTCAGGAAAAAACGCATACGCCCTTTTTGGCCAACCGCATCATTGTCCACGTTCTGGCGCTTTTCATGTGCTATCGGGGCCATTCCGATGTACCCGTTGACATCCGTTTCCTGCAGTTCTGCCTTGCGTTCAGCGCCTCTTCGTAGCCTGACCTCAATATATTTTGGGGCGATAGTTATCGTTTAGAACTCTGCAGGTTTGGGAAGTGCAGTGCCCCTGAGCTCCATTTCCCAAGTCGCTTTTTTGTGAGTGGGACGCAACACGGCTGGATGGCTTCACGCCCTATTGTCGATCCGGGGTGGCAGGCTGAACCGCTGGTGAATTCTTCTTCGTGATGGGAAATGAGAGTGACATGTGCCCGACCAAACACCTCCAGCGAGTCTCTCATTGGTTCCCCCTCTTGCAGTTCATCCTGCGGACAAATTGCAGACGGTACGAAAGAGGCATGGAAAGGCGCCGAGTCTCCAAGTGGGGAGATTGTTAGTAAGGGGGCCTGAATGGAGAACACGAGCACCAGGAGATGAAAACTGAGGTGAGTTTCAGAAAGCTTTCCCGATCCCACGGTGTAGCATCCGCTGGGTTTCCAAAGAGTGCTTTCGCTGTCGGAAGATTGCGTTGAACCTGGAGAGTTGGGACCCATGGAATGGGGAGCATGCAGGATTCCTTTCAAGGGTCTGCATTTGCTTTCCCAACCTCACCAATCGTCTCAGCCCCAAGAGTGTCCAGCCTTATGTCTTCTGCCGCTGGGGCTGTAGATGTGGTCAATCCTGGTTGCATGCCAGTCCCTGAACGCATTTTGGAAGAATTTCTCTCTGTTTTGCCCTGCTTGTTTCTTCTTTATGTTGGAAATGTATCCTCAGAATGGGTCTGAGCTGATTTTCCCTGCTGGTTTTAGGCCGCTTTACACACACTTGATGCACTTACACAGAGATATCAAGACTTAGCTTTTAAGATGCTTACTAGTCGGATAGATACTTGTGCGATGAACAGGGTCTGGTGAGTCCAGTTGATTGAGCAAGGAGTAGGTCGTGTCCATTCCATATTCGGTTTTCGGAAGGGTATCTGTGCTCATTTCAAACTCGAGTTTTATGCGTCACCCCACCTCACCTTTCCCCTGAAGCAGGCATAAGTGTGTTTTCTAAAAGCGTGACTCTGTTCTGTTTGGGGATTCAGTGCATGGGGAGCGATTTTTACATTCCCTCGATAAGTGATATCATAAGTTTCTTTTTTTGTGGGACTTATTTCACTGAGGATGATCGTACCTAAATCCACTCAGGATGCTGCTACCAGCCTCATGACGTGGATTTCATGGCTGAGTGACACTCCATTGGACCTACGTAGCACCACTTGTCCACTTGTCCACTTGTCTTTGTCCACTTGTCCACTCGTCTTTGTCCACTTGGCTCTTTCCTGGGATATGAAACGTGTACCGGAGTGGAGGTTCTTGTCAAGACAGCAGCCCTCAACTTTGGGGTCCCTGTGTCTGGTTGATTTTTTGATTTTCCCAAGGTCAACGCCCATGTGTGGAAGTGCCCTATGCTCTGTGGTTCTGTGTTTTACATGGTTTGGGAAAGAGGATACACTTGTGAAGATTGGCTGTTGGCCATTGACATCCCGCCCATCAGCTTAACAAGGCTCCCTTGACTCCGTGGCCTGTCCTGCCTTTCTGGTTTTTAGACATTTTTCGCCTGGCCCTTTTGCCCCGGGGGGGGCGAGAGATTTCTTTGTAGTGCTGATTTGCTCTCCCAGGTTGCTTGGTTGGCCAAAAAGGGCGTATGCGTTTTTTCCTGAATATATTCAGGAAAAAACGCATACGCCCTTTTTGGCCAACCGCATCATTGTCCACGTTCTGGCGCTTTTCATGTGCTATCGGGGCCATTCCGATGTACCCGTTGACATCCGTTTCCTGCAGTTCTGCCTTGCGTTCAGCGCCTCTTCGTAGCCTGACCTCAATATATTTTGGGGCGATAGTTATCGTTTAGAACTCTGCAGGTTTGGGAAGTGCAGTGCCCCTGAGCTCCATTTCCCAAGTCGCTTTTTTGTGAGTGGGACGCAACACGGCTGGATGGCTTCATGCCCTATTGTCGATCCGGGGTGGCAGGCTGAACCGCTGGTGAATTCTTCTTCGTGATGGGAAATGAGAGTGACATGTGCCCGACCAAACACCTCCAGCGAGTCTCTCATTGGTTCCCCCTCTTGCAATTCATCCTGCGGACAAATTGCAGACGGTACGAAAGAGGCATGGAAAGGCGCCGAGTCTCCAAGTGGGGAGATTGTTAGTAAGGGGGCCTGAATGGAGAACACGAGCACCAGGAGATGAAAACTGAGGTGAGTTTCAGAAAGCTTTCCCGATCCCACGGTGTAGCATCCGCTGGGTTTCCAATGAGTGCTTTCGCTGTCGGAAGATTGCGTTGAACCTGGAGAGTTGGGACCCATGGAATGGGGAGCACGCAGGATTCCTTTCAAGGGTCTGCATTTGCTTTCCCAACCTCACCAATCGTCTCAGCCCCAAGAGTGTCCAGCCTTATGTCTTCTGCCGCTGGGGCTGTAGATGTGGTCAATCCTGGTTGCATGCCAGTCCCTGAACGCATTTTGGAAGAATTTCTCTCTGTTTTGCCCTGCTTGTTTCTTCTTTATGTTGGAAATGTATCCTCAGAATGGGTCTGAGCTGATTTTCCCTGCTGGTTTTAGGCCGCTTTACACACACTTGATGCACTTACACAGAGATATCAAGACTTAGCTTTTAAGATGCTTACTAGTCGGATAGATACTTGTGCGATGAACAGGGTCTGGTGAGTCCAGTTGATTGAGCAAGGAGTAGGTCGTGTCCATTCCATATTCGGTTTTCGGAAGGGTATCTGTGCTCATTTCAAACTCGAGTTTTATGCGTCACCCCACCTCACCTTTCCCCTGAAGCAGGCATAAGTGTGTTTTCTAAAAGCGTGACTCTGTTCTGTTTGGGGATTCAGTGCATGGGGAGCGATTTTTACATTCCCTCGATAAGTGATATCATAAGTTTCTTTTTTTGTGGGACTTATTTCACTGAGGATGATCGTACCTAAATCCACTCAGGATGCTGCTACCAGCCTCATGACGTGGATTTCATGGCTGAGTGACACTCCATTGGACCTACGTAGCACCACTTGTCCACTTGTCCACTTGTCTTTGTCCACTTGTCCACTCGTCTTTGTCCACTTGGCTCTTTCCTGGGATATGAAACGTGTACCGGAGTGGAGGTTCTTGTCAAGACAGCAGCCCTCAACTTTGGGGTCCCTGTGTCTGGTTGATTTTTTGATTTTCCCAAGGTCAACGCCCATGTGTGGAAGTGCCCTATGCTCTGTGGTTCTGTGTTTTACATGGTTTGGGAAAGAGGATACACTTGTGAAGATTGGCTGTTGGCCATTGACATCCCGCCCATCAGCTTAACAAGGCTTCCTTGACTCCGTGGGCTGTCCTGCCTTTCTGGTTTTTAGACTTTTTTCACCTGGCCCTTTTGCCCCGGGGGGGGGCGAGAGATTTCTTTGTAGTGCTGATTTGCTCTCCCAGGTTGCTTGGTTGGCCAAAAAGGGCGTATGCGTTTTTTCCTGAATATATTCAGGAAAAAACGCATACGCCCTTTTTGGCCAACCGCATCATTGTCCACGTTCTGGCGCTTTTCATGTGCTATCGGGGCCATTCCGATGTACCCGTTGACATCCGTTTCCTGCAGTTCTGCCTTGCGTTCAGCGCCTCTTCGTAGCCTGACCTCAATATATTTTGGGGCGATAGTTATCGTTTAGAACTCTGCAGGTTTGGGAAGTGCAGTGCCCCTGAGCTCCATTTCCCAAGTCGCTTTTTTGGGAGGGGGACGCAACACGGCTGGATGGCTTCACGCCCTATTGTCGATCCGGGGTGGCAGGCTGAACCGCTGGTGAATTCTTCTTCGTGATGGGAAATGAGAGTGACATGTGCCCGACCAAACACCTCCAGCGAGTCTCTCATTGGTTCCCCCTCTTGCAATTCATCCTGCGGACAAATTGCAGACGGTACGAAAGAGGCATGGAAAGGCGCCGAGTCTCCAAGTGGGGAGATTGTTAGTAAGGGGGCCTGAATGGAGAACACGAGCACCAGGAGATGAAAACTGAGGTGAGTTTCAGAAAGCTTTCCCGATCCCACGGTGTAGCATCCGCTGGGTTTCCAATGAGTGCTTTCGCTGTCGGAAGATTGCGTTGAACCTGGAGAGTTGGGACCCATGGAATGGGGAGCACGCAGGATTCCTTTCAAGGGTCTGCATTTGCTTTCCCAACCTCACCAATCGTCTCAGCCCCAAGAGTGTCCAGCCTTATGTCTTCTGCCGCTGGGGCTGTAGATGTGGTCAATCCTGGTTGCATGCCAGTCCCTGAACGCATTTTGGAAGAATTTCTCTCTGTTTTGCCCTGCTTGTTTCTTCTTTATGTTGGAAATGTATCCTCAGAATGGGTCTGAGCTGATTTTCCCTGCTGGTTTTAGGCCGCTTTACACACACTTGATGCACTTACACAGAGATATCAAGACTTAGCTTTTAAGATGCTTACTAGTCGGATAGATACTTGTGCGATGAACAGGGTCTGGTGAGTCCAGTTGATTGAGCAAGGAGTAGGTCGTGTCCATTCCATATTCGGTTTTCGGAAGGGTATCTGTGCTCATTTCAAACTCGAGTTTTATGCGTCACCCCACCTCACCTTTCCCCTGAAGCAGGCATAAGTGTGTTTTCTAAAAGCGTGACTCTGTTCTGTTTGGGGATTCAGTGCATGGGGAGCGATTTTTACATTCCCTCGATAAGTGATATCATAAGTTTCTTTTTTTGTGGGACTTATTTCACTGAGGATGATCGTACCTAAATCCACTCAGGATGCTGCTACCAGCCTCATGACGTGGATTTCATGGCTGAGTGACACTCCATTGGACCTACGTAGCACCACTTGTCCACTTGTCCACTTGTCTTTGTCCACTTGTCCACTCGTCTTTGTCCACTTGGCTCTTTCCTGGGATATGAAACGTGTACCGGAGTGGAGGTTCTTGTCAAGACAGCAGCCCTCAACTTTGGGGTCCCTGTGTCTGGTTGATTTTTTGATTTTCCCAAGGTCAACGCCCATGTGTGGAAGTGCCCTATGCTCTGTGGTTCTGTGTTTTACATGGTTTGGGAAAGAGGATACACTTGTGAAGATTGGCTGTTGGCCATTGACATCCCGCCCATCAGCTTAACAAGGCTCCCTTGACTCCGTGGGCTGTCCTGCCTTTCTGGTTTTTAGACTTTTTTCACCTGGCCCTTTTGCCCCGGGGGGGGGCGAGAGATTTCTTTGTAGTGCTGATTTGCTCTCCCAGGTTGCTTGGTTGGCCAAAAAGGGCGTATGCGTTTTTTCCTGAATATATTCAGGAAAAAACGCATACGCCCTTTTTGGCCAACCGCATCATTGTCCACGTTCTGGCGCTTTTCATGTGCTATCGGGGCCATTCCGATGTACCCGTTGACATCCGTTTCCTGCAGTTCTGCCTTGCGTTCAGCGCCTCTTCGTAGCCTGACCTCAATATATTTTGGGGCGATAGTTATCGTTTAGAACTCTGCAGGTTTGGGAAGTGCAGTGCCCCTGAGCTCCATTTCCCAAGTCGCTTTTTTGGGAGGGGGACGCAACACGGCTGGATGGCTTCACGCCCTGTTGTCGATCCGGGGTGGCAGGCTGAACCGCTGGTGAATTCTTCTTCGTGATGGGAAATGAGAGTGACATGTGCCCGACCAAACACCTCCAGCGAGTCTCTCATTGGTTCCCCCTCTTGCAATTCATCCTGCGGACAAATTGCAGACGGTACGAAAGAGGCATGGAAAGGCGCCGAGTCTCCAAGTGGGGAGATTGTTAGTAAGGGGGCCTGAATGGAGAACACGAGCACCAGGAGATGAAAACTGAGGTGAGTTTCAGAAAGCTTTCCCGATCCCACGGTGTAGCATCCGCTGGGTTTCCAATGAGTGCTTTCGCTGTCGGAAGATTGCGTTGAACCTGGAGAGTTGGGACCCATGGAATGGGGAGCACGCAGGATTCCTTTCAAGGGTCTGCATTTGCTTTCCCAACCTCACCAATCGTCTCAGCCCCAAGAGTGTCCAGCCTTATGTCTTCTGCCGCTGGGGCTGTAGATGTGGTCAATCCTGGTTGCATGCCAGTCCCTGAACGCATTTTGGAAGAATTTCTCTCTGTTTTGCCCTGCTTGTTTCTTCTTTATGTTGGAAATGTATCCTCAGAATGGGTCTGAGCTGATTTTCCCTGCTGGTTTTAGGCCGCTTTACACACACTTGATGCACTTACACAGAGATATCAAGACTTAGCTTTTAAGATGCTTACTAGTCGGATAGATACTTGTGCGATGAACAGGGTCTGGTGAGTCCAGTTGATTGAGCAAGGAGTAGGTCGTGTCCATTCCATATTCGGTTTTCGGAAGGGTATCTGTGCTCATTTCAAACTCGAGTTTTATGCGTCACCCCACCTCACCTTTCACCTGAAGCAGGCATAAGTGTGTTTTCTAAAAGCGTGACTCTGTTCTGTTTGGGGATTCAGTGCATGGGGAGCGATTTTTACATTCCCTCGATAAGTGATATCATAAGTTTCTTTTTTTGTGGGACTTATTTCACTGAGGATGATCGTACCTAAATCCACTCAGGATGCTGCTACCAGCCTCATGACGTGGATTTCATGGCTGAGTGACACTCCATTGGACCTACGTAGCACCACTTGTCCACTTGTCCACTTGTCTTTGTCCACTTGTCCACTCGTCTTTGTCCACTTGGCTCTTTCCTGGGATATGAAACGTGTACCGGAGTGGAGGTTCTTGTCAAGACAGCAGCCCTCAACTTTGGGGTCCCTGTGTCTGGTTGATTTTTTGATTTTCCCAAGGTCAACGCCCATGTGTGGAAGTGCCCTATGCTCTGTGGTTCTGTGTTTTACATGGTTTGGGAAAGAGGATACACTTGTGAAGATTGGCTGTTGGCCATTGACATCCCGCCCATCAGCTTAACAAGGCTCCCTTGACTCCGTGGGCTGTCCTGCCTTTCTGGTTTTTAGACTTTTTTCACCTGGCCCTTTTGCCCCGGGGGGGGGCGAGAGATTTCTTTGTAGTGCTGATTTGCTCTCCCAGGTTGCTTGGTTGGCCAAAAAGGGCGTATGCGTTTTTTCCTGAATATATTCAGGAAAAAACGCATACGCCCTTTTTGGCCAACCGCATCATTGTCCACGTTCTGGCGCTTTTCATGTGCTATCGGGGCCATTCCGATGTACCCGTTGACATCCGTTTCCTGCAGTTCTGCCTTGCGTTCAGCGCCTCTTCGTAGCCTGACCTCAATATATTTTGGGGCGATAGTTATCGTTTAGAACTCTGCAGGTTTGGGAAGTGCAGTGCCCCTGAGCTCCATTTCCCAAGTCGCTTTTTTGGGAGGGGGACGCAACACGGCTGGATGGCTTCACGCCCTGTTGTCGATCCGGGGTGGCAGGCTGAACCGCTGGTGAATTCTTCTTCGTGATGGGAAATGAGAGTGACATGTGCCCGACCAAACACCTCCAGCGAGTCTCTCATTGGTTCCCCCTCTTGCAGTTCATCCTGCGGACAAATTGCAGACGGTACGAAAGAGGCATGGAAAGGCGCCGAGTCTCCAAGTGGGGAGATTGTTAGTAAGGGGGCCTGAATGGAGAACACGAGCACCAGGAGATGAAAACTGAGGTGAGTTTCAGAAAGCTTTCCCGATCCCACGGTGTAGCATCCGCTGGGTTTCCAATGAGTGCTTTCGCTGTCGGAAGATTGCGTTGAACCTGGAGAGTTGGGACCCATGGAATGGGGAGCACGCAGGATTCCTTTCAAGGGTCTGCATTTGCTTTCCCAACCTCACCAATCGTCTCAGCCCCAAGAGTGTCCAGCCTTATGTCTTCTGCCGCTGGGGCTGTAGATGTGGTCAATCCTGGTTGCATGCCAGTCCCTGAACGCATTTTGGAAGAATTTCTCTCTGTTTTGCCCTGCTTGTTTCTTCTTTATGTTGGAAATGTATCCTCAGAATGGGTCTGAGCTGATTTTCCCTGCTGGTTTTAGGCCGCTTTACACACACTTGATGCACTTACACAGAGATATCAAGACTTAGCTTTTAAGATGCTTACTAGTCGGATAGATACTTGTGCGATGAACAGGGTCTGGTGAGTCCAGTTGATTGAGCAAGGAGTAGGTCGTGTCCATTCCATATTCGGTTTTCGGAAGGGTATCTGTGCTCATTTCAAACTCGAGTTTTATGCGTCACCCCACCTCACCTTTCCCCTGAAGCAGGCATAAGTGTGTTTTCTAAAAGCGTGACTCTGTTCTGTTTGGGGATTCAGTGCATGGGGAGCGATTTTTACATTCCCTCGATAAGTGATATCATAAGTTTCTTTTTTTGTGGGACTTATTTCACTGAGGATGATCGTACCTAAATCCACTCAGGATGCTGCTACCAGCCTCATGACGTGGATTTCATGGCTGAGTGACACTCCATTGGACCTACGTAGCACCACTTGTCCACTTGTCCACTTGTCTTTGTCCACTTGTCCACTCGTCTTTGTCCACTTGGCTCTTTCCTGGGATATGAAACGTGTACCGGAGTGGAGGTTCTTGTCAAGACAGCAGCCCTCAACTTTGGGGTCCCTGTGTCTGGTTGATTTTTTCATTTTCCCAAGGTCAACGCCCATGTGTGGAAGTGCCCTATGCTCTGTGGTTCTGTGTTTTACATGGTTTGGGAAAGAGGATACACTTGTGAAGATTGGCTGTTGGCCATTGACATCCCGCCCATCAGCTTAACAAGGCTCCCTTGACTCCGTGGCCTGTCCTGCCTTTCTGGTTTTTAGACATTTTTCGCCTGGCCCTTTTGCCCCGGGGGGGGGCGAGAGATTTCTTTGTAGTGCTGATTTGCTCTCCCAGGTTGCTTGGTTGGCCAAAAAGGGCGTATGCGTTTTTTCCTGAATATATTCAGGAAAAAACGCATACGCCCTTTTTGGCCAACCGCATCATTGTCCACGTTCTGGCGCTCTTCATGTGCTATCGGGGCCATTCCGATGTACCCGTTGACATCCGTTTCCTGCAGTTCTGCCTTGCGTTCAGCGCCTCTTCGTAGCCTGACCTCAATATATTTTGGGGCGATAGTTATCGTTTAGAACTCTGCAGGTTTGGGAAGTGCAGTGCCCCTGAGCTCCATTTCCCAAGTCGCTTTTTTGTGAGTGGGACGCAACACGGCTGGATGGCTTCACGCCCTATTGTCGATCCGGGGTGGCAGGCTGAACCGCTGGTGAATTCTTCTTCGTGATGGGAAATGAGAGTGACATGTGCCCGACCAAACACCTCCAGCGAGTCTCTCATTGGTTCCCCCTCTTGCAGTTCATCCTGCGGACAAATTGCAGACGGTACGAAAGAGGCATGGAAAGGCGCCGAGTCTCCAAGTGGGGAGATTGTTAGTAAGGGGGCCTGAATGGAGAACACGAGCACCAGGAGATGAAAACTGAGGTGAGTTTCAGAAAGCTTTCCCGATCCCACGGTGTAGCATCCGCTGGGTTTCCAATGAGTGCTTTCGCTGTCGGAAGATTGCGTTGAACCTGGAGAGTTGGGACCCATGGAATGGGGAGCACGCAGGATTCCTTTCAAGGGTCTGCATTTGCTTTCCCAACCTCACCAATCGTCTCAGCCCCAAGAGTGTCCAGCCTTATGTCTTCTGCCGCTGGGGCTGTAGATGTGGTCAATCCTGGTTGCATGCCAGTCCCTGAACGCATTTTGGAAGAATTTCTCTCTGTTTTGCCCTGCTTGTTTCTTCTTTATGTTGGAAATGTATCCTCAGAATGGGTCTGAGCTGATTTTCCCTGCTGGTTTTAGGCCGCTTTACACACACTTGATGCACTTACACAGAGATATCAAGACTTAGCTTTTAAGATGCTTACTAGTCGGATAGATACTTGTGCGATGAACAGGGTCTGGTGAGTCCAGTTGATTGAGCAAGGAGTAGGTCGTGTCCATTCCATATTCGGTTTTCGGAAGGGTATCTGTGCTCATTTCAAACTCGAGTTTTATGCGTCACCCCACCTCACCTTTCCCCTGAAGCAGGCATAAGTGTGTTTTCTAAAAGCGTGACTCTGTTCTGTTTGGGGATTCAGTGCATGGGGAGCGATTTTTACATTCCCTCGATAAGTGATATCATAAGTTTCTTTTTTTGTGGGACTTATTTCACTGAGGATGATCGTACCTAAATCCACTCAGGATGCTGCTACCAGCCTCATGACGTGGATTTCATGGCTGAGTGACACTCCATTGGACCTACGTAGCACCACTTGTCCACTTGTCCACTTGTCTTTGTCCACTTGTCCACTCGTCTTTGTCCACTTGGCTCTTTCCTGGGATATGAAACGTGTACCGGAGTGGAGGTTCTTGTCAAGACAGCAGCCCTCAACTTTGGGGTCCCTGTGTCTGGTTGATTTTTTCATTTTCCCAAGGTCAACGCCCATGTGTGGAAGTGCCCTATGCTCTGTGGTTCTGTGTTTTCCATGGTTTGGGAAAGAGGATACACTTGTGAAGATTGGCTGTTGGCCATTGACATCCCGCCCATCAGCTTAACAAGGCTCCCTTGACTCCGTGGCCTGTCCTGCCTTTCTGGTTTTTAGACTTTTTTCGCCTGGCCCTTTTGCCCCGGGGGGGGGGGCGAGAGATTTCTTTGTAGTGCTGATTTGCTCTCCCAGGTTGCTTGGTTGGCCAAAAAGGGCGTATGCGTTTTTTCCTGAATATATTCAGGAAAAAACGCATACGCCCTTTTTGGCCAACCGCATCATTGTCCACGTTCTGGCGCTTTTCATGTGCTATCGGGGCCATTCCGATGTACCCGTTGACATCCGTTTCCTGCAGTTCTGCCTTGCGTTCAGCGCCTCTTCGTAGCCTGACCTCAATATATTTTGGGGCGATAGTTATCGTTTAGAACTCTGCAGGTTTGGGAAGTGCAGTGCCCCTGAGCTCCATTTCCCAAGTCGCTTTTTTGTGAGTGGGACGCAACACGGCTGGATGGCTTCACGCCCTATTGTCGATCCGGGGTGGCAGGCTGAACCGCTGGTGAATTCTTCTTCGTGATGGGAAATGAGAGTGACATGTGCCCGACCAAACACCTCCAGCGAGTCTCTCATTGGTTCCCCCTCTTGCAGTTCATCCTGCGGACAAATTGCAGACGGTACGAAAGAGGCATGGAAAGGCGCCGAGTCTCCAAGTGGGGAGATTGTTAGTAAGGGGGCCTGAATGGAGAACACGAGCACCAGGAGATGAAAACTGAGGTGAGTTTCAGAAAGCTTTCCCGATCCCACGGTGTAGCATCCGCTGGGTTTCCAATGAGTGCTTTCGCTGTCGGAAGATTGCGTTGAACCTGGAGAGTTGGGACCCATGGAATGGGGAGCACGCAGGATTCCTTTCAAGGGTCTGCATTTGCTTTCCCAACCTCACCAATCGTCTCAGCCCCAAGAGTGTCCAGCCTTATGTCTTCTGCCGCTGGGGCTGTAGATGTGGTCAATCCTGGTTGCATGCCAGTCCCTGAACGCATTTTGGAAGAATTTCTCTCTGTTTTGCCCTGCTTGTTTCTTCTTTATGTTGGAAATGTATCCTCAGAATGGGTCTGAGCTGATTTTCCCTGCTGGTTTTAGGCCGCTTTACACACACTTGATGCACTTACACAGAGATATCAAGACTTAGCTTTTAAGATGCTTACTAGTCGGATAGATACTTGTGCGATGAACAGGGTCTGGTGAGTCCAGTTGATTGAGCAAGGAGTAGGTCGTGTCCATTCCATATTCGGTTTTCGGAAGGGTATCTGTGCTCATTTCAAACTCGAGTTTTATGCGTCACCCCACCTCACCTTTCCCCTGAAGCAGGCATAAGTGTGTTTTCTAAAAGCGTGACTCTGTTCTGTTTGGGGATTCAGTGCATGGGGAGCGATTTTTACATTCCCTCGATAAGTGATATCATAAGTTTCTTTTTTTGTGGGACTTATTTCACTGAGGATGATCGTACCTAAATCCACTCAGGATGCTGCTACCAGCCTCATGACGTGGATTTCATGGCTGAGTGACACTCCATTGGACCTACGTAGCACCACTTGTCCACTTGTCCACTTGTCTTTGTCCACTTGTCCACTCGTCTTTGTCCACTTGGCTCTTTCCTGGGATATGAAACGTGTACCGGAGTGGAGGTTCTTGTCAAGACAGCAGCCCTCAACTTTGGGGTCCCTGTGTCTGGTTGATTTTTTGATTTTCCCAAGGTCAACGCCCATGTGTGGAAGTGCCCTATGCTCTGTGGTTCTGTGTTTTACATGGTTTGGGAAAGAGGATACACTTGTGAAGATTGGCTGTTGGCCATTGACATCCCGCCCATCAGCTTAACAAGGCTCCCTTGACTCCGTGGCCTGTCCTGCCTTTCTGGTTTTTAGACTTTTTTCGCCTGGCCCTTTTGCCCCGGGGGGGGGGCGAGAGATTTCTTTGTAGTGCTGATTTGCTCTCCCAGGTTGCTTGGTTGGCCAAAAAGGGCGTATGCGTTTTTTCCTGAATATATTCAGGAAAAAACGCATACGCCCTTTTTGGCCAACCGCATCATTGTCCACGTTCTGGCGCTTTTCATGTGCTATCGGGGCCATTCCGATGTACCCGTTGACATCCGTTTCCTGCAGTTCTGCCTTGCGTTCAGCGCCTCTTCGTAGCCTGACCTCAATATATTTTGGGGCGATAGTTATCGTTTAGAACTCTGCAGGTTTGGGAAGTGCAGTGCCCCTGAGCTCCATTTCCCAAGTCGCTTTTTTGTGAGTGGGACGCAACACGGCTGGATGGCTTCACGCCCTATTGTCGATCCGGGGTGGCAGGCTGAACCGCTGGTGAATTCTTCTTCGTGATGGGAAATGAGAGTGACATGTGCCCGACCAAACACCTCCAGCGAGTCTCTCATTGGTTCCCCCTCTTGCAGTTCATCCTGCGGACAAATTGCAGACGGTACGAAAGAGGCATGGAAAGGCGCCGAGTCTCCAAGTGGGGAGATTGTTAGTAAGGGGGCCTGAATGGAGAACACGAGCACCAGGAGATGAAAACTGAGGTGAGTTTCAGAAAGCTTTCCCGATCCCACGGTGTAGCATCCGCTGGGTTTCCAATGAGTGCTTTCGCTGTCGGAAGATTGCGTTGAACCTGGAGAGTTGGGACCCATGGAATGGGGAGCACGCAGGATTCCTTTCAAGGGTCTGCATTTGCTTTCCCAACCTCACCAATCGTCTCAGCCCCAAGAGTGTCCAGCCTTATGTCTTCTGCCGCTGGGGCTGTAGATGTGGTCAATCCTGGTTGCATGCCAGTCCCTGAACGCATTTTGGAAGAATTTCTCTCTGTTTTGCCCTGCTTGTTTCTTCTTTATGTTGGAAATGTATCCTCAGAATGGGTCTGAGCTGATTTTCCCTGCTGGTTTTAGGCCGCTTTACACACACTTGATGCACTTACACAGAGATATCAAGACTTAGCTTTTAAGATGCTTACTAGTCGGATAGATACTTGTGCGATGAACAGGGTCTGGTGAGTCCAGTTGATTGAGCAAGGAGTAGGTCGTGTCCATTCCATATTCGGTTTTCGGAAGGGTATCTGTGCTCATTTCAAACTCGAGTTTTATGCGTCACCCCACCTCACCTTTCCCCTGAAGCAGGCATAAGTGTGTTTTCTAAAAGCGTGACTCTGTTCTGTTTGGGGATTCAGTGCATGGGGAGCGATTTTTACATTCCCTCGATAAGTGATATCATAAGTTTCTTTTTTTGTGGGACTTATTTCACTGAGGATGATCGTACCTAAATCCACTCAGGATGCTGCTACCAGCCTCATGACGTGGATTTCATGGCTGAGTGACACTCCATTGGACCTACGTAGCACCACTTGTCCACTTGTCCACTTGTCTTTGTCCACTTGTCCACTCGTCTTTGTCCACTTGGCTCTTTCCTGGGATATGAAACGTGTACCGGAGTGGAGGTTCTTGTCAAGACAGCAGCCCTCAACTTTGGGGTCCCTGTGTCTGGTTGATTTTTTGATTTTCCCAAGGTCAACACCCATGTGTGGAAGTGCCCTATGCTCTGTGGTTCTGTGTTTTACATGGTTTGGGAAAGAGGATACACTTGTGAAGATTGGCTGTTGGCCATTGACATCCCGCCCATCAGCTTAACAAGGCTCCCTTGACTCCGTGGCCTGTCCTGCCTTTCTGGTTTTTAGACATTTTTCGCCTGGCCCTTTTGCCCCGGGGGGGGCGAGAGATTTCTTTGTAGTGCTGATTTGCTCTCCCAGGTTGCTTGGTTGGCCAAAAAGGGCGTATGCGTTTTTTCCTGAATATATTCAGGAAAAAACGCATACGCCCTTTTTGGCCAACCGCATCATTGTCCACGTTCTGGCGCTTTTCATGTGCTATCGGGGCCATTCCGATGTACCCGTTGACATCCGTTTCCTGCAGTTCTGCCTTGCGTTCAGCGCCTCTTCGTAGCCTGACCTCAATATATTTTGGGGCGATAGTTATCGTTTAGAACTCTGCAGGTTTGGGAAGTGCAGTGCCCCTGAGCTCCATTTCCCAAGTCGCTTTTTTGTGAGTGGGACGCAACACGGCTGGATGGCTTCACGCCCTATTGTCGATCCGGGGTGGCAGGCTGAACCGCTGGTGAATTCTTCTTCGTGATGGGAAATGAGAGTGACATGTGCCCGACCAAACACCTCCAGCGAGTCTCTCATTGGTTCCCCCTCTTGCAATTCATCCTGCGGACAAATTGCAGACGGTACGAAAGAGGCATGGAAAGGCGCCGAGTCTCCAAGTGGGGAGATTGTTAGTAAGGGGGCCTGAATGGAGAACACGAGCACCAGGAGATGAAAACTGAGGTGAGTTTCAGAAAGCTTTCCCGATCCCACGGTGTAGCATCCGCTGGGTTTCCAATGAGTGCTTTCGCTGTCGGAAGATTGCGTTGAACCTGGAGAGTTGGGACCCATGGAATGGGGAGCACGCAGGATTCCTTTCAAGGGTCTGCATTTGCTTTCCCAACCTCACCAATCGTCTCAGCCCCAAGAGTGTCCAGCCTTATGTCTTCTGCCGCTGGGGCTGTAGATGTGGTCAATCCTGGTTGCATGCCAGTCCCTGAACGCATTTTGGAAGAATTTCTCTCTGTTTTGCCCTGCTTGTTTCTTCTTTATGTTGGAAATGTATCCTCAGAATGGGTCTGAGCTGATTTTCCCTGCTGGTTTTAGGCCGCTTTACACACACTTGATGCACTTACACAGAGATATCAAGACTTAGCTTTTAAGATGCTTACTAGTCGGATAGATACTTGTGCGATGAACAGGGTCTGGTGAGTCCAGTTGATTGAGCAAGGAGTAGGTCGTGTCCATTCCATATTCGGTTTTCGGAAGGGTATCTGTGCTCATTTCAAACTCGAGTTTTATGCGTCACCCCACCTCACCTTTCCCCTGAAGCAGGCATAAGTGTGTTTTCTAAAAGCGTGACTCTGTTCTGTTTGGGGATTCAGTGCATGGGGAGCGATTTTTACATTCCCTCGATAAGTGATATCATAAGTTTCTTTTTTTGTGGGACTTATTTCACTGAGGATGATCGTACCTAAATCCACTCAGGATGCTGCTACCAGCCTCATGACGTGGATTTCATGGCTGAGTGACACTCCATTGGACCTACGTAGCACCACTTGTCCACTTGTCCACTTGTCTTTGTCCACTTGTCCACTCGTCTTTGTCCACTTGGCTCTTTCCTGGGATATGAAACGTGTACCGGAGTGGAGGTTCTTGTCAAGACAGCAGCCCTCAACTTTGGGGTCCCTGTGTCTGGTTGATTTTTTGATTTTCCCAAGGTCAACGCCCATGTGTGGAAGTGCCCTATGCTCTGTGGTTCTGTGTTTTACATGGTTTGGGAAAGAGGATACACTTGTGAAGATTGGCTGTTGGCCATTGACATCCCGCCCATCAGCTTAACAAGGCTCCCTTGACTCCGTGGCCTGTCCTGCCTTTCTGGTTTTTAGACTTTTTTCGCCTGGCCCTTTTGCCCCGGGGGGGGCGAGAGATTTCTTTGTAGTGCTGATTTGCTCTCCCAGGTTGCTTGGTTGGCCCAAAAGGGCGTATGCGTTTTTTCCTGAATATATTCAGGAAAAAACGCATACGCCCTTTTTGGCCAACCGCATCATTGTCCACGTTCTGGCGCTTTTCATGTGCTATCGGGGCCATTCCGATGTACCCGTTGACATCCGTTTCCTGCAGTTCTGCCTTGCGTTCAGCGCCTCTTCGTAGCCTGACCTCAATATATTTTGGGGCGATAGTTATCGTTTAGAACTCTGCAGGTTTGGGAAGTGCAGTGCCCCTGAGCTCCATTTCCCAAGTCGCTTTTTTGGGAGGGGGACGCAACACGGCTGGATGGCTTCACGCCCTATTGTCGATCCGGGGTGGCAGGCTGAACCTCTGGTGAATTCTTCTTCGTGATGGGAAATGAGAGTGACATGTGCCCGACCAAACACCTCCAGCGAGTCTCTCATTGGTTCCCCCTCTTGCAGTTCATCCTGCGGACAAATTGCAGACGGTACGAAAGAGGCATGGAAAGGCGCCGAGTCTCCAAGTGGGGAGATTGTTAGTAAGGGGGCCTGAATGGAGAACACGAGCACCAGGAGATGAAAACTGAGGTGAGTTTCAGGAAGCTTTCCCGATCCCACGGTGTAGCATCCGCTGGGTTTCCAATGAGTGCTTTCGCTGTCGGAAGATTGCGTTGAACCTGGAGAGTTGGGACCCATGGAATGGGGAGCACGCAGGATTCCTTTCAAGGGTCTGCATTTGCTTTCCCAACCTCACCAATCGTCTCAGCCCCAAGAGTGTCCAGCCTTATGTCTTCTGCCGCTGGGGCTGTAGATGTGGTCAATCCTGGTTGCATGCCAGTCCCTGAACGCATTTTGGAAGAATTTCTCTCTGTTTTGCCCTGCTTGTTTCTTCTTTATGTTGGAAATGTATCCTCAGAATGGGTCTGAGCTGATTTTCCCTGCTGGTTTTAGGCCGCTTTACACACACTTGATGCACTTACACAGAGATATCAAGACTTAGCTTTTAAGATGCTTACTAGTCGGATAGATACTTGTGCGATGAACAGGGTCTGGTGAGTCCAGTTGATTGAGCAAGGAGTAGGTCGTGTCCATTCCATATTCGGTTTTCGGAAGGGTATCTGTGCTCATTTCAAACTCGAGTTTTATGCGTCACCCCACCTCACCTTTCCCCTGAAGCAGGCATAAGTGTGTTTTCTAAAAGCGTGACTCTGTTCTGTTTGGGGATTCAGTGCATGGGGAGCGATTTTTACATTCCCTCGATAAGTGATATCATAAGTTTCTTTTTTTGTGGGACTTATTTCACTGAGGATGATCGTACCTAAATCCACTCAGGATGCTGCTACCAGCCTCATGACGTGGATTTCATGGCTGAGTGACACTCCATTGGACCTACGTAGCACCACTTGTCCACTTGTCCACTTGTCTTTGTCCACTTGTCCACTCGTCTTTGTCCACTTGGCTCTTTCCTGGGATATGAAACGTGTACCGGAGTGGAGGTTCTTGTCAAGACAGCAGCCCTCAACTTTGGGGTCCCTGTGTCTGGTTGATTTTTTGATTTTCCCAAGGTCAACGCCCATGTGTGGAAGTGCCCTATGCTCTGTGGTTCTGTGTTTTCCATGGTTTGGGAAAGAGGATACACTTGTGAAGATTGGCTGTTGGCCATTGACATCCCGCCCATCAGCTTAACAAGGCTCCCTTGACTCCGTGGCCTGTCCTGCCTTTCTGGTTTTTAGACATTTTTCGCCTGGCCCTTTTGCCCCGGGGGGGGCGAGAGATTTCTTTGTAGTGCTGATTTGCTCTCCCAGGTTGCTTGGTTGGCCAAAAAGGGCGTATGCGTTTTTTCCTGAATATATTCAGGAAAAAACGCATACGCCCTTTTTGGCCAACCGCATCATTGTCCACGTTCTGGCGCTTTTCATGTGCTATCGGGGCCATTCCGATGTACCCGTTGACATCCGTTTCCTGCAGTTCTGCCTTGCGTTCAGCGCCTCTTCGTAGCCTGACCTCAATATATTTTGGGGCGATAGTTATCGTTTAGAACTCTGCAGGTTTGGGAAGTGCAGTGCCCCTGAGCTCCATTTCCCAAGTCGCTTTTTTGTGAGTGGGACGCAACACGGCTGGATGGCTTCACGCCCTATTGTCGATCCGGGGTGGCAGGCTGAACCGCTGGTGAATTCTTCTTCGTGATGGGAAATGAGAGTGACATGTGCCCGACCAAACACCTCCAGCGAGTCTCTCATTGGTTCCCCCTCTTGCAATTCATCCTGCGGACAAATTGCAGACGGTACGAAAGAGGCATGGAAAGGCGCCGAGTCTCCAAGTGGGGAGATTGTTAGTAAGGGGGCCTGAATGGAGAACACGAGCACCAGGAGATGAAAACTGAGGTGAGTTTCAGAAAGCTTTCCCGATCCCACGGTGTAGCATCCGCTGGGTTTCCAATGAGTGCTTTCGCTGCCGGAAGATTGCGTTGAACCTGGAGAGTTGGGACCCATGGAATGGGGAGCACGCAGGATTCCTTTCAAGGGTCTGCATTTGCTTTCCCAACCTCACCAATCGTCTCAGCCCCAAGAGTGTCCAGCCTTATGTCTTCTGCCGCTGGGGCTGTAGATGTGGTCAATCCTGGTTGCATGCCAGTCCCTGAACGCATTTTGGAAGAATTTCTCTCTGTTTTGCCCTGCTTGTTTCTTCTTTATGTTGGAAATGTATCCTCAGAATGGGTCTGAGCTGATTTTCCCTGCTGGTTTTAGGCCGCTTTACACACACTTGATGCACTTACACTGAGATATCAAGACTTAGCTTTTAAGATGCTTACTAGTCGGATAGATACTTGTGCGATGAACAGGGTCTGGTGAGTCCAGTTGATTGAGCAAGGAGTAGGTCGTGTCCATTCCATATTCGGTTTTCGGAAGGGTATCTGTGCTCATTTCAAACTCGAGTTTTATGCGTCACCCCACCTCACCTTTCCCCTGAAGCAGGCATAAGTATGTTTTCTAAAAGCGTGACTCTGTTCTGTTTGGGGATTCAGTGCATGGGGAGCGATTTTTACATTCCCTCGATAAGTGATATCATAAGTTTCTTTTTTTGTGGGACTTATTTCACTGAGGATGATCGTACCTAAATCCACTCAGGATGCTGCTACCAGCCTCATGACGTGGATTTCATGGCTGAGTGACACTCCATTGGACCTACGTAGCACCACTTGTCCACTTGTCCACTTGTCTTTGTCCACTTGTCCACTCGTCTTTGTCCACTTGGCTCTTTCCTGGGATATGAAACGTGTACCGGAGTGGAGGTTCTTGTCAAGACAGCAGCCCTCAACTTTGGGGTCCCTGTGTCTGGTTGATTTTTTGATTTTCCCAAGGTCAACGCCCATGTGTGGAAGTGCCCTATGCTCTGTGGTTCTGTGTTTTACATGGTTTGGGAAAGAGGATACACTTGTGAAGATTGGCTGTTGGCCATTGACATCCCGCCCATCAGCTTAACAAGGCTCCCTTGACTCCGTGGCCTGTCCTGCCTTTCTGGTTTTTAGACATTTTTCGCCTGGCCCTTTTGCCCCGGGGGGGGCGAGAGATTTCTTTGTAGTGCTGATTTGCTCTCCCAGGTTGCTTGGTTGGCCAAAAAGGGCGTATGCGTTTTTTCCTGAATATATTCAGGAAAAAACGCATACGCCCTTTTTGGCCAACCGCATCATTGTCCACGTTCTGGCGCTTTTCATGTGCTATCGGGGCCATTCCGATGTACCCGTTGACATCCGTTTCCTGCAGTTCTGCCTTGCGTTCAGCGCCTCTTCGTAGCCTGACCTCAATATATTTTGGGGCGATAGTTATCGTTTAGAACTCTGCAGGTTTGGGAAGTGCAGTGCCCCTGAGCTCCATTTCCCAAGTCGCTTTTTTGTGAGTGGGACGCAACACGGCTGGATGGCTTCACGCCCTATTGTCGATCCGGGGTGGCAGGCTGAACCGCTGGTGAATTCTTCTTCGTGATGGGAAATGAGAGTGACATGTGCCCGACCAAACACCTCCAGCGAGTCTCTCATTGGTTCCCCCTCTTGCAGTTCATCCTGCGGACAAATTGCAGACGGTACGAAAGAGGCATGGAAAGGCGCCGAGTCTCCAAGTGGGGAGATTGTTAGTAAGGGGGCCTGAATGGAGAACACGAGCACCAGGAGATGAAAACTGAGGTGAGTTTCAGAAAGCTTTCCCGATCCCACGGTGTAGCATCCGCTGGGTTTCCAATGAGTGCTTTCGCTGTCGGAAGATTGCGTTGAACCTGGAGAGTTGGGACCCATGGAATGGGGAGCACGCAGGATTCCTTTCAAGGGTCTGCATTTGCTTTCCCAACCTCACCAATCGTCTCAGCCCCAAGAGTGTCCAGCCTTATGTCTTCTGCCGCTGGGGCTGTAGATGTGGTCAATCCTGGTTGCATGCCAGTCCCTGAACGCATTTTGGAAGAATTTCTCTCTGTTTTGCCCTGCTTGTTTCTTCTTTATGTTGGAAATGTATCCTCAGAATGGGTCTGAGCTGATTTTCCCTGCTGGTTTTAGGCCGCTTTACACACACTTGATGCACTTACACAGAGATATCAAGACTTAGCTTTTAAGATGCTTACTAGTCGGATAGATACTTGTGCGATGAACAGGGTCTGGTGAGTCCAGTTGATTGAGCAAGGAGTAGGTCGTGTCCATTCCATATTCGGTTTTCGGAAGGGTATCTGTGCTCATTTCAAACTCGAGTTTTATGCGTCACCCCACCTCACCTTTCCCCTGAAGCAGGCATAAGTGTGTTTTCTAAAAGCGTGACTCTGTTCTGTTTGGGGATTCAGTGCATGGGGAGCGATTTTTACATTCCCTCGATAAGTGATATCATAAGTTTCTTTTTTTGTGGGACTTATTTCACTGAGGATGATCGT
This sequence comes from Kogia breviceps, assembly GCF_026419965.1. NCBI lineage: Eukaryota > Metazoa > Chordata > Mammalia > Artiodactyla > Physeteridae > Kogia > Kogia breviceps. The sequence goes on along the minus strand of NC_081310.1, from coordinate 69,460,443 downwards.
ACCTAAATCCACTCAGGATGCTGCTACCAGCCTCATGACGTGGATTTCATGGCTGAGTGACACTCCATTGGACCTACGTAGCACCACTTGTCCACTTGTCCACTTGTCTTTGTCCACTTGTCCACTCGTCTTTGTCCACTTGGCTCTTTCCTGGGATATGAAACGTGTACCGGAGTGGAGGTTCTTGTCAAGACAGCAGCCCTCAACTTTGGGGTCCCTGTGTCTGGTTGATTTTTTGATTTTCCCAAGGTCAACACCCATGTGTGGAAGTGCCCTATGCTCTGTGGTTCTGTGTTTTACATGGTTTGGGAAAGAGGATACACTTGTGAAGATTGGCTGTTGGCCATTGACATCCCGCCCATCAGCTTAACAAGGCTCCCTTGACTCCGTGGCCTGTCCTGCCTTTCTGGTTTTTAGACATTTTTCGCCTGGCCCTTTTGCCCCGGGGGGGGCGAGAGATTTCTTTGTAGTGCTGATTTGCTCTCCCAGGTTGCTTGGTTGGCCAAAAAGGGCGTATGCGTTTTTTCCTGAATATATTCAGGAAAAAACGCATACGCCCTTTTTGGCCAACCGCATCATTGTCCACGTTCTGGCGCTTTTCATGTGCTATCGGGGCCATTCCGATGTACCCGTTGACATCCGTTTCCTGCAGTTCTGCCTTGCGTTCAGCGCCTCTTCGTAGCCTGACCTCAATATATTTTGGGGCGATAGTTATCGTTTAGAACTCTGCAGGTTTGGGAAGTGCAGTGCCCCTGAGCTCCATTTCCCAAGTCGCTTTTTTGTGAGTGGGACGCAACACGGCTGGATGGCTTCACGCCCTATTGTCGATCCGGGGTGGCAGGCTGAACCGCTGGTGAATTCTTCTTCGTGATGGGAAATGAGAGTGACATGTGCCCGACCAAACACCTCCAGCGAGTCTCTCATTGGTTCCCCCTCTTGCAATTCATCCTGCGGACAAATTGCAGACGGTACGAAAGAGGCATGGAAAGGCGCCGAGTCTCCAAGTGGGGAGATTGTTAGTAAGGGGGCCTGAATGGAGAACACGAGCACCAGGAGATGAAAACTGAGGTGAGTTTCAGAAAGCTTTCCCGATCCCACGGTGTAGCATCCGCTGGGTTTCCAATGAGTGCTTTCGCTGTCGGAAGATTGCGTTGAACCTGGAGAGTTGGGACCCATGGAATGGGGAGCACGCAGGATTCCTTTCAAGGGTCTGCATTTGCTTTCCCAACCTCACCAATCGTCTCAGCCCCAAGAGTGTCCAGCCTTATGTCTTCTGCCGCTGGGGCTGTAGATGTGGTCAATCCTGGTTGCATGCCAGTCCCTGAACGCATTTTGGAAGAATTTCTCTCTGTTTTGCCCTGCTTGTTTCTTCTTTATGTTGGAAATGTATCCTCAGAATGGGTCTGAGCTGATTTTCCCTGCTGGTTTTAGGCCGCTTTACACACACTTGATGCACTTACACAGAGATATCAAGACTTAGCTTTTAAGATGCTTACTAGTCGGATAGATACTTGTGCGATGAACAGGGTCTGGTGAGTCCAGTTGATTGAGCAAGGAGTAGGTCGTGTCCATTCCATATTCGGTTTTCGGAAGGGTATCTGTGCTCATTTCAAACTCGAGTTTTATGCGTCACCCCACCTCACCTTTCCCCTGAAGCAGGCATAAGTGTGTTTTCTAAAAGCGTGACTCTGTTCTGTTTGGGGATTCAGTGCATGGGGAGCGATTTTTACATTCCCTCGATAAGTGATATCATAAGTTTCTTTTTTTGTGGGACTTATTTCACTGAGGATGATCGTACCTAAATCCACTCAGGATGCTGCTACCAGCCTCATGACGTGGATTTCATGGCTGAGTGACACTCCATTGGACCTACGTAGCACCACTTGTCCACTTGTCCACTTGTCTTTGTCCACTTGTCCACTCGTCTTTGTCCACTTGGCTCTTTCCTGGGATATGAAACGTGTACCGGAGTGGAGGTTCTTGTCAAGACAGCAGCCCTCAACTTTGGGGTCCCTGTGTCTGGTTGATTTTTTGATTTTCCCAAGGTCAACGCCCATGTGTGGAAGTGCCCTATGCTCTGTGGTTCTGTGTTTTACATGGTTTGGGAAAGAGGATACACTTGTGAAGATTGGCTGTTGGCCATTGACATCCCGCCCATCAGCTTAACAAGGCTCCCTTGACTCCGTGGCCTGTCCTGCCTTTCTGGTTTTTAGACATTTTTCGCCTGGCCCTTTTGCCCCGGGGGGGGCGAGAGATTTCTTTGTAGTGCTGATTTGCTCTCCCAGGTTGCTTGGTTGGCCAAAAAGGGCGTATGCGTTTTTTCCTGAATATATTCAGGAAAAAACGCATACGCCCTTTTTGGCCAACCGCATCATTGTCCACGTTCTGGCGCTTTTCATGTGCTATCGGGGCCATTCCGATGTACCCGTTGACATCCGTTTCCTGCAGTTCTCCCTTGCGTTCAGCGCCTCTTCGTAGCCTGACCTCAATATATTTTGGGGCGATAGTTATCGTTTAGAACTCTGCAGGTTTGGGAAGTGCAGTGCCCCTGAGCTCCATTTCCCAAGTCGCTTTTTTGTGAGTGGGACGCAACACGGCTGGATGGCTTCACGCCCTATTGTCGATCCGGGGTGGCAGGCTGAACCTCTGGTGAATTCTTCTTCGTGATGGGAAATGAGAGTGACATGTGCCCGACCAAACACCTCCAGCGAGTCTCTCATTGGTTCCCCCTCTTGCAGTTCATCCTGCGGACAAATTGCAGACGGTACGAAAGAGGCATGGAAAGGCGCCGAGTCTCCAAGTGGGGAGATTGTTAGTAAGGGGGCCTGAATGGAGAACACGAGCACCAGGAGATGAAAACTGAGGTGAGTTTCAGAAAGCTTTCCCGATCCCACGGTGTAGCATCCGCTGGGTTTCCAATGAGTGCTTTCGCTGTCGGAAGATTGCGTTGAACCTGGAGAGTTGGGACCCATGGAATGGGGAGCACGCAGGATTCCTTTCAAGGGTCTGCATTTGCTTTCCCAACCTCACCAATCGTCTCAGCCCCAAGAGTGTCCAGCCTTATGTCTTCTGCCGCTGGGGCTGTAGATGTGGTCAATCCTGGTTGCATGCCAGTCCCTGAACGCATTTTGGAAGAATTTCTCTCTGTTTTGCCCTGCTTGTTTCTTCTTTATGTTGGAAATGTATCCTCAGAATGGGTCTGAGCTGATTTTCCCTGCTGGTTTTAGGCCGCTTTACACACACTTGATGCACTTACACAGAGATATCAAGACTTAGCTTTTAAGATGCTTACTAGTCGGATAGATACTTGTGCGATGAACAGGGTCTGGTGAGTCCAGTTGATTGAGCAAGGAGTAGGTCGTGTCCATTCCATATTCGGTTTTCGGAAGGGTATCTGTGCTCATTTCAAACTCGAGTTTTATGCGTCACCCCACCTCACCTTTCCCCTGAAGCAGGCATAAGTGTGTTTTCTAAAAGCGTGACTCTGTTCTGTTTGGGGATTCAGTGCATGGGGAGCGATTTTTACATTCCCTCGATAAGTGATATCATAAGTTTCTTTTTTTGTGGGACTTATTTCACTGAGGATGATCGTACCTAAATCCACTCAGGATGCTGCTACCAGCCTCATGACGTGGATTTCATGGCTGAGTGACACTCCATTGGACCTACGTAGCACCACTTGTCCACTTGTCCACTTGTCTTTGTCCACTTGTCCACTCGTCTTTGTCCACTTGGCTCTTTCCTGGGATATGAAACGTGTACCGGAGTGGAGGTTCTTGTCAAGACAGCAGCCCTCAACTTTGGGGTCCCTGTGTCTGGTTGATTTTTTGATTTTCCCAAGGTCAACGCCCATGTGTGGAAGTGCCCTATGCTCTGTGGTTCTGTGTTTTACATGGTTTGGGAAAGAGGATACACTTGTGAAGATTGGCTGTTGGCCATTGACATCCCGCCCATCAGCTTAACAAGGCTCCCTTGACTCCGTGGCCTGTCCTGCCTTTCTGGTTTTTAGACATTTTTCGCCTGGCCCTTTTGCCCCGGGGGGGTGCGAGAGATTTCTTTGTAGTGCTGATTTGCTCTCCCAGGTTGCTTGGTTGGCCAAAAAGGGCGTATGCGTTTTTTCCTGAATATATTCAGGAAAAAACGCATACGCCCTTTTTGGCCAACCGCATCATTGTCCACGTTCTGGCGCTTTTCATGTGCTATCGGGGCCATTCCGATGTACCCGTTGACATCCGTTTCCTGCAGTTCTCCCTTGCGTTCAGCGCCTCTTCGTAGCCTGACCTCAATATATTTTGGGGCGATAGTTATCGTTTAGAACTCTGCAGGTTTGGGAAGTGCAGTGCCCCTGAGCTCCATTTCCCAAGTCGCTTTTTTGTGAGTGGGACGCAACACGGCTGGATGGCTTCACGCCCTATTGTCGATCCGGGGTGGCAGGCTGAACCTCTGGTGAATTCTTCTTCGTGATGGGAAATGAGAGTGACATGTGCCCGACCAAACACCTCCAGCGAGTCTCTCATTGGTTCCCCCTCTTGCAGTTCATCCTGCGGACAAATTGCAGACGGTACGAAAGAGGCATGGAAAGGCGCCGAGTCTCCAAGTGGGGAGATTGTTAGTAAGGGGGCCTGAATGGAGAACACGAGCACCAGGAGATGAAAACTGAGGTGAGTTTCAGAAAGCTTTCCCGATCCCACGGTGTAGCATCCGCTGGGTTTCCAATGAGTGCTTTCGCTGTCGGAAGATTGCGTTGAACCTGGAGAGTTGGGACCCATGGAATGGGGAGCACGCAGGATTCCTTTCAAGGGTCTGCATTTGCTTTCCCAACCTCACCAATCGTCTCAGCCCCAAGAGTGTCCAGCCTTATGTCTTCTGCCGCTGGGGCTGTAGATGTGGTCAATCCTGGTTGCATGCCAGTCCCTGAACGCATTTTGGAAGAATTTCTCTCTGTTTTGCCCTGCTTGTTTCTTCTTTATGTTGGAAATGTATCCTCAGAATGGGTCTGAGCTGATTTTCCCTGCTGGTTTTAGGCCGCTTTACACACACTTGATGCACTTACACAGAGATATCAAGACTTAGCTTTTAAGATGCTTACTAGTCGGATAGATACTTGTGCGATGAACAGGGTCTGGTGAGTCCAGTTGATTGAGCAAGGAGTAGGTCGTGTCCATTCCATATTCGGTTTTCGGAAGGGTATCTGTGCTCATTTCAAACTCGAGTTTTATGCGTCACCCCACCTCACCTTTCCCCTGAAGCAGGCATAAGTGTGTTTTCTAAAAGCGTGACTCTGTTCTGTTTGGGGATTCAGTGCATGGGGAGCGATTTTTACATTCCCTCGATAAGTGATATCATAAGTTTCTTTTTTTGTGGGACTTATTTCACTGAGGATGATCGTACCTAAATCCACTCAGGATGCTGCTACCAGCCTCATGACGTGGATTTCATGGCTGAGTGACACTCCATTGGACCTACGTAGCACCACTTGTCCACTTGTCCACTTGTCTTTGTCCACTTGTCCACTCGTCTTTGTCCACTTGGCTCTTTCCTGGGATATGAAACGTGTACCGGAGTGGAGGTTCTTGTCAAGACAGCAGCCCTCAACTTTGGGGTCCCTGTGTCTGGTTGATTTTTTGATTTTCCCAAGGTCAACGCCCATGTGTGGAAGTGCCCTATGCTCTGTGGTTCTGTGTTTTACATGGTTTGGGAAAGAGGATACACTTGTGAAGATTGGCTGTTGGCCATTGACATCCCGCCCATCAGCTTAACAAGGCTCCCTTGACTCCGTGGCCTGTCCTGCCTTTCTGGTTTTTAGACATTTTTCGCCTGGCCCTTTTGCCCCGGGGGGGGCGAGAGATTTCTTTGTAGTGCTGATTTGCTCTCCCAGGTTGCTTGGTTGGCCAAAAAGGGCGTATGCGTTTTTTCCTGAATATATTCAGGAAAAAACGCATACGCCCTTTTTGGCCAACCGCATCATTGTCCACGTTCTGGCGCTTTTCATGTGCTATCGGGGCCATTCCGATGTACCCGTTGACATCCGTTTCCTGCAGTTCTGCCTTGCGTTCAGCGCCTCTTCGTAGCCTGACCTCAATATATTTTGGGGCGATAGTTATCGTTTAGAACTCTGCAGGTTTGGGAAGTGCAGTGCCCCTGAGCTCCATTTCCCAAGTCGCTTTTTTGTGAGTGGGACGCAACACGGCTGGATGGCTTCACGCCCTATTGTCGATCCGGGGTGGCAGGCTGAACCTCTGGTGAATTCTTCTTCGTGATGGGAAATGAGAGTGACATGTGCCCGACCAAACACCTCCAGCGAGTCTCTCATTGGTTCCCCCTCTTGCAGTTCATCCTGCGGACAAATTGCAGACGGTACGAAAGAGGCATGGAAAGGCGCCGAGTCTCCAAGTGGGGAGATTGTTAGTAAGGGGGCCTGAATGGAGAACACGAGCACCAGGAGATGAAAACTGAGGTGAGTTTCAGAAAGCTTTCCCGATCCCACGGTGTAGCATCCGCTGGGTTTCCAATGAGTGCTTTCGCTGTCGGAAGATTGCGTTGAACCTGGAGAGTTGGGACCCATGGAATGGGGAGCACGCAGGATTCCTTTCAAGGGTCTGCATTTGCTTTCCCAACCTCACCAATCGTCTCAGCCCCAAGAGTGTCCAGCCTTATGTCTTCTGCCGCTGGGGCTGTAGATGTGGTCAATCCTGGTTGCATGCCAGTCCCTGAACGCATTTTGGAAGAATTTCTCTCTGTTTTGCCCTGCTTGTTTCTTCTTTATGTTGGAAATGTATCCTCAGAATGGGTCTGAGCTGATTTTCCCTGCTGGTTTTAGGCCGCTTTACACACACTTGATGCACTTACACAGAGATATCAAGACTTAGCTTTTAAGATGCTTACTAGTCGGATAGATACTTGTGCGATGAACAGGGTCTGGTGAGTCCAGTTGATTGAGCAAGGAGTAGGTCGTGTCCATTCCATATTCGGTTTTCGGAAGGGTATCTGTGCTCATTTCAAACTCGAGTTTTATGCGTCACCCCACCTCACCTTTCCCCTGAAGCAGGCATAAGTGTGTTTTCTAAAAGCGTGACTCTGTTCTGTTTGGGGATTCAGTGCATGGGGAGCGATTTTTACATTCCCTCGATAAGTGATATCATAAGTTTCTTTTTTTGTGGGACTTATTTCACTGAGGATGATCGTACCTAAATCCACTCAGGATGCTGCTACCAGCCTCATGACGTGGATTTCATGGCTGAGTGACACTCCATTGGACCTACGTAGCACCACTTGTCCACTTGTCCACTTGTCTTTGTCCACTTGTCCACTCGTCTTTGTCCACTTGGCTCTTTCCTGGGATATGAAACGTGTACCGGAGTGGAGGTTCTTGTCAAGACAGCAGCCCTCAACTTTGGGGTCCCTGTGTCTGGTTGATTTTTTGATTTTCCCAAGGTCAACGCCCATGTGTGGAAGTGCCCTATGCTCTGTGGTTCTGTGTTTTACATGGTTTGGGAAAGAGGATACACTTGTGAAGATTGGCTGTTGGCCATTGACATCCCGCCCATCAGCTTAACAAGGCTCCCTTGACTCCGTGGCCTGTCCTGCCTTTCTGGTTTTTAGACATTTTTCGCCTGGCCCTTTTGCCCCGGGGGGGGCGAGAGATTTCTTTGTAGTGCTGATTTGCTCTCCCAGGTTGCTTGGTTGGCCAAAAAGGGCGTATGCGTTTTTTCCTGAATATATTCAGGAAAAAACGCATACGCCCTTTTTGGCCAACCGCATCATTGTCCACGTTCTGGCGCTTTTCATGTGCTATCGGGGCCATTCCGATGTACCCGTTGACATCCGTTTCCTGCAGTTCTGCCTTGCGTTCAGCGCCTCTTCGTAGCCTGACCTCAATATATTTTGGGGCGATAGTTATCGTTTAGAACTCTGCAGGTTTGGGAAGTGCAGTGCCCCTGAGCTCCATTTCCCAAGTCGCTTTTTTGTGAGTGGGACGCAACACGGCTGGATGGCTTCACGCCCTATTGTCGATCCGGGGTGGCAGGCTGAACCTCTGGTGAATTCTTCTTCGTGATGGGAAATGAGAGTGACATGTGCCCGACCAAACACCTCCAGCGAGTCTCTCATTGGTTCCCCCTCTTGCAGTTCATCCTGCGGACAAATTGCAGACGGTACGAAAGAGGCATGGAAAGGCGCCGAGTCTCCAAGTGGGGAGATTGTTAGTAAGGGGGCCTGAATGGAGAACACGAGCACCAGGAGATGAAAACTGAGGTGAGTTTCAGAAAGCTTTCCCGATCCCACGGTGTAGCATCCGCTGGGTTTCCAATGAGTGCTTTCGCTGTCGGAAGATTGCGTTGAACCTGGAGAGTTGGGACCCATGGAATGGGGAGCACGCAGGATTCCTTTCAAGGGTCTGCATTTGCTTTCCCAACCTCACCAATCGTCTCAGCCCCAAGAGTGTCCAGCCTTATGTCTTCTGCCGCTGGGGCTGTAGATGTGGTCAATCCTGGTTGCATGCCAGTCCCTGAACGCATTTTGGAAGAATTTCTCTCTGTTTTGCCCTGCTTGTTTCTTCTTTATGTTGGAAATGTATCCTCAGAATGGGTCTGAGCTGATTTTCCCTGCTGGTTTTAGGCCGCTTTACACACACTTGATGCACTTACACAGAGATATCAAGACTTAGCTTTTAAGATGCTTACTAGTCGGATAGATACTTGTGCGATGAACAGGGTCTGGTGAGTCCAGTTGATTGAGCAAGGAGTAGGTCGTGTCCATTCCATATTCGGTTTTCGGAAGGGTATCTGTGCTCATTTCAAACTCGAGTTTTATGCGTCACCCCACCTCACCTTTCCCCTGAAGCAGGCATAAGTGTGTTTTCTAAAAGCGTGACTCTGTTCTGTTTGGGGATTCAGTGCATGGGGAGCGATTTTTACATTCCCTCGATAAGTGATATCATAAGTTTCTTTTTTTGTGGGACTTATTTCACTGAGGATGATCGTACCTAAATCCACTCAGGATGCTGCTACCAGCCTCATGACGTGGATTTCATGGCTGAGTGACACTCCATTGGACCTACGTAGCACCACTTGTCCACTTGTCCACTTGTCTTTGTCCACTTGTCCACTCGTCTTTGTCCACTTGGCTCTTTCCTGGGATATGAAACGTGTACCGGAGTGGAGGTTCTTGTCAAGACAGCAGCCCTCAACTTTGGGGTCCCTGTGTCTGGTTGATTTTTTGATTTTCCCAAGGTCAACGCCCATGTGTGGAAGTGCCCTATGCTCTGTGGTTCTGTGTTTTACATGGTTTGGGAAAGAGGATACACTTGTGAAGATTGGCTGTTGGCCATTGACATCCCGCCCATCAGCTTAACAAGGCTCCCTTGACTCCGTGGCCTGTCCTGCCTTTCTGGTTTTTAGACATTTTTCGCCTGGCCCTTTTGCCCCGGGGGGGGCGAGAGATTTCTTTGTAGTGCTGATTTGCTCTCCCAGGTTGCTTGGTTGGCCAAAAAGGGCGTATGCGTTTTTTCCTGAATATATTCAGGAAAAAACGCATACGCCCTTTTTGGCCAACCGCATCATTGTCCACGTTCTGGCGCTTTTCATGTGCTATCGGGGCCATTCCGATGTACCCGTTGACATCCGTTTCCTGCAGTTCTGCCTTGCGTTCAGCGCCTCTTCGTAGCCTGACCTCAATATATTTTGGGGCGATAGTTATCGTTTAGAACTCTGCAGGTTTGGGAAGTGCAGTGCCCCTGAGCTCCATTTCCCAAGTCGCTTTTTTGTGAGTGGGACGCAACACGGCTGGATGGCTTCACGCCCTATTGTCGATCCGGGGTGGCAGGCTGAACCTCTGGTGAATTCTTCTTCGTGATGGGAAATGAGAGTGACATGTGCCCGACCAAACACCTCCAGCGAGTCTCTCATTGGTTCCCCCTCTTGCAGTTCATCCTGCGGACAAATTGCAGACGGTACGAAAGAGGCATGGAAAGGCGCCGAGTCTCCAAGTGGGGAGATTGTTAGTAAGGGGGCCTGAATGGAGAACACGAGCACCAGGAGATGAAAACTGAGGTGAGTTTCAGAAAGCTTTCCCGATCCCACGGTGTAGCATCCGCTGGGTTTCCAATGAGTGCTTTCGCTGTCGGAAGATTGCGTTGAACCTGGAGAGTTGGGACCCATGGAATGGGGAGCACGCAGGATTCCTTTCAAGGGTCTGCATTTGCTTTCCCAACCTCACCAATCGTCTCAGCCCCAAGAGTGTCCAGCCTTATGTCTTCTGCCGCTGGGGCTGTAGATGTGGTCAATCCTGGTTGCATGCCAGTCCCTGAACGCATTTTGGAAGAATTTCTCTCTGTTTTGCCCTGCTTGTTTCTTCTTTATGTTGGAAATGTATCCTCAGAATGGGTCTGAGCTGATTTTCCCTGCTGGTTTTAGGCCGCTTTACACACACTTGATGCACTTACACAGAGATATCAAGACTTAGCTTTTAAGATGCTTACTAGTCGGATAGATACTTGTGCGATGAACAGGGTCTGGTGAGTCCAGTTGATTGAGCAAGGAGTAGGTCGTGTCCATTCCATATTCGGTTTTCGGAAGGGTATCTGTGCTCATTTCAAACTCGAGTTTTATGCGTCACCCCACCTCACCTTTCCCCTGAAGCAGGCATAAGTGTGTTTTCTAAAAGCGTGACTCTGTTCTGTTTGGGGATTCAGTGCATGGGGAGCGATTTTTACATTCCCTCGATAAGTGATATCATAAGTTTCTTTTTTTGTGGGACTTATTTCACTGAGGATGATCGTACCTAAATCCACTCAGGATGCTGCTACCAGCCTCATGACGTGGATTTCATGGCTGAGTGACACTCCATTGGACCTACGTAGCACCACTTGTCCACTTGTCCACTTGTCTTTGTCCACTTGTCCACTCGTCTTTGTCCACTTGGCTCTTTCCTGGGATATGAAACGTGTACCGGAGTGGAGGTTCTTGTCAAGACAGCAGCCCTCAACTTTGGGGTCCCTGTGTCTGGTTGATTTTTTGATTTTCCCAAGGTCAACGCCCATGTGTGGAAGTGCCCTATGCTCTGTGGTTCTGTGTTTTACATGGTTTGGGAAAGAGGATACACTTGTGAAGATTGGCTGTTGGCCATTGATATCCCGCCCATCAGCTTAACAAGGCTCCCTTGACTCCGTGGCCTGTCCTGCCTTTCTGGTTTTTAGACATTTTTCGCCTGGCCCTTTTGCCCCGGGGGGGGCGAGAGATTTCTTTGTAGTGCTGATTTGCTCTCCCAGGTTGCTTGGTTGGCCAAAAAGGGCGTATGCGTTTTTTCCTGAATATATTCAGGAAAAAACGCATACGCCCTTTTTGGCCAACCGCATCATTGTCCACGTTCTGGCGCTTTTCATGTGCTATCGGGGCCATTCCGATGTACCCGTTGACATCCGTTTCCTGCAGTTCTGCCTTGCGTTCAGCGCCTCTTCGTAGCCTGACCTCAATATATTTTGGGGCGATAGTTATCGTTTAGAACTCTGCAGGTTTGGGAAGTGCAGTGCCCCTGAGCTCCATTTCCCAAGTCGCTTTTTTGTGAGTGGGACGCAACACGGCTGGATGGCTTCACGCCCTATTGTCGATCCGGGGTGGCAGGCTGAACCTCTGGTGAATTCTTCTTCGTGATGGGAAATGAGAGTGACATGTGCCCGACCAAACACCTCCAGCGAGTCTCTCATTGGTTCCCCCTCTTGCAGTTCATCCTGCGGACAAATTGCAGACGGTACGAAAGAGGCATGGAAAGGCGCCGAGTCTCCAAGTGGGGAGATTGTTAGTAAGGGGGCCTGAATGGAGAACACGAGCACCAGGAGATGAAAACTGAGGTGAGTTTCAGAAAGCTTTCCCGATCCCACGGTGTAGCATCCGCTGGGTTTCCAATGAGTGCTTTCGCTGTCGGAAGATTGCGTTGAACCTGGAGAGTTGGGACCCATGGAATGGGGAGCACGCAGGATTCCTTTCAAGGGTCTGCATTTGCTTTCCCAACCTCACCAATCGTCTCAGCCCCAAGAGTGTCCAGCCTTATGTCTTCTGCCGCTGGGGCTGTAGATGTGGTCAATCCTGGTTGCATGCCAGTCCCTGAACGCATTTTGGAAGAATTTCTCTCTGTTTTGCCCTGCTTGTTTCTTCTTTATGTTGGAAATGTATCCTCAGAATGGGTCTGAGCTGATTTTCCCTGCTGGTTTTAGGCCGCTTGACACACACTTGATGCACTTACACAGAGATATCAAGACTTAGCTTTTAAGATGCTTACTAGTCGGATAGATACTTGTGCGATGAACAGGGTCTGGTGAGTCCAGTTGATTGAGCAAGGAGTAGGTCGTGTCCATTCCATATTCGGTTTTCGGAAGGGTATCTGTGCTCATTTCAAACTCGAGTTTTATGCGTCACCCCACCTCACCTTTCCCCTGAAGCAGGCATAAGTGTGTTTTCTAAAAGCGTGACTCTGTTCTGTTTGGGGATTCAGTGCATGGGGAGCGATTTTTACATTCCCTCGATAAGTGATATCATAAGTTTCTTTTTTTGTGGGACTTATTTCACTGAGGATGATCGTACCTAAATCCACTCAGGATGCTGCTACCAGCCTCATGACGTGGATTTCATGGCTGAGTGACACTCCATTGGACCTACGTAGCACCACTTGTCCACTTGTCCACTTGTCTTTGTCCACTTGTCCACTCGTCTTTGTCCACTTGGCTCTTTCCTGGGATATGAAACGTGTACCGGAGTGGAGGTTCTTGTCAAGACAGCAGCCCTCAACTTTGGGGTCCCTGTGTCTGGTTGATTTTTTTGATTTTCCCAAGGTCAACGCCCATGTGTGGAAGTGCCCTATGCTCTGTGGTTCTGTGTTTTACATGGTTTGGGAAAGAGGATACACTTGTGAAGATTGGCTGTTGGCCATTGACATCCCGCCCATCAGCTTAACAAGGCTCCCTTGACTCCGTGGCCTGTCCTGCCTTTCTGGTTTTTAGACATTTTTCGCCTGGCCCTTTTGCCCCGGGGGGGGCGAGAGATTTCTTTGTAGTGCTGATTTGCTCTCCCAGGTTGCTTGGTTGGCCAAAAAGGGCGTATGCGTTTTTTCCTGAATATATTCAGGAAAAAACGCATACGCCCTTTTTGGCCAACCGCATCATTGTCCACGTTCTGGCGCTTTTCATGTGCTATCGGGGCCATTCCGATGTACCCGTTGACATCCGTTTCCTGCAGTTCTGCCTTGCGTTCAGCGCCTCTTCGTAGCCTGACCTCAATATATTTTGGGGCGATAGTTATCGTTTAGAACTCTGCAGGTTTGGGAAGTGCAGTGCCCCTGAGCTCCATTTCCCAAGTCGCTTTTTTGTGAGTGGGACGCAACACGGCTGGATGGCTTCACGCCCTATTGTCGATCCGGGGTGGCAGGCTGAACCTCTGGTGAATTCTTCTTCGTGATGGGAAATGAGAGTGACATGTGCCCGACCAAACACCTCCAGCGAGTCTCTCATTGGTTCCCCCTCTTGCAGTTCATCCTGCGGACAAATTGCAGACGGTACGAAAGAGGCATGGAAAGGCGCCGAGTCTCCAAGTGGGGAGATTGTTAGTAAGGGGGCCTGAATGGAGAACACGAGCACCAGGAGATGAAAACTGAGGTGAGTTTCAGAAAGCTTTCCCGATCCCACGGTGTAGCATCCGCTGGGTTTCCAATGAGTGCTTTCGCTGTCGGAAGATTGCGTTGAACCTGGAGAGTTGGGACCCATGGAATGGGGAGCACGCAGGATTCCTTTCAAGGGTCTGCATTTGCTTTCCCAACCTCACCAATCGTCTCAGCCCCAAGAGTGTCCAGCCTTATGTCTTCTGCCGCTGGGGCTGTAGATGTGGTCAATCCTGGTTGCATGCCAGTCCCTGAACGCATTTTGGAAGAATTTCTCTCTGTTTTGCCCTGCTTGTTTCTTCTTTATGTTGGAAATGTATCCTCAGAATGGGTCTGAGCTGATTTTCCCTGCTGGTTTTAGGCCGCTTTACACACACTTGATGCACTTACACAGAGATATCAAGACTTAGCTTTTAAGATGCTTACTAGTCGGATAGATACTTGTGCGATGAACAGGGTCTGGTGAGTCCAGTTGATTGAGCAAGGAGTAGGTCGTGTCCATTCCATATTCGGTTTTCGGAAGGGTATCTGTGCTCATTTCAAACTCGAGTTTTATGCGTCACCCCACCTCACCTTTCCCCTGAAGCAGGCATAAGTGTGTTTTCTAAAAGCGTGACTCTGTTCTGTTTGGGGATTCAGTGCATGGGGAGCGATTTTTACATTCCCTCGATAAGTGATATCATAAGTTTCTTTTTTTGTGGGACTTATTTCACTGAGGATGATCGTACCTAAATCCACTCAGGATGCTGCTACCAGCCTCATGACGTGGATTTCATGGCTGAGTGACACTCCATTGGACCTACGTAGCACCACTTGTCCACTTGTCCACTTGTCTTTGTCCACTTGTCCACTCGTCTTTGTCCACTTGGCTCTTTCCTGGGATATGAAACGTGTACCGGAGTGGAGGTTCTTGTCAAGACAGCAGCCCTCAACTTTGGGGTCCCTGTGTCTGGTTGATTTTTTGATTTTCCCAAGGTCAACGCCCATGTGTGGAAGTGCCCTATGCTCTGTGGTTCTGTGTTTTACATGGTTTGGGAAAGAGGATACACTTGTGAAGATTGGCTGTTGGCCATTGACATCCCGCCCATCAGCTTAACAAGGCTCCCTTGACTCCGTGGCCTGTCCTGCCTTTCTGGTCTTTAGACTTTTTTCGCCTGGCCCTTTTGCCCCGGGGGGGGCGAGAGATTTCTTTGTAGTGCTGATTTGCTCTCCCAGGTTGCTTGGTTGGCCAAAAAGGGCGTATGCGTTTTTTCCTGAATATATTCAGGAAAAAACGCATACGCCCTTTTTGGCCAACCGCATCATTGTCCACGTTCTGGCGCTTTTCATGTGCTATCGGGGCCATTCCGATGTACCCGTTGACATCCGTTTCCTGCAGTTCTGCCTTGCGTTCAGCGCCTCTTCGTAGCCTGACCTCAATATATTTTGGGGCGATAGTTATCGTTTAGAACTCTGCAGGTTTGGGAAGTGCAGTGCCCCTGAGCTCCATTTCCCAAGTCGCTTTTTTGTGAGTGGGACGCAACACGGCTGGATGGCTTCACGCCCTATTGTCGATCCGGGGTGGCAGGCTGAACCTCTGGTGAATTCTTCTTCGTGATGGGAAATGAGAGTGACATGTGCCCGACCAAACACCTCCAGCGAGTCTCTCATTGGTTCCCCCTCTTGCAGTTCATCCTGCGGACAAATTGCAGACGGTACGAAAGAGGCATGGAAAGGCGCCGAGTCTCCAAGTGGGGAGATTGTTAGTAAGGGGGCCTGAATGGAGAACACGAGCACCAGGAGATGAAAACTGAGGTGAGTTTCAGAAAGCTTTCCCGATCCCACGGTGTAGCATCCGCTGGGTTTCCAATGAGTGCTTTCGCTGTCGGAAGATTGCGTTGAACCTGGAGAGTTGGGACCCATGGAATGGGGAGCACGCAGGATTCCTTTCAAGGGTCTGCATTTGCTTTCCCAACCTCACCAATCGTCTCAGCCCCAAGAGTGTCCAGCCTTATGTCTTCTGCCGCTGGGGCTGTAGATGTGGTCAATCCTGGTTGCATGCCAGTCCCTGAACGCATTTTGGAAGAATTTCTCTCTGTTTTGCCCTGCTTGTTTCTTCTTTATGTTGGAAATGTATCCTCAGAATGGGTCTGAGCTGATTTTCCCTGCTGGTTTTAGGCCGCTTTACACACACTTGATGCACTTACACAGAGATATCAAGACTTAGCTTTTAAGATGCTTACTAGTCGGATAGATACTTGTGCGATGAACAGGGTCTGGTGAGTCCAGTTGATTGAGCAAGGAGTAGGTCGTGTCCATTCCATATTCGGTTTTCGGAAGGGTATCTGTGCTCATTTCAAACTCGAGTTTTATGCGTCACCCCACCTCACCTTTCCCCTGAAGCAGGCATAAGTGTGTTTTCTAAAAGCGTGACTCTGTTCTGTTTGGGGATTCAGTGCATGGGGAGCGATTTTTACATTCCCTCGATAAGTGATATCATAAGTTTCTTTTTTTGTGGGACTTATTTCACTGAGGATGATCGTACCTAAATCCACTCAGGATGCTGCTACCAGCCTCATGACGTGGATTTCATGGCTGAGTGACACTCCATTGGACCTACGTAGCACCACTTGTCCACTTGTCCACTTGTCTTTGTCCACTTGTCCACTCGTCTTTGTCCACTTGGCTCTTTCCTGGGATATGAAACGTGTACCGGAGTGGAGGTTCTTGTCAAGACAGCAGCCCTCAACTTTGGGGTCCCTGTGTCTGGTTGATTTTTTGATTTTCCCAAGGTCAACGCCCATGTGTGGAAGTGCCCTATGCTCTGTGGTTCTGTGTTTTACATGGTTTGGGAAAGAGGATACACTTGTGAAGATTGGCTGTTGGCCATTGACATCCCGCCCATCAGCTTAACAAGGCTCCCTTGACTCCGTGGCCTGTCCTGCCTTTCTGGTCTTTAGACTTTTTTCGCCTGGCCCTTTTGCCCCGGGGGGGGCGAGAGATTTCTTTGTAGTGCTGATTTGCTCTCCCAGGTTGCTTGGTTGGCCAAAAAGGGCGTATGCGTTTTTTCCTGAATATATTCAGGAAAAAACGCATACGCCCTTTTTGGCCAACCGCATCATTGTCCACGTTCTGGCGCTTTTCATGTGCTATCGGGGCCATTCCGATGTACCCGTTGACATCCGTTTCCTGCAGTTCTGCCTTGCGTTCAGCGCCTCTTCGTAGCCTGACCTCAATATATTTTGGGGCGATAGTTATCGTTTAGAACTCTGCAGGTTTGGGAAGTGCAGTGCCCCTGAGCTCCATTTCCCAAGTCGCTTTTTTGTGAGTGGGACGCAACACGGCTGGATGGCTTCACGCCCTATTGTCGATCCGGGGTGGCAGGCTGAACCTCTGGTGAATTCTTCTTCGTGATGGGAAATGAGAGTGACATGTGCCCGACCAAACACCTCCAGCGAGTCTCTCATTGGTTCCCCCTCTTGCAGTTCATCCTGCGGACAAATTGCAGACGGTACGAAAGAGGCATGGAAAGGCGCCGAGTCTCCAAGTGGGGAGATTGTTAGTAAGGGGGCCTGAATGGAGAACACGAGCACCAGGAGATGAAAACTGAGGTGAGTTTCAGAAAGCTTTCCCGATCCCACGGTGTAGCATCCGCTGGGTTTCCAATGAGTGCTTTCGCTGTCGGAAGATTGCGTTGAACCTGGAGAGTTGGGACCCATGGAATGGGGAGCACGCAGGATTCCTTTCAAGGGTCTGCATTTGCTTTCCCAACCTCACCAATCGTCTCAGCCCCAAGAGTGTCCAGCCTTATGTCTTCTGCCGCTGGGGCTGTAGATGTGGTCAATCCTGGTTGCATGCCAGTCCCTGAACGCATTTTGGAAGAATTTCTCTCTGTTTTGCCCTGCTTGTTTCTTCTTTATGTTGGAAATGTATCCTCAGAATGGGTCTGAGCTGATTTTCCCTGCTGGTTTTAGGCCGCTTTACACACACTTGATGCACTTACACAGAGATATCAAGACTTAGCTTTTAAGATGCTTACTAGTCGGATAGATACTTGTGCGATGAACAGGGTCTGGTGAGTCCAGTTGATTGAGCAAGGAGTAGGTCGTGTCCATTCCATATTCGGTTTTCAGAAGGGTATCTGTGCTCATTTCAAACTCGAGTTTTATGCGTCACCCCACCTCACCTTTCCCCTGAAGCAGGCATAAGTGTGTTTTCTAAAAGCGTGACTCTGTTCTGTTTGGGGATTCAGTGCATGGGGAGCGATTTTTACATTCCCTCGATAAGTGATATCATAAGTTTCTTTTTTTGTGGGACTTATTTCACTGAGGATGATCGTACCTAAATCCACTCAGGATGCTGCTACCAGCCTCATGACGTGGATTTCATGGCTGAGTGACACTCCATTGGACCTACGTAGCACCACTTGTCCACTTGTCCACTTGTCTTTGTCCACTTGTCCACTCGTCTTTGTCCACTTGGCTCTTTCCTGGGATATGAAACGTGTACCGGAGTGGAGGTTCTTGTCAAGACAGCAGCCCTCAACTTTGGGGTCCCTGTGTCTGGTTGATTTTTTGATTTTCCCAAGGTCAACGCCCATGTGTGGAAGTGCCCTATGCTCTGTGGTTCTGTGTTTTACATGGTTTGGGAAAGAGGATACACTTGTGAAGATTGGCTGTTGGCCATTGACATCCCGCCCATCAGCTTAACAAGGCTCCCTTGACTCCGTGGCCTGTCCTGCCTTTCTGGTTTTTAGACATTTTTCGCCTGGCCCTTTTGCCCCGGGGGGGGCGAGAGATTTCTTTGTAGTGCTGATTTGCTCTCCCAGGTTGCTTGGTTGGCCAAAAAGGGCGTATGCGTTTTTTCCTGAATATATTCAGGAAAAAACGCATACGCCCTTTTTGGCCAACCGCATCATTGTCCACGTTCTGGCGCTTTTCATGTGCTATCGGGGCCATTCCGATGTACCCGTTGACATCCGTTTCCTGCAGTTCTCCCTTGCGTTCAGCGCCTCTTCGTAGCCTGACCTCAATATATTTTGGGGCGATAGTTATCGTTTAGAACTCTGCAGGTTTGGGAAGTGCAGTGCCCCTGAGCTCCATTTCCCAAGTCGCTTTTTTGTGAGTGGGACGCAACACGGCTGGATGGCTTCACGCCCCATTGTCGATCCGGGGTGGCAGGCTGAACCTCTGGTGAATTCTTCTTCGTGATGGGAAATGAGAGTGACATGTGCCCGACCAAACACCTCCAGCGAGTCTCTCATTGGTTCCCCCTCTTGCAGTTCATCCTGCGGACAAATTGCAGACGGTACGAAAGAGGCATGGAAAGGCGCCGAGTCTCCAAGTGGGGAGATTGTTAGTAAGGGGGCCTGAATGGAGAACACGAGCACCAGGAGATGAAAACTGAGGTGAGTTTCAGAAAGCTTTCCCGATCCCACGGTGTAGCATCCGCTGGGTTTCCAATGAGTGCTTTCGCTGTCGGAAGATTGCGTTGAACCTGGAGAGTTGGGACCCATGGAATGGGGAGCACGCAGGATTCCTTTCAAGGGTCTGCATTTGCTTTCCCAACCTCACCAATCGTCTCAGCCCCAAGAGTGTCCAGCCTTATGTCTTCTGCCGCTGGGGCTGTAGATGTGGTCAATCCTGGTTGCATGCCAGTCCCTGAACGCATTTTGGAAGAATTTCTCTCTGTTTTGCCCTGCTTGTTTCTTCTTTATGTTGGAAATGTATCCTCAGAATGGGTCTGAGCTGATTTTCCCTGCTGGTTTTAGGCCGCTTTACACACACTTGATGCACTTACACAGAGATATCAAGACTTAGCTTTTAAGATGCTTACTAGTCGGATAGATACTTGTGCGATGAACAGGGTCTGGTGAGTCCAGTTGATTGAGCAAGGAGTAGGTCGTGTCCATTCCATATTCGGTTTTCGGAAGGGTATCTGTGCTCATTTCAAACTCGAGTTTTATGCGTCACCCCACCTCACCTTTCCCCTGAAGCAGGCATAAGTGTGTTTTCTAAAAGCGTGACTCTGTTCTGTTTGGGGATTCAGTGCATGGGGAGCGATTTTTACATTCCCTCGATAAGTGATATCATAAGTTTCTTTTTTTGTGGGACTTATTTCACTGAGGATGATCGTACCTAAATCCACTCAGGATGCTGCTACCAGCCTCATGACGTGGATTTCATGGCTGAGTGACACTCCATTGGACCTACGTAGCACCACTTGTCCACTTGTCCACTTGTCTTTGTCCACTTGTCCACTCGTCTTTGTCCACTTGGCTCTTTCCTGGGATATGAAACGTGTACCGGAGTGGAGGTTCTTGTCAAGACAGCAGCCCTCAACTTTGGGGTCCCTGTGTCTGGTTGATTTTTTGATTTTCCCAAGGTCAACGCCCATGTGTGGAAGTGCCCTATGCTCTGTGGTTCTGTGTTTTACATGGTTTGGGAAAGAGGATACACTTGTGAAGATTGGCTGTTGGCCATTGACATCCCGCCCATCAGCTTAACAAGGCTCCCTTGACTCCGTGGCCTGTCCTGCCTTTCTGGTTTTTAGACTTTTTTCGCCTGGCCCTTTTGCCCCGGGGGGGGCGAGAGATTTCTTTGTAGTGCTGATTTGCTCTCCCAGGTTGCTTGGTTGGCCAAAAAGGGCGTATGCGTTTTTTCCTGAATATATTCAGGAAAAAACGCATACGCCCTTTTTGGCCAACCGCATCATTGTCCACGTTCTGGCGCTTTTCATGTGCTATCGGGGCCATTCCGATGTACCCGTTGACATCCGTTTCCTGCAGTTCTCCCTTGCGTTCAGCGCCTCTTCGTAGCCTGACCTCAATATATTTTGGGGCGATAGTTATCGTTTAGAACTCTGCAGGTTTGGGAAGTGCAGTGCCCCTGAGCTCCATTTCCCAAGTCGCTTTTTTGTGAGTGGGACGCAACACGGCTGGATGGCTTCACGCCCTATTGTCGATCCGGGGTGGCAGGCTGAACCTCTGGTGAATTCTTCTTCGTGATGGGAAATGAGAGTGACATGTGCCCGACCAAACACCTCCAGCGAGTCTCTCATTGGTTCCCCCTCTTGCAGTTCATCCTGCGGACAAATTGCAGACGGTACGAAAGAGGCATGGAAAGGCGCCGAGTCTCCAAGTGGGGAGATTGTTAGTAAGGGGGCCTGAATGGAGAACACGAGCACCAGGAGATGAAAACTGAGGTGAGTTTCAGAAAGCTTTCCCGATCCCACGGTGTAGCATCCGCTGGGTTTCCAATGAGTGCTTTCGCTGTCGGAAGATTGCGTTGAACCTGGAGAGTTGGGACCCATGGAATGGGGAGCACGCAGGATTCCTTTCAAGGGTCTGCATTTGCTTTCCCAACCTCACCAATCGTCTCAGCCCCAAGAGTGTCCAGCCTTATGTCTTCTGCCGCTGGGGCTGTAGATGTGGTCAATCCTGGTTGCATGCCAGTCCCTGAACGCATTTTGGAAGAATTTCTCTCTGTTTTGCCCTGCTTGTTTCTTCTTTATGTTGGAAATGTATCCTCAGAATGGGTCTGAGCTGATTTTCCCTGCTGGTTTTAGGCCGCTTTACACACACTTGATGCACTTACACAGAGATATCAAGACTTAGCTTTTAAGATGCTTACTAGTCGGATAGATACTTGTGCGATGAACAGGGTCTGGTGAGTCCAGTTGATTGAGCAAGGAGTAGGTCGTGTCCATTCCATATTCGGTTTTCGGAAGGGTATCTGTGCTCATTTCAAACTCGAGTTTTATGCGTCACCCCACCTCACCTTTCCCCTGAAGCAGGCATAAGTGTGTTTTCTAAAAGCGTGACTCTGTTCTGTTTGGGGATTCAGTGCATGGGGAGCGATTTTTACATTCCCTCGATAAGTGATATCATAAGTTTCTTTTTTTGTG
This sequence comes from Kogia breviceps, assembly GCF_026419965.1. Taxonomy (NCBI): domain Eukaryota; kingdom Metazoa; phylum Chordata; class Mammalia; order Artiodactyla; family Physeteridae; genus Kogia; species Kogia breviceps. The sequence continues at coordinate 69,438,915 of NC_081310.1, read as the reverse complement.
GGACTTATTTCACTGAGGATGATCGTACCTAAATCCACTCAGGATGCTGCTACCAGCCTCATGACGTGGATTTCATGGCTGAGTGACACTCCATTGGACCTACGTAGCACCACTTGTCCACTTGTCCACTTGTCTTTGTCCACTTGTCCACTCGTCTTTGTCCACTTGGCTCTTTCCTGGGATATGAAACGTGTACCGGAGTGGAGGTTCTTGTCAAGACAGCAGCCCTCAACTTTGGGGTCCCTGTGTCTGGTTGATTTTTTGATTTTCCCAAGGTCAACGCCCATGTGTGGAAGTGCCCTATGCTCTGTGGTTCTGTGTTTTACATGGTTTGGGAAAGAGGATACACTTGTGAAGATTGGCTGTTGGCCATTGACATCCCGCCCATCAGCTTAACAAGGCTCCCTTGACTCCGTGGCCTGTCCTGCCTTTCTGGTTTTTAGACATTTTTCGCCTGGCCCTTTTGCCCCGGGGGGGGCGAGAGATTTCTTTGTAGTGCTGATTTGCTCTCCCAGGTTGCTTGGTTGGCCAAAAAGGGCGTATGCGTTTTTTCCTGAATATATTCAGGAAAAAACGCATACGCCCTTTTTGGCCAACCGCATCATTGTCCACGTTCTGGCGCTTTTCATGTGCTATCGGGGCCATTCCGATGTACCCGTTGACATCCGTTTCCTGCAGTTCTCCCTTGCGTTCAGCGCCTCTTCGTAGCCTGACCTCAATATATTTTGGGGCGATAGTTATCGTTTAGAACTCTGCAGGTTTGGGAAGTGCAGTGCCCCTGAGCTCCATTTCCCAAGTCGCTTTTTTGTGAGTGGGACGCAACACGGCTGGATGGCTTCACGCCCTATTGTCGATCCGGGGTGGCAGGCTGAACCTCTGGTGAATTCTTCTTCGTGATGGGAAATGAGAGTGACATGTGCCCGACCAAACACCTCCAGCGAGTCTCTCATTGGTTCCCCCTCTTGCAGTTCATCCTGCGGACAAATTGCAGACGGTACGAAAGAGGCATGGAAAGGCGCCGAGTCTCCAAGTGGGGAGATTGTTAGTAAGGGGGCCTGAATGGAGAACACGAGCACCAGGAGATGAAAACTGAGGTGAGTTTCAGAAAGCTTTCCCGATCCCACGGTGTAGCATCCGCTGGGTTTCCAATGAGTGCTTTCGCTGTCGGAAGATTGCGTTGAACCTGGAGAGTTGGGACCCATGGAATGGGGAGCACGCAGGATTCCTTTCAAGGGTCTGCATTTGCTTTCCCAACCTCACCAATCGTCTCAGCCCCAAGAGTGTCCAGCCTTATGTCTTCTGCCGCTGGGGCTGTAGATGTGGTCAATCCTGGTTGCATGCCAGTCCCTGAACGCATTTTGGAAGAATTTCTCTCTGTTTTGCCCTGCTTGTTTCTTCTTTATGTTGGAAATGTATCCTCAGAATGGGTCTGAGCTGATTTTCCCTGCTGGTTTTAGGCCGCTTTACACACACTTGATGCACTTACACAGAGATATCAAGACTTAGCTTTTAAGATGCTTACTAGTCGGATAGATACTTGTGCGATGAACAGGGTCTGGTGAGTCCAGTTGATTGAGCAAGGAGTAGGTCGTGTCCATTCCATATTCGGTTTTCGGAAGGGTATCTGTGCTCATTTCAAACTCGAGTTTTATGCGTCACCCCACCTCACCTTTCCCCTGAAGCAGGCATAAGTGTGTTTTCTAAAAGCGTGACTCTGTTCTGTTTGGGGATTCAGTGCATGGGGAGCGATTTTTACATTCCCTCGATAAGTGATATCATAAGTTTCTTTTTTTGTGGGACTTATTTCACTGAGGATGATCGTACCTAAATCCACTCAGGATGCTGCTACCAGCCTCATGACGTGGATTTCATGGCTGAGTGACACTCCATTGGACCTACGTAGCACCACTTGTCCACTTGTCCACTTGTCTTTGTCCACTTGTCCACTCGTCTTTGTCCACTTGGCTCTTTCCTGGGATATGAAACGTGTACCGGAGTGGAGGTTCTTGTCAAGACAGCAGCCCTCAACTTTGGGGTCCCTGTGTCTGGTTGATTTTTTGATTTTCCCAAGGTCAACGCCCATGTGTGGAAGTGCCCTATGCTCTGTGGTTCTGTGTTTTACATGGTTTGGGAAAGAGGATACACTTGTGAAGATTGGCTGTTGGCCATTGACATCCCGCCCATCAGCTTAACAAGGCTCCCTTGACTCCGTGGCCTGTCCTGCCTTTCTGGTTTTTAGACATTTTTCGCCTGGCCCTTTTGCCCCGGGGGGGGCGAGAGATTTCTTTGTAGTGCTGATTTGCTCTCCCAGGTTGCTTGGTTGGCCAAAAAGGGCGTATGCGTTTTTTCCTGAATATATTCAGGAAAAAACGCATACGCCCTTTTTGGCCAACCGCATCATTGTCCACGTTCTGGCGCTTTTCATGTGCTATCGGGGCCATTCCGATGTACCCGTTGACATCCGTTTCCTGCAGTTCTCCCTTGCGTTCAGCGCCTCTTCGTAGCCTGACCTCAATATATTTTGGGGCGATAGTTATCGTTTAGAACTCTGCAGGTTTGGGAAGTGCAGTGCCCCTGAGCTCCATTTCCCAAGTCGCTTTTTTGTGAGTGGGACGCAACACGGCTGGATGGCTTCACGCCCTATTGTCGATCCGGGGTGGCAGGCTGAACCTCTGGTGAATTCTTCTTCGTGATGGGAAATGAGAGTGACATGTGCCCGACCAAACACCTCCAGCGAGTCTCTCATTGGTTCCCCCTCTTGCAGTTCATCCTGCGGACAAATTGCAGACGGTACGAAAGAGGCATGGAAAGGCGCCGAGTCTCCAAGTGGGGAGATTGTTAGTAAGGGGGCCTGAATGGAGAACACGAGCACCAGGAGATGAAAACTGAGGTGAGTTTCAGAAAGCTTTCCCGATCCCACGGTGTAGCATCCGCTGGGTTTCCAATGAGTGCTTTCGCTGTCGGAAGATTGCGTTGAACCTGGAGAGTTGGGACCCATGGAATGGGGAGCACGCAGGATTCCTTTCAAGGGTCTGCATTTGCTTTCCCAACCTCACCAATCGTCTCAGCCCCAAGAGTGTCCAGCCTTATGTCTTCTGCCGCTGGGGCTGTAGATGTGGTCAATCCTGGTTGCATGCCAGTCCCTGAACGCATTTTGGAAGAATTTCTCTCTGTTTTGCCCTGCTTGTTTCTTCTTTATGTTGGAAATGTATCCTCAGAATGGGTCTGAGCTGATTTTCCCTGCTGGTTTTAGGCCGCTTTACACACACTTGATGCACTTACACAGAGATATCAAGACTTAGCTTTTAAGATGCTTACTAGTCGGATAGATACTTGTGCGATGAACAGGGTCTGGTGAGTCCAGTTGATTGAGCAAGGAGTAGGTCGTGTCCATTCCATATTCGGTTTTCGGAAGGGTATCTGTGCTCATTTCAAACTCGAGTTTTATGCGTCACCCCACCTCACCTTTCCCCTGAAGCAGGCATAAGTGTGTTTTCTAAAAGCGTGACTCTGTTCTGTTTGGGGATTCAGTGCATGGGGAGCGATTTTTACATTCCCTCGATAAGTGATATCATAAGTTTCTTTTTTTGTGGGACTTATTTCACTGAGGATGATCGTACCTAAATCCACTCAGGATGCTGCTACCAGCCTCATGACGTGGATTTCATGGCTGAGTGACACTCCATTGGACCTACGTAGCACCACTTGTCCACTTGTCCACTTGTCTTTGTCCACTTGTCCACTCGTCTTTGTCCACTTGGCTCTTTCCTGGGATATGAAACGTGTACCGGAGTGGAGGTTCTTGTCAAGACAGCAGCCCTCAACTTTGGGGTCCCTGTGTCTGGTTGATTTTTTGATTTTCCCAAGGTCAACGCCCATGTGTGGAAGTGCCCTATGCTCTGTGGTTCTGTGTTTTACATGGTTTGGGAAAGAGGATACACTTGTGAAGATTGGCTGTTGGCCATTGACATCCCGCCCATCAGCTTAACAAGGCTCCCTTGACTCCGTGGCCTGTCCTGCCTTTCTGGTTTTTAGACATTTTTCGCCTGGCCCTTTTGCCCCGGGGGGGGCGAGAGATTTCTTTGTAGTGCTGATTTGCTCTCCCAGGTTGCTTGGTTGGCCAAAAAGGGCGTATGCGTTTTTTCCTGAATATATTCAGGAAAAAACGCATACGCCCTTTTTGGCCAACCGCATCATTGTCCACGTTCTGGCGCTTTTCATGTGCTATCGGGGCCATTCCGATGTACCCGTTGACATCCGTTTCCTGCAGTTCTGCCTTGCGTTCAGCGCCTCTTCGTAGCCTGACCTCAATATATTTTGGGGCGATAGTTATCGTTTAGAACTCTGCAGGTTTGGGAAGTGCAGTGCCCCTGAGCTCCATTTCCCAAGTCGCTTTTTTGTGAGTGGGACGCAACACGGCTGGATGGCTTCACGCCCTATTGTCGATCCGGGGTGGCAGGCTGAACCTCTGGTGAATTCTTCTTCGTGATGGGAAATGAGAGTGACATGTGCCCGACCAAACACCTCCAGCGAGTCTCTCATTGGTTCCCCCTCTTGCAGTTCATCCTGCGGACAAATTGCAGACGGTACGAAAGAGGCATGGAAAGGCGCCGAGTCTCCAAGTGGGGAGATTGTTAGTAAGGGGGCCTGAATGGAGAACACGAGCACCAGGAGATGAAAACTGAGGTGAGTTTCAGAAAGCTTTCCCGATCCCACGGTGTAGCATCCGCTGGGTTTCCAATGAGTGCTTTCGCTGTCGGAAGATTGCGTTGAACCTGGAGAGTTGGGACCCATGGAATGGGGAGCACGCAGGATTCCTTTCAAGGGTCTGCATTTGCTTTCCCAACCTCACCAATCGTCTCAGCCCCAAGAGTGTCCAGCCTTATGTCTTCTGCCGCTGGGGCTGTAGATGTGGTCAATCCTGGTTGCATGCCAGTCCCTGAACGCATTTTGGAAGAATTTCTCTCTGTTTTGCCCTGCTTGTTTCTTCTTTATGTTGGAAATGTATCCTCAGAATGGGTCTGAGCTGATTTTCCCTGCTGGTTTTAGGCCGCTTTACACACACTTGATGCACTTACACAGAGATATCAAGACTTAGCTTTTAAGATGCTTACTAGTCGGATAGATACTTGTGCGATGAACAGGGTCTGGTGAGTCCAGTTGATTGAGCAAGGAGTAGGTCGTGTCCATTCCATATTCGGTTTTCGGAAGGGTATCTGTGCTCATTTCAAACTCGAGTTTTATGCGTCACCCCACCTCACCTTTCCCCTGAAGCAGGCATAAGTGTGTTTTCTAAAAGCGTGACTCTGTTCTGTTTGGGGATTCAGTGCATGGGGAGCGATTTTTACATTCCCTCGATAAGTGATATCATAAGTTTCTTTTTTTGTGGGACTTATTTCACTGAGGATGATCGTACCTAAATCCACTCAGGATGCTGCTACCAGCCTCATGACGTGGATTTCATGGCTGAGTGACACTCCATTGGACCTACGTAGCACCACTTGTCCACTTGTCCACTTGTCTTTGTCCACTTGTCCACTCGTCTTTGTCCACTTGGCTCTTTCCTGGGATATGAAACGTGTACCGGAGTGGAGGTTCTTGTCAAGACAGCAGCCCTCAACTTTGGGGTCCCTGTGTCTGGTTGATTTTTTGATTTTCCCAAGGTCAACGCCCATGTGTGGAAGTGCCCTATGCTCTGTGGTTCTGTGTTTTACATGGTTTGGGAAAGAGGATACACTTGTGAAGATTGGCTGTTGGCCATTGACATCCCGCCCATCAGCTTAACAAGGCTCCCTTGACTCCGTGGCCTGTCCTGCCTTTCTGGTTTTTAGACATTTTTCGCCTGGCCCTTTTGCCCCGGGGGGGGCGAGAGATTTCTTTGTAGTGCTGATTTGCTCTCCCAGGTTGCTTGGTTGGCCAAAAAGGGCGTATGCGTTTTTTCCTGAATATATTCAGGAAAAAACGCATACGCCCTTTTTGGCCAACCGCATCATTGTCCACGTTCTGGCGCTTTTCATGTGCTATCGGGGCCATTCCGATGTACCCGTTGACATCCGTTTCCTGCAGTTCTGCCTTGCGTTCAGCGCCTCTTCGTAGCCTGACCTCAATATATTTTGGGGCGATAGTTATCGTTTAGAACTCTGCAGGTTTGGGAAGTGCAGTGCCCCTGAGCTCCATTTCCCAAGTCGCTTTTTTGTGAGTGGGACGCAACACGGCTGGATGGCTTCACGCCCTATTGTCGATCCGGGGTGGCAGGCTGAACCTCTGGTGAATTCTTCTTCGTGATGGGAAATGAGAGTGACATGTGCCCGACCAAACACCTCCAGCGAGTCTCTCATTGGTTCCCCCTCTTGCAGTTCATCCTGCGGACAAATTGCAGACGGTACGAAAGAGGCATGGAAAGGCGCCGAGTCTCCAAGTGGGGAGATTGTTAGTAAGGGGGCCTGAATGGAGAACACGAGCACCAGGAGATGAAAACTGAGGTGAGTTTCAGAAAGCTTTCCCGATCCCACGGTGTAGCATCCGCTGGGTTTCCAATGAGTGCTTTCGCTGTCGGAAGATTGCGTTGAACCTGGAGAGTTGGGACCCATGGAATGGGGAGCACGCAGGATTCCTTTCAAGGGTCTGCATTTGCTTTCCCAACCTCACCAATCGTCTCAGCCCCAAGAGTGTCCAGCCTTATGTCTTCTGCCGCTGGGGCTGTAGATGTGGTCAATCCTGGTTGCATGCCAGTCCCTGAACGCATTTTGGAAGAATTTCTCTCTGTTTTGCCCTGCTTGTTTCTTCTTTATGTTGGAAATGTATCCTCAGAATGGGTCTGAGCTGATTTTCCCTGCTGGTTTTAGGCCGCTTTACACACACTTGATGCACTTACACAGAGATATCAAGACTTAGCTTTTAAGATGCTTACTAGTCGGATAGATACTTGTGCGATGAACAGGGTCTGGTGAGTCCAGTTGATTGAGCAAGGAGTAGGTCGTGTCCATTCCATATTCGGTTTTCGGAAGGGTATCTGTGCTCATTTCAAACTCGAGTTTTATGCGTCACCCCACCTCACCTTTCCCCTGAAGCAGGCATAAGTGTGTTTTCTAAAAGCGTGACTCTGTTCTGTTTGGGGATTCAGTGCATGGGGAGCGATTTTTACATTCCCTCGATAAGTGATATCATAAGTTTCTTTTTTTGTGGGACTTATTTCACTGAGGATGATCGTACCTAAATCCACTCAGGATGCTGCTACCAGCCTCATGACGTGGATTTCATGGCTGAGTGACACTCCATTGGACCTACGTAGCACCACTTGTCCACTTGTCCACTTGTCTTTGTCCACTTGTCCACTCGTCTTTGTCCACTTGGCTCTTTCCTGGGATATGAAACGTGTACCGGAGTGGAGGTTCTTGTCAAGACAGCAGCCCTCAACTTTGGGGTCCCTGTGTCTGGTTGATTTTTTGATTTTCCCAAGGTCAACGCCCATGTGTGGAAGTGCCCTATGCTCTGTGGTTCTGTGTTTTACATGGTTTGGGAAAGAGGATACACTTGTGAAGATTGGCTGTTGGCCATTGACATCCCGCCCATCAGCTTAACAAGGCTCCCTTGACTCCGTGGCCTGTCCTGCCTTTCTGGTTTTTAGACATTTTTCGCCTGGCCCTTTTGCCCCGGGGGGGGCGAGAGATTTCTTTGTAGTGCTGATTTGCTCTCCCAGGTTGCTTGGTTGGCCAAAAAGGGCGTATGCGTTTTTTCCTGAATATATTCAGGAAAAAACGCATACGCCCTTTTTGGCCAACCGCATCATTGTCCACGTTCTGGCGCTTTTCATGTGCTATCGGGGCCATTCCGATGTACCCGTTGACATCCGTTTCCTGCAGTTCTCCCTTGCGTTCAGCGCCTCTTCGTAGCCTGACCTCAATATATTTTGGGGCGATAGTTATCGTTTAGAACTCTGCAGGTTTGGGAAGTGCAGTGCCCCTGAGCTCCATTTCCCAAGTCGCTTTTTTGTGAGTGGGACGCAACACGGCTGGATGGCTTCACGCCCTATTGTCGATCCGGGGTGGCAGGCTGAACCTCTGGTGAATTCTTCTTCGTGATGGGAAATGAGAGTGACATGTGCCCGACCAAACACCTCCAGCGAGTCTCTCATTGGTTCCCCCTCTTGCAGTTCATCCTGCGGACAAATTGCAGACGGTACGAAAGAGGCATGGAAAGGCGCCGAGTCTCCAAGTGGGGAGATTGTTAGTAAGGGGGCCTGAATGGAGAACACGAGCACCAGGAGATGAAAACTGAGGTGAGTTTCAGAAAGCTTTCCCGATCCCACGGTGTAGCATCCGCTGGGTTTCCAATGAGTGCTTTCGCTGTCGGAAGATTGCGTTGAACCTGGAGAGTTGGGACCCATGGAATGGGGAGCACGCAGGATTCCTTTCAAGGGTCTGCATTTGCTTTCCCAACCTCACCAATCGTCTCAGCCCCAAGAGTGTCCAGCCTTATGTCTTCTGCCGCTGGGGCTGTAGATGTGGTCAATCCTGGTTGCATGCCAGTCCCTGAACGCATTTTGGAAGAATTTCTCTCTGTTTTGCCCTGCTTGTTTCTTCTTTATGTTGGAAATGTATCCTCAGAATGGGTCTGAGCTGATTTTCCCTGCTGGTTTTAGGCCGCTTTACACACACTTGATGCACTTACACAGAGATATCAAGACTTAGCTTTTAAGATGCTTACTAGTCGGATAGATACTTGTGCGATGAAGAGGGTCTGGTGAGTCCAGTTGATTGAGCAAGGAGTAGGTCGTGTCCATTCCATATTCGGTTTTCGGAAGGGTATCTGTGCTCATTTCAAACTCGAGTTTTATGCGTCACCCCACCTCACCTTTCCCCTGAAGCAGGCATAAGTGTGTTTTCTAAAAGCGTGACTCTGTTCTGTTTGGGGATTCAGTGCATGGGGAGCGATTTTTACATTCCCTCGATAAGTGATATCATAAGTTTCTTTTTTTGTGGGACTTATTTCACTGAGGATGATCGTACCTAAATCCACTCAGGATGCTGCTACCAGCCTCATGACGTGGATTTCATGGCTGAGTGACACTCCATTGGACCTACGTAGCACCACTTGTCCACTTGTCCACTTGTCTTTGTCCACTTGTCCACTCGTCTTTGTCCACTTGGCTCTTTCCTGGGATATGAAACGTGTACCGGAGTGGAGGTTCTTGTCAAGACAGCAGCCCTCAACTTTGGGGTCCCTGTGTCTGGTTGATTTTTTGATTTTCCCAAGGTCAACGCCCATGTGTGGAAGTGCCCTATGCTCTGTGGTTCTGTGTTTTACATGGTTTGGGAAAGAGGATACACTTGTGAAGATTGGCTGTTGGCCATTGACATCCCGCCCATCAGCTTAACAAGGCTCCCTTGACTCCGTGGCCTGTCCTGCCTTTCTGGTCTTTAGACTTTTTTCGCCTGGCCCTTTTGCCCCGGGGGGGGCGAGAGATTTCTTTGTAGTGCTGATTTGCTCTCCCAGGTTGCTTGGTTGGCCAAAAAGGGCGTATGCGTTTTTTCCTGAATATATTCAGGAAAAAACGCATACGCCCTTTTTGGCCAACCGCATCATTGTCCACGTTCTGGCGCTTTTCATGTGCTATCGGGGCCATTCCGATGTACCCGTTGACATCCGTTTCCTGCAGTTCTGCCTTGCGTTCAGCGCCTCTTCGTAGCCTGACCTCAATATATTTTGGGGCGATAGTTATCGTTTAGAACTCTGCAGGTTTGGGAAGTGCAGTGCCCCTGAGCTCCATTTCCCAAGTCACTTTTTTGTGAGTGGGACGCAACACGGCTGGATGGCTTCACGCCCTATTGTCGATCCGGGGTGGCAGGCTGAACCTCTGGTGAATTCTTCTTCGTGATGGGAAATGAGAGTGACATGTGCCCGACCAAACACCTCCAGCGAGTCTCTCATTGGTTCCCCCTCTTGCAGTTCATCCTGCGGACAAATTGCAGACGGTACGAAAGAGGCATGGAAAGGCGCCGAGTCTCCAAGTGGGGAGATTGTTAGTAAGGGGGCCTGAATGGAGAACACGAGCACCAGGAGATGAAAACTGAGGTGAGTTTCAGAAAGCTTTCCCGATCCCACGGTGTAGCATCCGCTGGGTTTCCAATGAGTGCTTTCGCTGTCGGAAGATTGCGTTGAACCTGGAGAGTTGGGACCCATGGAATGGGGAGCACGCAGGATTCCTTTCAAGGGTCTGCATTTGCTTTCCCAACCTCACCAATCGTCTCAGCCCCAAGAGTGTCCAGCCTTATGTCTTCTGCCGCTGGGGCTGTAGATGTGGTCAATCCTGGTTGCATGCCAGTCCCTGAACGCATTTTGGAAGAATTTCTCTCTGTTTTGCCCTGCTTGTTTCTTCTTTATGTTGGAAATGTATCCTCAGAATGGGTCTGAGCTGATTTTCCCTGCTGGTTTTAGGCCGCTTTACACACACTTGATGCACTTACACAGAGATATCAAGACTTAGCTTTTAAGATGCTTACTAGTCGGATAGATACTTGTGCGATGAACAGGGTCTGGTGAGTCCAGTTGATTGAGCAAGGAGTAGGTCGTGTCCATTCCATATTCGGTTTTCAGAAGGGTATCTGTGCTCATTTCAAACTCGAGTTTTATGCGTCACCCCACCTCACCTTTCCCCTGAAGCAGGCATAAGTGTGTTTTCTAAAAGCGTGACTCTGTTCTGTTTGGGGATTCAGTGCATGGGGAGCGATTTTTACATTCCCTCGATAAGTGATATCATAAGTTTCTTTTTTTGTGGGACTTATTTCACTGAGGATGATCGTACCTAAATCCACTCAGGATGCTGCTACCAGCCTCATGACGTGGATTTCATGGCTGAGTGACACTCCATTGGACCTACGTAGCACCACTTGTCCACTTGTCCACTTGTCTTTGTCCACTTGTCCACTCGTCTTTGTCCACTTGGCTCTTTCCTGGGATATGAAACGTGTACCGGAGTGGAGGTTCTTGTCAAGACAGCAGCCCTCAACTTTGGGGTCCCTGTGTCTGGTTGATTTTTTGATTTTCCCAAGGTCAACGCCCATGTGTGGAAGTGCCCTATGCTCTGTGGTTCTGTGTTTTACATGGTTTGGGAAAGAGGATACACTTGTGAAGATTGGCTGTTGGCCATTGACATCCCGCCCATCAGCTTAACAAGGCACCCTTGACTCCGTGGCCTGTCCTGCCTTTCTGGTTTTTAGACATTTTTCGCCTGGCCCTTTTGCCCCGGGGGGGGCGAGAGATTTCTTTGTAGTGCTGATTTGCTCTCCCAGGTTGCTTGGTTGGCCAAAAAGGGCGTATGCGTTTTTTCCTGAATATATTCAGGAAAAAACGCATACGCCCTTTTTGGCCAACCGCATCATTGTCCACGTTCTGGCGCTTTTCATGTGCTATCGGGGCCATTCCGATGTACCCGTTGACATCCGTTTCCTGCAGTTCTCCCTTGCGTTCAGCGCCTCTTCGTAGCCTGACCTCAATATATTTTGGGGCGATAGTTATCGTTTAGAACTCTGCAGGTTTGGGAAGTGCAGTGCCCCTGAGCTCCATTTCCCAAGTCGCTTTTTTGTGAGTGGGACGCAACACGGCTGGATGGCTTCACGCCCTATTGTCGATCCGGGGTGGCAGGCTGAACCTCTGGTGAATTCTTCTTCGTGATGGGAAATGAGAGTGACATGTGCCCGACCAAACACCTCCAGCGAGTCTCTCATTGGTTCCCCCTCTTGCAGTTCATCCTGCGGACAAATTGCAGACGGTACGAAAGAGGCATGGAAAGGCGCCGAGTCTCCAAGTGGGGAGATTGTTAGTAAGGGGGCCTGAATGGAGAACACGAGCACCAGGAGATGAAAACTGAGGTGAGTTTCAGAAAGCTTTCCCGATCCCACGGTGTAGCATCCGCTGGGTTTCCAATGAGTGCTTTCGCTGTCGGAAGATTGCGTTGAACCTGGAGAGTTGGGACCCATGGAATGGGGAGCACGCAGGATTCCTTTCAAGGGTCTGCATTTGCTTTCCCAACCTCACCAATCGTCTCAGCCCCAAGAGTGTCCAGCCTTATGTCTTCTGCCGCTGGGGCTGTAGATGTGGTCAATCCTGGTTGCATGCCAGTCCCTGAACGCATTTTGGAAGAATTTCTCTCTGTTTTGCCCTGCTTGTTTCTTCTTTATGTTGGAAATGTATCCTCAGAATGGGTCTGAGCTGATTTTCCCTGCTGGTTTTAGGCCGCTTTACACACACTTGATGCACTTACACAGAGATATCAAGACTTAGCTTTTAAGATGCTTACTAGTCGGATAGATACTTGTGCGATGAACAGGGTCTGGTGAGTCCAGTTGATTGAGCAAGGAGTAGGTCGTGTCCATTCCATATTCGGTTTTCGGAAGGGTATCTGTGCTCATTTCAAACTCGAGTTTTATGCGTCACCCCACCTCACCTTTCCCCTGAAGCAGGCATAAGTGTGTTTTCTAAAAGCGTGACTCTGTTCTGTTTGGGGATTCAGTGCATGGGGAGCGATTTTTACATTCCCTCGATAAGTGATATCATAAGTTTCTTTTTTTGTGGGACTTATTTCACTGAGGATGATCGTACCTAAATCCACTCAGGATGCTGCTACCAGCCTCATGACGTGGATTTCATGGCTGAGTGACACTCCATTGGACCTACGTAGCACCACTTGTCCACTTGTCCACTTGTCTTTGTCCACTTGTCCACTCGTCTTTGTCCACTTGGCTCTTTCCTGGGATATGAAACGTGTACCGGAGTGGAGGTTCTTGTCAAGACAGCAGCCCTCAACTTTGGGGTCCCTGTGTCTGGTTGATTTTTTGATTTTCCCAAGGTCAACGCCCATGTGTGGAAGTGCCCTATGCTCTGTGGTTCTGTGTTTTACATGGTTTGGGAAAGAGGATACACTTGTGAAGATTGGCTGTTGGCCATTGACATCCCGCCCATCAGCTTAACAAGGCTCCCTTGACTCCGTGGCCTGTCCTGCCTTTCTGGTTTTTAGACATTTTTCGCCTGGCCCTTTTGCCCCGGGGGGGGGCGAGAGATTTCTTTGTAGTGCTGATTTGCTCTCCCAGGTTGCTTGGTTGGCCAAAAAGGGCGTATGCGTTTTTTCCTGAATATATTCAGGAAAAAACGCATACGCCCTTTTTGGCCAACCGCATCATTGTCCACGTTCTGGCGCTTTTCATGTGCTATCGGGGCCATTCCGATGTACCCGTTGACATCCGTTTCCTGCAGTTCTGCCTTGCGTTCAGCGCCTCTTCGTAGCCTGACCTCAATATATTTTGGGGCGATAGTTATCGTTTAGAACTCTGCAGGTTTGGGAAGTGCAGTGCCCCTGAGCTCCATTTCCCAAGTCGCTTTTTTGTGAGTGGGACGCAACACGGCTGGATGGCTTCACGCCCTATTGTCGATCCGGGGTGGCAGGCTGAACCTCTGGTGAATTCTTCTTCGTGATGGGAAATGAGAGTGACATGTGCCCGACCAAACACCTCCAGCGAGTCTCTCATTGGTTCCCCCTCTTGCAGTTCATCCTGCGGACAAATTGCAGACGGTACGAAAGAGGCATGGAAAGGCGCCGAGTCTCCAAGTGGGGAGATTGTTAGTAAGGGGGCCTGAATGGAGAACACGAGCACCAGGAGATGAAAACTGAGGTGAGTTTCAGAAAGCTTTCCCGATCCCACGGTGTAGCATCCGCTGGGTTTCCAATGAGTGCTTTCGCTGTCGGAAGATTGCGTTGAACCTGGAGAGTTGGGACCCATGGAATGGGGAGCACGCAGGATTCCTTTCAAGGGTCTGCATTTGCTTTCCCAACCTCACCAATCGTCTCAGCCCCAAGAGTGTCCAGCCTTATGTCTTCTGCCGCTGGGGCTGTAGATGTGGTCAATCCTGGTTGCATGCCAGTCCCTGAACGCATTTTGGAAGAATTTCTCTCTGTTTTGCCCTGCTTGTTTCTTCTTTATGTTGGAAATGTATCCTCAGAATGGGTCTGAGCTGATTTTCCCTGCTGGTTTTAGGCCGCTTTACACACACTTGATGCACTTACACAGAGATATCAAGACTTAGCTTTTAAGATGCTTACTAGTCGGATAGATACTTGTGCGATGAACAGGGTCTGGTGAGTCCAGTTGATTGAGCAAGGAGTAGGTCGTGTCCATTCCATATTCGGTTTTCGGAAGGGTATCTGTGCTCATTTCAAACTCGAGTTTTATGCGTCACCCCACCTCACCTTTCCCCTGAAGCAGGCATAAGTGTGTTTTCTAAAAGCGTGACTCTGTTCTGTTTGGGGATTCAGTGCATGGGGAGCGATTTTTACATTCCCTCGATAAGTGATATCATAAGTTTCTTTTTTTGTGGGACTTATTTCACTGAGGATGATCGTACCTAAATCCACTCAGGATGCTGCTACCAGCCTCATGACGTGGATTTCATGGCTGAGTGACACTCCATTGGACCTACGTAGCACCACTTGTCCACTTGTCCACTTGTCTTTGTCCACTTGTCCACTCGTCTTTGTCCACTTGGCTCTTTCCTGGGATATGAAACGTGTACCGGAGTGGAGGTTCTTGTCAAGACAGCAGCCCTCAACTTTGGGGTCCCTGTGTCTGGTTGATTTTTTGATTTTCCCAAGGTCAACGCCCATGTGTGGAAGTGCCCTATGCTCTGTGGTTCTGTGTTTTACATGGTTTGGGAAAGAGGATACACTTGTGAAGATTGGCTGTTGGCCATTGACATCCCGCCCATCAGCTTAACAAGGCTCCCTTGACTCCGTGGGCTGTCCTGCCTTTCTGGTTTTTAGACTTTTTTCGCCTGGCCCTTTTGCCCCGGGGGGGGCGAGAGATTTCTTTGTAGTGCTGATTTGCTCTCCCAGGTTGCTTGGTTGGCCAAAAAGGGCGTATGCGTTTTTTCCTGAATATATTCAGGAAAAAACGCATACGCCCTTTTTGGCCAACCGCATCATTGTCCACGTTCTGGCGCTTTTCATGTGCTATCGGGGCCATTCCGATGTACCCGTTGACATCCGTTTCCTGCAGTTCTCCCTTGCGTTCAGCGCCTCTTCGTAGCCTGACCTCAATATATTTTGGGGCGATAGTTATCGTTTAGAACTCTGCAGGTTTGGGAAGTGCAGTGCCCCTGAGCTCCATTTCCCAAGTCGCTTTTTTGTGAGTGGGACGCAACACGGCTGGATGGCTTCACGCCCTATTGTCGATCCGGGGTGGCAGGCTGAACCTCTGGTGAATTCTTCTTCGTGATGGGAAATGAGAGTGACATGTGCCCGACCAAACACCTCCAGCGAGTCTCTCATTGGTTCCCCCTCTTGCAGTTCATCCTGCGGACAAATTGCAGACGGTACGAAAGAGGCATGGAAAGGCGCCGAGTCTCCAAGTGGGGAGATTGTTAGTAAGGGGGCCTGAATGGAGAACACGAGCACCAGGAGATGAAAACTGAGGTGAGTTTCAGAAAGCTTTCCCGATCCCACGGTGTAGCATCCGCTGGGTTTCCAATGAGTGCTTTCGCTGTCGGAAGATTGCGTTGAACCTGGAGAGTTGGGACCCATGGAATGGGGAGCACGCAGGATTCCTTTCAAGGGTCTGCATTTGCTTTCCCAACCTCACCAATCGTCTCAGCCCCAAGAGTGTCCAGCCTTATGTCTTCTGCCGCTGGGGCTGTAGATGTGGTCAATCCTGGTTGCATGCCAGTCCCTGAACGCATTTTGGAAGAATTTCTCTCTGTTTTGCCCTGCTTGTTTCTTCTTTATGTTGGAAATGTATCCTCAGAATGGGTCTGAGCTGATTTTCCCTGCTGGTTTTAGGCCGCTTTACACACACTTGATGCACTTACACAGAGATATCAAGACTTAGCTTTTAAGATGCTTACTAGTCGGATAGATACTTGTGCGATGAACAGGGTCTGGTGAGTCCAGTTGATTGAGCAAGGAGTAGGTCGTGTCCATTCCATATTCGGTTTTCAGAAGGGTATCAGTGCTCATTTCAAACTCGAGTTTTATGCGTCACCCCACCTCACCTTTCCCCTGAAGCAGGCATAAGTGTGTTTTCTAAAAGCGTGACTCTGTTCTGTTTGGGGATTCAGTGCATGGGGAGCGATTTTTACATTCCCTCGATAAGTGATATCATAAGTTTCTTTTTTTGTGGGACTTATTTCACTGAGGATGATCGTACCTAAATCCACTCAGGATGCTGCTACCAGCCTCATGACGTGGATTTCATGGCTGAGTGACACTCCATTGGACCTACGTAGCACCACTTGTCCACTTGTCCACTTGTCTTTGTCCACTTGTCCACTCGTCTTTGTCCACTTGGCTCTTTCCTGGGATATGAAACGTGTACCGGAGTGGAGGTTCTTGTCAAGACAGCAGCCCTCAACTTTGGGGTCCCTGTGTCTGGTTGATTTTTTGATTTTCCCAAGGTCAACGCCCATGTGTGGAAGTGCCCTATGCTCTGTGGTTCTGTGTTTTACATGGTTTGGGAAAGAGGATACACTTGTGAAGATTGGCTGTTGGCCATTGACATCCCGCCCATCAGCTTAACAAGGCTCCCTTGACTCCGTGGGCTGTCCTGCCTTTCTGGTTTTTAGACTTTTTTCGCCTGGCCCTTTTGCCCCGGGGGGGGCGAGAGATTTCTTTGTAGTGCTGATTTGCTCTCCCAGGTTGCTTGGTTGGCCAAAAAGGGCGTATGCGTTTTTTCCTGAATATATTCAGGAAAAAACGCATACGCCCTTTTTGGCCAACCGCATCATTGTCCACGTTCTGGCGCTTTTCATGTGCTATCGGGGCCATTCCGATGTACCCGTTGACATCCGTTTCCTGCAGTTCTCCCTTGCGTTCAGCGCCTCTTCGTAGCCTGACCTCAATATATTTTGGGGCGATAGTTATCGTTTAGAACTCTGCAGGTTTGGGAAGTGCAGTGCCCCTGAGCTCCATTTCCCAAGTCGCTTTTTTGTGAGTGGGACGCAACACGGCTGGATGGCTTCACGCCCTATTGTCGATCCGGGGTGGCAGGCTGAACCTCTGGTGAATTCTTCTTCGTGATGGGAAATGAGAGTGACATGTGCCCGACCAAACACCTCCAGCGAGTCTCTCATTGGTTCCCCCTCTTGCAGTTCATCCTGCGGACAAATTGCAGACGGTACGAAAGAGGCATGGAAAGGCGCCGAGTCTCCAAGTGGGGAGATTGTTAGTAAGGGGGCCTGAATGGAGAACACGAGCACCAGGAGATGAAAACTGAGGTGAGTTTCAGAAAGCTTTCCCGATCCCACGGTGTAGCATCCGCTGGGTTTCCAATGAGTGCTTTCGCTGTCGGAAGATTGCGTTGAACCTGGAGAGTTGGGACCCATGGAATGGGGAGCACGCAGGATTCCTTTCAAGGGTCTGCATTTGCTTTCCCAACCTCACCAATCGTCTCAGCCCCAAGAGTGTCCAGCCTTATGTCTTCTGCCGCTGGGGCTGTAGATGTGGTCAATCCTGGTTGCATGCCAGTCCCTGAACGCATTTTGGAAGAATTTCTCTCTGTTTTGCCCTGCTTGTTTCTTCTTTATGTTGGAAATGTATCCTCAGAATGGGTCTGAGCTGATTTTCCCTGCTGGTTTTAGGCCGCTTTACACACACTTGATGCACTTACACAGAGATATCAAGACTTAGCTTTTAAGATGCTTACTAGTCGGATAGATACTTGTGCGATGAACAGGGTCTGGTGAGTCCAGTTGATTGAGCAAGGAGTAGGTCGTGTCCATTCCATATTCGGTTTTCAGAAGGGTATCAGTGCTCATTTCAAACTCGAGTTTTATGCGTCACCCCACCTCACCTTTCCCCTGAAGCAGGCATAAGTGTGTTTTCTAAAAGCGTGACTCTGTTCTGTTTGGGGATTCAGTGCATGGGGAGCGATTTTTACATTCCCTCGATAAGTGATATCATAAGTTTCTTTTTTTGTGGGACTTATTTCACTGAGGATGATCGTACCTAAATCCACTCAGGATGCTGCTACCAGCCTCATGACGTGGATTTCATGGCTGAGTGACACTCCATTGGACCTACGTAGCACCACTTGTCCACTTGTCCACTTGTCTTTGTCCACTTGTCCACTCGTCTTTGTCCACTTGGCTCTTTCCTGGGATATGAAACGTGTACCGGAGTGGAGGTTCTTGTCAAGACAGCAGCCCTCAACTTTGGGGTCCCTGTGTCTGGTTGATTTTTTGATTTTCCCAAGGTCAACGCCCATGTGTGGAAGTGCCCTATGCTCTGTGGTTCTGTGTTTTCCATGGTTTGGGAAAGAGGATACACTTGTGAAGATTGGCTGTTGGCCATTGACATCCCGCCCATCAGCTTAACAAGGCTCCCTTGACTCCGTGGGCTGTCCTGCCTTTCTGGTTTTTAGACTTTTTTCGCCTGGCCCTTTTGCCCCGGGGGGGGCGAGAGATTTCTTTGTAGTGCTGATTTGCTCTCCCAGGTTGCTTGGTTGGCCAAAAAGGGCGTATGCGTTTTTTCCTGAATATATTCAGGAAAAAACGCATACGCCCTTTTTGGCCAACCGCATCATTGTCCACCTTCTGGCGCTTTTCATGTGCTATCGGGGCCATTCCGATGTAGCCGTTGACATCCGTTTCCTGCAGTTCTGCCTTGCGTTCAGCGCCTCTTCGTAGCCTGACCTCAATATATTTTGGGGCGATAGTTATCGTTTAGAACTCTGCAGGTTTGGGAAGTGCAGTGCCCCTGAGCTCCATTTCCCAAGTCGCTTTTTTGGGAGGGGGACGTAACACGGCTGGATGGCTTCACGCCCTATTGTCGATCCGGGGTGGCAGGCTGAACCTCTGGTGAATTCTTCTTCGTGATGGGAAATGAGAGTGACATGTGCCGGACCAAACACCTCCAGCGAGTCTCTCATTGGTTCCCCCTCTTGCAGTTCATCCTGCGGACAAATTGCAGACGGTACGAAAGAGGCATGGAAAGGCGCCGAGTCTCCAAGTGGGGAGATTGTTAGTAAGGGGGCCTGAATGGAGAACACGAGCACCAGGAGATGAAAACTGAGGTGAGTTTCAGAAAGCTTTCCCGATCCCACGGTGTAGCATCCGCTGGGTTTCCAATGAGTGCTTTCGCTGCCGGAAGATTGCGTTGAACCTGGAGAGTTGGGACCCATGGAATGGGGAGCACGCAGGATTCCTTTCAAGTGTCTGCATTTGCTTTCCCAACCTCACCAATCGTCTCAGCCCCAAGAGTGTCCAGCCTTATGTCTTCTGCCGCTGGGGCTGTAGATGTGGTCAATCCTGGTTGCATGCCAGTCCCTGAACGCATTTTGGAAGAAGTTCTCTCTGTTTTGCCCTGCTTGTTTCTTCTTTATGTTGGAAATGTATCCTCAGAATGGGTCTGAGCTGATTTTCCCTGCTGGTTTTAGGCCGCTTGACACACACTTGATGCACTTACACAGAGATATCAAGACTTAGCTTTTAAGATGCTTACTAGTCGGATAGATACTTGTGCGATGAACAGGGTCTGGTGAGTCCAGTTGATTGAGCAAGGAGTAGGTCGTGTCCATTCCATATTCGGTTTTCGGAAGGGTATCTGTGCTCATTTCAAACTCGAGTTTTATGCGTCACCCCACCTCACCTTTCCCCTGAAGCAGGCAGAAGTGTGTTTTCTAAAAGCGTGACTCTGTTCTGTTTGGGGATTCAGTGCATGGGGAGCGATTTTTACATTCCCTCGATAAGTGATATCATAAGTTTCTTTTTTTGTGGGACTTATTTCACTGAGGATGATCGTACCTAAATCCACTCAGGATGCTGCTACCAGCCTCATGACGTGGATTTCATGGCTGAGTGACACTCCATTGGACCTACGTAGCACCACTTGTCCACTTGTCCACTTGTCTTTGTCCACTTGTCCACTCGTCTTTGTCCACTTGGCTCTTTCCTGGGATATGAAACGTGTACCGGAGTGGAGGTTCTTGTCAAGACAGCAGCCCTCAACTTTGGGGTCCCTGTGTCTGGTTGATTTTTTCATTTTCCCAAGGTCAACGCCCATGTGTGGAAGTGCCCTATGCTCTGTGGTTCTGTGTTTTCCATGGTTTGGGAAAGAGGATACACTTGTGAAGATTGGCTGTTGGCCATTGACATCCCGCCCATCAGCTTAACAAGGCTCCCTTGACTCCGTGGCCTGTCCTGCCTTTCTGGTTTTTAGACTTTTTTCGCCTGGCCCTTTTGCCACGGGGGGGGCGAGAGATTTCTTTGTAGTGCTGATTTGCTCTCCCAGGTTGCTTGGTTGGCCAAAAAGGGCGTATGCGTTTTTTCCTGAATATATTCAGGAAAAAACGCATACGCCCTTTTTGGCCAACCGCATCATTGTCCACGTTCTGGCGCTTTTCATGTGCTATCGGGGCCATTCCGATGTACCCGTTGACATCCGTTTCCTGCAGTTCTGCCTTGCGTTCAGCGCCTCTTCGTAGCCTGACCTCAATATATTTTGGGGCGATAGTTATCGTTTAGAACTCTGCAGGTTTGGGAAGTGCAGTGCCCCTGAGCTCCATTTCCCAAGTCGCTTTTTTGGGAGGGGGACGCAACACGGCTGGATGGCTTCACGCCCTATTGTCGATCCGGGGTGGCAGGCTGAACCTCTGGTGAATTCTTCTTCGTGATGGGAAATGAGAGTGACATGTGCCGGACCAAACACCTCCAGCGAGTCTCTCATTCGTTCCCCCTCTTGCAGTTCATCCTGCGGACAAATTGCAGACGGTACGAAAGAGACATGGAAAGGCGCCGAGTCTCCAAGTGGGGAGATTGTTAGTAAGGGGGCCTGAATGGAGAACACGAGCACCAGGAGATGAAAACTGAGGTGAGTTTCAGAAAGCTTTCCCGATCCCACGGTGTAGCATCCGCTGGGTTTCCAATGAGTGCTTTCGCTGTCGGAAGATTGCGTTGAACCTGGAGAGTTGGGACCCATGGAATGGGGAGCACGCAGGATTCCTTTCAAGGGTCTGCATTTGCTTTCCCAACCTCACCAATCGTCTCAGCCCCAAGAGTGTCCAGCCTTATGTCTTCTGCCGCTGGGGCTGTAGATGTGGTCAATCCTGGTTGCATGCCAGTCCCTGAACGCATTTTGGAAGAATTTCTCTCTGTTTTGCCCTGCTTGTTTCTTCTTTATGTTGGAAATGTATCCTCAGAATGGGTCTGAGCTGATTTTCCCTGCTGGTTTTAGGCCGCTTTACACACACTTGATGCACTTACACAGAGATATCAAGACTTAGCTTTTAAGATGCTTACTAGTCGGATAGATACTTGTGCGATGAACAGGGTCTGGTGAGTCCAGTTGATTGAGCAAGGAGTAGGTCGTGTCCATTCCATATTCGGTTTTCGGAAGGGTATCTGTGCTCATTTCAAACTCGAGTTTTATGCGTCACCCCACCTCACCTTTCCCCTGAAGCAGGCATAAGTGTGTTTTCTAAAAGCGTGACTCTGTTCTGTTTGGGGATTCAGTGCATGGGGAGCGATTTTTACATTCCCTCGATAAGTGATATCATAAGTTTCTTTTTTTGTGGGACTTATTTCACTGAGGATGATCGTACCTAAATCCACTCAGGATGCTGCTACCAGCCTCATGACGTGGATTTCATGGCTGAGTGACACTCCATTGGACCTACGTAGCACCACTTGTCCACTTGTCCACTTGTCTTTGTCCACTTGGCTCTTTCCTGGGATATGAAACGTGTACCGGAGTGGAGGTTCTTGTCAAGACAGCAGCCCTCAACTTTGGGGTCCCTGTGTCTGGTTGATTTTTTGATTTTCCCAAGGTCAACGCCCATGTGTGGAAGTGCCCTATGCTCTGTGGTTCTGTGTTTTCCATGGTTTGGGAAAGAGGATACACTTGTGAAGATTGGCTGTTGGCCATTGACATCCCGCCCATCAGCTTAACAAGGCTCCCTTGACTCCGTGGCCTGTCCTGCCTTTCTGGTTTTTAGACTTTTTTCGCCTGGCCCTTTTGCCCCGGGGGGGGGCGAGAGATTTCTTTGTAGTGCTGATTTGCTCTCCCAGGTTGCTTGGTTGGCCAAAAAGGGCGTATGCGTTTTTTCCTGAATATATTCAGGAAAAAACGCATACGCCCTTTTTGGCCAACCGCATCATTGTCCACGTTCTGGCGCTTTTCATGTGCTATCGGGGCCATTCCGATGTACCCGTTGACATCCGTTTCCTGCAGTTCTGCCTTGCGTTCAGCGCCTCTTCGTAGCCTGACCTCAATATATTTTGGGGCGATAGTTATCGTTTAGAACTCTGCAGGTTTGGGAAGTGCAGTGCCCCTGAGCTCCATTTCCCAAGTCGCTTTTTTGGGAGGGGGACGCAACACGGCTGGATGGCTTCACGCCCTATTGTCGATCCGGGGTGGCAGGCTGAACCTCTGGTGAATTCTTCTTCGTGATGGGAAATGAGAGTGACATGTGCCGGACCAAACACCTCCAGCGAGTCTCTCATTCGTTCCCCCTCTTGCAGTTCATCCTGCGGACAAATTGCAGACGGTACGAAAGAGGCATGGAAAGGCGCCGAGTCTCCAAGTGGGGAGATTGTTAGTAAGGGGGCCTGAATGGAGAACACGAGCACCAGGAGATGAAAACTGAGGTGAGTTTCAGAAAGCTTTCCCGATCCCACGGTGTAGCATCCGCTGGGTTTCCAATGAGTGCTTTCGCTGTCGGAAGATTGCGTTGAACCTGGAGAGTTGGGACCCATGGAATGGGGAGCACGCAGGATTCCTTTCAAGGGTCTGCATTTGCTTTCCCAACCTCACCAATCGTCTCAGCCCCAAGAGTGTCCAGCCTTATGTCTTCTGCCGCTGGGGCTGTAGATGTGGTCAATCCTGGTTGCATGCCAGTCCCTGAACGCATTTTGGAAGAATTTCTCTCTGTTTTGCCCTGCTTGTTTCTTCTTTATGTTGGAAATGTATCCTCAGAATGGGTCTGAGCTGATTTTCCCTGCTGGTTTTAGGCCGCTTTACACACACTTGATGCACTTACACAGAGATATCAAGACTTAGCTTTTAAGATGCTTACTAGTCGGATAGATACTTGTGCGATGAACAGGGTCTGGTGAGTCCAGTTGATTGAGCAAGGAGTAGGTCGTGTCCATTCCATATTCGGTTTTCGGAAGGGTATCTGTGCTCATTTCAAACTCGAGTTTTATGCGTCACCCCACCTCACCTTTCCCCTGAAGCAGGCATAAGTGTGTTTTCTAAAAGCGTGACTCTGTTCTGTTTGGGGATTCAGTGCATGGGGAGCGATTTTTACATTCCCTCGATAAGTGATATCATAAGTTTCTTTTTTTGTGGGACTGATTTCACTGAGGATGATCGTACCTAAATCCACTCAGGATGCTGCTACCAGCCTCATGACGTGGATTTCATGGCTGAGTGACACTCCATTGGACCTACGTAGCACCACTTGTCCACTTGTCCACTTGTCTTTGTCCACTTGTCCACTCGTCTTTGTCCACTTGGCTCTTTCCTGGGATATGAAACGTGTACCGGAGTGGAGGTTCTTGTCAAGACAGCAGCCCTCAACTTTGGGGTCCCTGTGTCTGGTTGATTTTTTGATTTTCCCAAGGTCAACGCCCATGTGTGGAAGTGCCCTATGCTCTGTGGTTCTGTGTTTTACATGGTTTGGGAAAGAGGATACACTTGTGAAGATTGGCTGTTGGCCATTGACATCCCGCCCATCAGCTTAACAAGGCTCCCTTGACTCCGTGGCCTGTCCTGCCTTTCTGGTTTTTAGACTTTTTTCGCCTGGCCCTTTTGCCCCGGGGGGGGCGAGAGATTTCTTTGTAGTGCTGATTTGCTCTCCCAGGTTGCTTGGTTGGCCAAAAAGGGCGTATGCGTTTTATCCTGAATATATTCAGGAAAAAACGCATACGCCCTTTTTGGCCAACCGCATCATTGTCCACGTTCTGGCGCTTTTCATGTGCTATCGGGGCCATTCCGATGTACCCGTTGACATCCGTTTCCTGCAGTTCTGCCTTGCGTTCAGCGCCTCTTCGTAGCCTGACCTCAATATATTTTGGGGCGATAGTTATCGTTTAGAACTCTGCAGGTTTGGGAAGTGCAGTGCCCCTGAGCTCCATTTCCCAAGTCGCTTTTTTGTGAGTGGGACGCAACACGGCTGGATGGCTTCACGCCCTATTGTCGATCCGGGGTGGCAGGCTGAACCTCTGGTGAATTCTTCTTCGTGATGGGAAATGAGAGTGACATGTGCCCGACCAAACACCTCCAGCGAGTCTCTCATTGGTTCCCCCTCTTGCAGTTCATCCTGCGGACAAATTGCAGACGGTACGAAAGAGGCATGGAAAGGCGCCGAGTCTCCAAGTGGGGAGATTGTTAGTAAGGGGGCCTGAATGGAGAACACGAGCACCAGGAGATGAAAACTGAGGTGAGTTTCAGAAAGCTTTCCCGATCCCACGGTGTAGCATCCGCTGGGTTTCCAATGAGTGCTTTCGCTGCCGGAAGATTGCGTTGAACCTGGAGAGTTGGGACCCATGGAATGGGGAGCACGCAGGATTCCTTTCAAGGGTCTGCATTTGCTTTCCCAACCTCACCAATCGTCTCAGCCCCAAGAGTGTCCAGCCTTATGTCTTCTGCCGCTGGGGCTGTAGATGTGGTCAATCCTGGTTGCATGCCAGTCCCTGAACGCATTTTGGAAGAATTTCTCTCTGTTTTGCCCTGCTTGTTTCTTCTTTATGTTGGAAATGTATCCTCAGAATGGGTCTGAGCTGATTTTCCCTGCTGGTTTTAGGCCGCTTTACACACACTTGATGCACTTACACAGAGATATCAAGACTTAGCTTTTAAGATGCTTACTAGTCGGATAGATACTTGTGCGATGAACAGGGTCTGGTGAGTCCAGTTGATTGAGCAAGGAGTAGGTCGTGTCCATTCCATATTCGGTTTTCGGAAGGGTATCTGTGCTCATTTCAAACTCGAGTTTTATGCGTCACCCCACCTCACCTTTCCCCTGAAGCAGGCATAAGTGTGTTTTCTAAAAGCGTGACTCTGTTCTGTTTGGGGATTCAGTGCATGGGGAGCGATTTTTACATTCCCTCGATAAGTGATATCATAAGTTTCTTTTTTTGAGGGACTTATTTCACTGAGGATGATCGTACCTAAATCCACTCAGGATGCTGCTACCAGCCTCATGACGTGGATTTCATGGCTGAGTGACACTCCATTGGACCTACGTAGCACCACGTGTCCACTTGTCCACTTGTCTTTGTCCACTTGTCCACTTGGCTCTTTCCTGGGATATGAAACGTGTACCGGAGTGGAGGTTCTTGTCAAGACAGCAGCCCTCAACTTTGGGGTCCCTGTGTCTGGTTGATTTTTTCATTTTCCCAAGGTCAACGCCCATGTGTGGAAGTGCCCTATGCTCTGTGGTTCTGTGTTTTACATGGTTTGGGAAAGAGGATACACTTGTGAAGATTGGCTGTTGGCCATTGACATCCCGCCCATCAGCTTAACAAGGCTCCCTTGACTCCGTGGGCTGTCCTGCCTTTCTGGTTTTTAGACTTTTTTCGCCTGGCCCTTTTGCCCCGGGGGGGGGGGGCGAGAGATTTCTTTGTAGTGCTGATTTGCTCTCCCAGGTTGCTTGGTTGGCCAAAAAGGGCGTATGCGTTTTTTCCTGAATATATTCAGGAAAAAACGCATACGCCCTTTTTGGCCAACCGCATCATTGTCCACGTTCTGGCGCTTTTCATGTGCTATCGGGGCCATTCCGATGTACCCGTTGACATCCGTTTCCTGCAGTTCTGCCTTGCGTTCAGCGCCTCTTCGAAGCCTGACCTCAATATATTTTGGGGCGATAGTTATCGTTTAGAACTCTGCAGGTTTGGGAAGTGCAGTGCCCCTGAGCTCCATTTCCCAAGTCGCTTTTTTGTGAGTGGGACGCAACACGGCTGGATGGCTTCACGCCCTATTGTCGATCCGGGGTGGCAGGCTGAACCGCTGGTGAATTCTTCTTCGTGATGGGAAATGAGAGTGACATGTGCCCGACCAAACACCTCCAGCGAGTCTCTCATTGGTTCCCCCTCTTGCAGTTCATCCTACGGACAAATTGCAGACGGTACGAAAGAGGCATGGAAAGGCGCCGAGTCTCCAAGTGGGGAGATTGTTAGTAAGGGGGCCTGAATGGAGAACACGAGCACCAGGAGATGAAAACTGAGGTGAGTTTCAGAAAGCTTTCCCGATCCCACGGTGTAGCATCCGTTGGGTTTCCAATGAGTGCTTTCGCTGTCGGAAGATTGCGTTGAACCTGGAGAGTTGGGACCCATGGAATGGGGAGCACGCAGGATTCCTTTCAAGGGTCTGCATTTGCTTTCCCAACCTCACCAATCGTCTCAGCCCCAAGAGTGTCCAGCCTTATGTCTTCTGCCGCTGGGGCTGTAGATGTGGTCAATCCTGGTTGATTGCCAGTCCCTGAACGCATTTTGGAAGAATTTCTCTCTGTTTTGCCCTGCTTGTTTCTTCTTTATGTTGGAAATGTATCCTCAGAATGGGTCTGAGCTGATTTTCCCTGCTGGTTTTAGGCCGCTTGACACACACTTGATGCACTTACACAGAGATATCAAGACTTAGCTTTTAAGATGCTTACTAGTCGGATAGATACTTGTGCGATGAACAGGGTCTGGTGAGTCCAGTTGATTGAGCAAGGAGTAGGTCGTGTCCATTCCATATTCGGTTTTCGGAAGGGTATCTGTGCTCATTTCAAACTCGAGTTTTATGCGTCACCCCACCTCACCTTTCCCCTGAAGCAGGCATAAGTGTGTTTTCTAAAAGCGTGACTCTGTTCTGTTTGGGGATTCAGTGCATGGGGAGCGATTTTTACATTCCCTCGATAAGTGATATCATAAGTTTCTTTTTTTGAGGGACTTATTTCACTGAGGATGATCGTACCTAAATCCACTCAGGATGCTGCTACCAGCCTCATGACGTGGATTTCATGGCTGAGTGACACTCCATTGGACCTACGTAGCACCACGTGTCCACTTGTCCACTTGTCTTTGTCCACTTGTCCACTTGGCTCTTTCCTGGGATATGAAACGTGTACCGGAGTGGAGGTTCTTGTCAAGACAGCAGCCCTCAACTTTGGGGTCCCTGTGTCTGGTTGATTTTTTCATTTTCCCAAGGTCAACGCCCATGTGTGGAAGTGCCCTATGCTCTGTGGTTCTGTGTTTTCCATGGTTTGGGAAAGAGGATACACTTGTGAAGATTGGCTGTTGGCCATTGACATCCAGCCCATCAGCTTAACAAGGCTCCCTTGACTCTGTGGGCTGTCCTGCCTTTCTGGTTTTTAGACTTTTTTCGCCTGGCCCTTTTGCCCCGGGGGGTGGCGAGAGATTTCTTTGTAGTGCTGATTTGCTCTCCCAGGTTGCTTGGTTGGCCAAAAAGGGCGTATGCGTTTTTTCCTGAATATATTCAGGAAAAAACGCATACGCCCTTTTTGGCCAACCGCATCATTGTCCACGTTCTGGCGCTTTTCATGTGCTATCGGGGCCATTCCGATGTACCCGTTGACATCCGTTTCCTGCAGTTCTGCCTTGCGTTCAGCGCCTCTTCGAAGCCTGACCTCAATATATTTTGGGGCGATAGTTATCGTTTAGAACTCTGCAGGTTTGGGAAGTGCAGTGCCCCTGAGCTCCATTTCCCAAGTCGCTTTTTTGTGAGTGGGACGCAACACGGCTGGATGGCTTCACGCCCTATTGTCGATCCGGGGTGGCAGGCTGAACCGCTGGTGAATTCTTCTTCGTGATGAGAAATGAGAGTGACATGTGCCCGACCAAACACCTCCAGCGAGTCTCTCATTGGTTCCCCCTCTTGCAGTTCATCCTACGGACAAATTGCAGACGGTACGAAAGAGGCATGGAAAGGCGCCGAGTCTCCAAGTGGGGAGATTGTTAGTAAGGGGGCCTGAATGGAGAACACGAGCACCAGGAGATGAAAACTGAGGTGAGTTTCAGAAAGCTTTCCCGATCCCACGGTGTAGCATCCGTTGGGTTTCCAATGGGTGCTTTCGCTGTCGGAAGATTGCGTTGAACCTGGAGAGTTGGGACCCATGGAATGGGGAGCACGCAGGATTCCTTTCAAGGGTCTGCATTTGCTTTCCCAACCTCACCAATCGTCTCAGCCCCAAGAGTGTCCAGCCTTATGTCTTCTGCCGCTGGGGCTGTAGATGTGGTCAATCCTGGTTGCATGCCAGTCCCTGAACGCATTTTGGAAGAATTTCTCTCTGTTTTGCCCTGCTTGTTTCTTCTTTATGTTGGAAATGTATCCTCAGAATGGGTCTGAGCTGATTTTCCCTGCTGGTTTTAGGCCGCTTTACACACACTTGATGCACTTACACAGAGATATCAAGACTTAGCTTTTAAGATGCTTACTAGTCGGATAGATACTTGTGCGATGAACAGGGTCTGGTGAGTCCAGTTGATTGAGCAAGGAGTAGGTCGTGTCCATTCCATATTCGGTTTTCGGAAGGGTATCTGTGCTCATTTCAAACTCGAGTTTTATGCGTCACCCCACCTCACCTTTCCCCTGAAGCAGGCATAAGTGTGTTTTCTAAAAGCGTGACTCTGTTCTGTTTGGGGATTCAGTGCATGGGGAGCGATTTTTACATTCCCTCGATAAGTGATATCATAAGTTTCTTTTTTTGTGGGACTTATTTCACTGAGGATGATCGTACCTAAATCCACTCAGGATGCTGCTACCAGCCTCATGACGTGGATTTCATGGCTGAGTGACACTCCATTGGACCTACGTAGCACCACTTGTCCACTTGTCTTTGTCCACTTGTCCACTCGTCTTTGTCCACTTGGCTCTTTCCTGGGATATGAAACGTGTACCGGAGTGGAGGTTCTTGTCAAGACAGCAGCCCTCAACTTTGGGGTCCCTGTGTCTGGTTGATTTTTTGATTTTCCCAAGGTCAACGCCCATGTGTGGAAGTGCCCTATGCTCTGTGGTTCTGTGTTTTACATGGTTTGGGAAAGAGGATACACTTGTGAAGATTGGCTGTTGGCCATTGACATCCCGCCCATCAGCTTAACAAGGCTCCCTTGACTCCGTGGGCTGTCCTGCCTTTCTGGTTTTTAGACATTTTTCGCCTGGCCCTTTTGCCCCGGGGGGGGCGAGAGATTTCTTTGTAGTGCTGATTTGCTCTCCCAGGTTGCTTGGTTGGCCAAAAAGGGCGTATGCGTTTTTTCCTGAATATATTCAGGAAAAAACGCATACGCCCTTTTTGGCCAACCGCATCATTGTCCACGTTCTGGCGCTTTTCATGTGCTATCGGGGCCATTCCGATGTACCCGTTGACATCCGTTTCCTGCAGTTCTGCCTTGCGTTCAGCGCCTCTTCGTAGCCTGACCTCAATATATTTTGGGGCGATAGTTATCGTTTAGAACTCTGCAGGTTTGGGAAGTGCAGTGCCCCTGAGCTCCATTTCCCAAGTCGCTTTTTTGTGAGTGGGACGCAACACGGCTGGATGGCTTCACGCCCTATTGTCGATCCGGGATGGCAGGCTGAACCGCTGGTGAATTCTTCTTCGTGATGGGAAATGAGAGTGACATGTGCCCGACCAAACACCTCCAGCGAGTCTCTCATTGGTTCCCCCTCTTGCAGTTCATCCTGCGGACAAATTGCAGACGGTACGAAAGAGGCATGGAAAGGCGCCGAGTCTCCAAGTGGGGAGATTGTTAGTAAGGGGGCCTGAATGGAGAACACGAGCACCAGGAGATGAAAACTGAGGTGAGTTTCAGAAAGCTTTCCCGATCCCACGGTGTAGCATCCGCTGGGTTTCCAATGAGTGCTTTCGCTGTCGGAAGATTGCGTTGAACCTGGAGAGTTGGGACCCATGGAATGGGGAGCACGCAGGATTCCTTTCAAGGGTCTGCATTTGCTTTCCCAACCTCACCAATCGTCTCAGCCCCAAGAGTGTCCAGCCTTATGTCTTCTGCCGCTGGGGCTGTAGATGTGGTCAATCCTGGTTGCATGCCAGTCCCTGAACGCATTTTGGAAGAATTTCTCTCTGTTTTGCCCTGCTTGTTTCTTCTTTATGATGGAAATGTATCCTCAGAATGGGTCTGAGCTGATTTTCCCTGCTGGTTTTAGGCCGCTTTACACACACTTGATGCACTTACACAGAGATATCAAGACTTAGCTTTTAAGATGCTTACTAGTCGGATAGATACTTGTGCGATGAACAGGGTCTGGTGAGTCCAGTTGATTGAGCAAGGAGTAGGTCGTGTCCATTCCATATTCGGTTTTCGGAAGGGTATCTGTGCTCATTTCAAACTCGAGTTTTATGCGTCACCCCACCTCACCTTTCCCCTGAAGCAGGCATAAGTGTGTTTTCTAAAAGCGTGACTCTGTTCTGTTTGGGGATTCAGTGCATGGGGAGCGATTTTTACATTCCCTCGATAAGTGATATCATAAGTTTCTTTTTTTGTGGGACTTATTTCACTGAGGATGATCGTACCTAAATCCACTCAGGATGCTGCTACCAGCCTCATGACGTGGATTTCATGGCTGAGTGACACTCCATTGGACCTACGTAGCACCACTTGTCCACTTGTCCACTTGTCTTTGTCCACTTGTCCACTCGTCTTTGTCCACTTGGCTCTTTCCTGGGATATGAAACGTGTACCGGAGTGGAGGTTCTTGTCAAGACAGCAGCCCTCAACTTTGGGGTCCCTGTGTCTGGTTGATTTTTTGATTTTCCCAAGGTCAACGCCCATGTGTGGAAGTGCCCTATGCTCTGTGGTTCTGTGTTTTACATGGTTTGGGAAAGAGGATACACTTGTGAAGATTGGCTGTTGGCCATTGACATCCCGCCCATCAGCTTAACAAGGCTCCCTTGACTCCGTGGCCTGTCCTGCCTTTCTGGTTTTTAGACTTTTTTCGCCTGGCCCTTTTGCCCCGGGGGGGGCGAGAGATTTCTTTGTAGTGCTGATTTGCTCTCCCAGGTTGCTTGGTTGGCCAAAAAGGGCGTATGCGTTTTTTCCTGAATATATTCAGGAAAAAACGCATACGCCCTTTTTGGCCAACCGCATCATTGTCCACGTTCTGGCGCTTTTCAGGTGCTATCGGGGCCATTCCGATGTACCCGTTGACATCCGTTTCCTGCAGTTCTGCCTTGCGTTCAGCGCCTCTTCGTAGCCTGACCTCAATATATTTTGGGGCGATAGTTATCGTTTAGAACTCTGCAGGTTTGGGAAGTGCAGTGCCCCTGAGCTCCATTTCCCAAGTCGCTTTTTTGTGAGTGGGACGCAACACGGCTGGATGGCTTCACGCCCTATTGTCGATCCGGGGTGGCAGGCTGAACCGCTGGTGAATTCTTCTTCGTGATGGGAAATGAGAGTGACATGTGCCCGACCAAACACCTCCAGCGAGTCTCTCATTGGTTCCCCCTCTTGCAGTTCATCCTGCGGACAAATTGCAGACGGTACGAAAGAGGCATGGAAAGGCGCCGAGTCTCCAAGTGGGGAGATTGTTAGTAAGGGGGCCTGAATGGAGAACACGAGCACCAGGAGATGAAAACTGAGGTGAGTTTCAGAAAGCTTTCCCGATCCCACGGTGTAGCATCCGCTGGGTTTCCAATGAGTGCTTTCGCTGTCGGAAGATTGCGTTGAACCTGGAGAGTTGGGACCCATGGAATGGGGAGCACGCAGGATTCCTTTCAAGGGTCTGCATTTGCTTTCCCAACCTCACCAATCGTCTCAGCCCCAAGAGTGTCCAGCCTTATGTCTTCTGCCGCTGGGGCTGTAGATGTGGTCAATCCTGGTTGCATGCCAGTCCCTGAACGCATTTTGGAAGAATTTCTCTCTGTTTTGCCCTGCTTGTTTCTTCTTTATGTTGGAAATGTATCCTCAGAATGGGTCTGAGCTGATTTTCCCTGCTGGTTTTAGGCCGCTTTACACACACTTGATGCACTTACACAGAGATATCAAGACTTAGCTTTTAAGATGCTTACTAGTCGGATAGATACTTGTGCGATGAACAGGGTCTGGTGAGTCCAGTTGATTGAGCAAGGAGTAGGTCGTGTCCATTCCATATTCGGTTTTCGGAAGGGTATCTGTGCTCATTTCAAACTCGAGTTTTATGCGTCACCCCACCTCACCTTTCCCCTGAAGCAGGCATAAGTGTGTTTTCTAAAAGCGTGACTCTGTTCTGTTTGGGGATTCAGTGCATGGGGAGCGATTTTTACATTCCCTCGATAAGTGATATCATAAGTTTCTTTTTTTGTGGGACTTATTTCACTGAGGATGATCGTACCTAAATCCACTCAGGATGCTGCTACCAGCCTCATGACGTGGATTTCATGGCTGAGTGACACTCCATTGGACCTACGTAGCACCACTTGTCCACTTGTCCACTTGTCTTTGTCCACTTGTCCACTCGTCTTTGTCCACTTGGCTCTTTCCTGGGATATGAAACGTGTACCGGAGTGGAGGTTCTTGTCAAGACAGCAGCCCTCAACTTTGGGGTCCCTGTGTCTGGTTGATTTTTTGATTTTCCCAAGGTCAACGCCCATGTGTGGAAGTGCCCTATGCTCTGTGGTTCTGTGTTTTACATGGTTTGGGAAAGAGGATACACTTGTGAAGATTGGCTGTTGGCCATTGACATCCCGCCCATCAGCTTAACAAGGCTCCCTTGACTCCGTGGCCTGTCCTGCCTTTCTGGTTTTTAGACTTTTTTCGCCTGGCCCTTTTGCCCCGGGGGGGGCGAGAGATTTCTTTGTAGTGCTGATTTGCTCTCCCAGGTTGCTTGGTTGGCCAAAAAGGGCGTATGCGTTTTTTCCTGAATATATTCAGGAAAAAACGCATACGCCCTTTTTGGCCAACCGCATCATTGTCCACGTTCTGGCGCTTTTCAGGTGCTATCGGGGCCATTCCGATGTACCCGTTGACATCCGTTTCCTGCAGTTCTGCCTTGCGTTCAGCGCCTCTTCGTAGCCTGACCTCAATATATTTTGGGGCGATAGTTATCGTTTAGAACTCTGCAGGTTTGGGAAGTGCAGTGCCCCTGAGCTCCATTTCCCAAGTCGCTTTTTTGTGAGTGGGACGCAACACGGCTGGATGGCTTCACGCCCTATTGTCGATCCGGGGTGGCAGGCTGAACCGCTGGTGAATTCTTCTTCGTGATGGGAAATGAGAGTGACATGTGCCCGACCAAACACCTCCAGCGAGTCTCTCATTGGTTCCCCCTCTTGCAGTTCATCCTGCGGACAAATTGCAGACGGTACGAAAGAGGCATGGAAAGGCGCCGAGTCTCCAAGTGGGGAGATTGTTAGTAAGGGGGCCTGAATGGAGAACACGAGCACCAGGAGATGAAAACTGAGGTGAGTTTCAGAAAGCTTTCCCGATCCCACGGTGTAGCATCCGCTGGGTTTCCAATGAGTGCTTTCGCTGTCGGAAGATTGCGTTGAACCTGGAGAGTTGGGACCCATGGAATGGGGAGCACGCAGGATTCCTTTCAAGGGTCTGCATTTGCTTTCCCAACCTCACCAATCGTCTCAGCCCCAAGAGTGTCCAGCCTTATGTCTTCTGCCGCTGGGGCTGTAGATGTGGTCAATCCTGGTTGCATGCCAGTCCCTGAACGCATTTTGGAAGAATTTCTCTCTGTTTTGCCCTGCTTGTTTCTTCTTTATGTTGGAAATGTATCCTCAGAATGGGTCTGAGCTGATTTTCCCTGCTGGTTTTAGGCCGCTTTACACACACTTGATGCACTTACACAGAGATATCAAGACTTAGCTTTTAAGATGCTTACTAGTCGGATAGATACTTGTGCGATGAACAGGGTCTGGTGAGTCCAGTTGATTGAGCAAGGAGTAGGTCGTGTCCATTCCATATTCGGTTTTCGGAAGGGTATCTGTGCTCATTTCAAACTCGAGTTTTATGCGTCACCCCACCTCACCTTTCCCCTGAAGCAGGCATAAGTGTGTTTTCTAAAAGCGTGACTCTGTTCTGTTTGGGGATTCAGTGCATGGGGAGCGATTTTTACATTCCCTCGATAAGTGATATCATAAGTTTCTTTTTTTGTGGGACTTATTTCACTGAGGATGATCGTACCTAAATCCACTCAGGATGCTGCTACCAGCCTCATGACGTGGATTTCATGGCTGAGTGACACTCCATTGGACCTACGTAGCACCACTTGTCCACTTGTCCACTTGTCTTTGTCCACTTGTCCACTCGTCTTTGTCCACTTGGCTCTTTCCTGGGATATGAAACGTGTACCGGAGTGGAGGTTCTTGTCAAGACAGCAGCCCTCAACTTTGGGGTCCCTGTGTCTGGTTGATTTTTTGATTTTCCCAAGGTCAACGCCCATGTGTGGAAGTGCCCTATGCTCTGTGGTTCTGTGTTTTACATGGTTTGGGAAAGAGGATACACTTGTGAAGATTGGCTGTTGGCCATTGACATCCCGCCCATCAGCTTAACAAGGCTCCCTTGACTCCGTGGCCTGTCCTGCCTTTCTGGTTTTTAGACTTTTTTCGCCTGGCCCTTTTGCCCCGGGGGGGGCGAGAGATTTCTTTGTAGTGCTGATTTGCTCTCCCAGGTTGCTTGGTTGGCCAAAAAGGGCGTATGCGTTTTTTCCTGAATATATTCAGGAAAAAACGCATACGCCCTTTTTGGCCAACCGTATCATTGTCCACGTTCTGGCGCTTTTCAGGTGCTATCGGGGCCATTCCGATGTACCCGTTGACATCCGTTTCCTGCAGTTCTGCCTTGCGTTCAGCGCCTCTTCGTAGCCTGACCTCAATATATTTTGGGGCGATAGTTATCGTTTAGAACTCTGCAGGTTTGGGAAGTGCAGTGCCCCTGAGCTCCATTTCCCAAGTCGCTTTTTTGTGAGTGGGACGCAACACGGCTGGATGGCTTCACGCCCTATTGTCGATCCGGGGTGGCAGGCTGAACCGCTGGTGAATTCTTCTTCGTGATGGGAAATGAGAGTGACATGTGCCCGACCAAACACCTCCAGCGAGTCTCTCATTGGTTCCCCCTCTTGCAGTTCATCCTGCGGACAAATTGCAGACGGTACGAAAGAGGCATGGAAAGGCGCCGAGTCTCCAAGTGGGGAGATTGTTAGTAAGGGGGCCTGAATGGAGAACACGAGCACCAGGAGATGAAAACTGAGGTGAGTTTCAGAAAGCTTTCCCGATCCCACGGTGTAGCATCCGCTGGGTTTCCAATGAGTGCTTTCGCTGTCGGAAGATTGCGTTGAACCTGGAGAGTTGGGACCCATGGAATGGGGAGCACGCAGGATTCCTTTCAAGGGTCTGCATTTGCTTTCCCAACCTCACCAATCGTCTCAGCCCCAAGAGTGTCCAGCCTTATGTCTTCTGCCGCTGGGGCTGTAGATGTGGTCAATCCTGGTTGCATGCCAGTCCCTGAACGCATTTTGGAAGAATTTCTCTCTGTTTTGCCCTGCTTGTTTCTTCTTTATGTTGGAAATGTATCCTCAGAATGGGTCTGAGCTGATTTTCCCTGCTGGTTTTAGGCCGCTTTACACACACTTGATGCACTTACACAGAGATATCAAGACTTAGCTTTGAAGATGCTTACTAGTCGGATAGATACTTGTGCGATGAACAGGGTCTGGTGAGTCCAGTTGATTGAGCAAGGAGTAGGTCGTGTCCATTCCATATTCGGTTTTCGGAAGGGTATCTGTGCTCATTTCAAACTCGAGTTTTATGCGTCACCCCACCTCACCTTTCCCCTGAAGCAGGCATAAGTGTGTTTTCTAAAAGCGTGACTCTGTTCTGTTTGGGGATTCAGTGCATGGGGAGCGATTTTTACATTCCCTCGATAAGTGATATCATAAGTTTCTTTTTTTGTGGGACTTATTTCACTGAGGATGATCGTACCTAAATCCACTCAGGATGCTGCTACCAGCCTCATGACGTGGATTTCATGGCTGAGTGACACTCCATTGGACCTACGTAGCACCACTTGTCCACTTGTCCACTTGTCTTTGTCCACTTGTCCACTCGTCTTTGTCCACTTGGCTCTTTCCTGGGATATGAAACGTGTACCGGAGTGGAGGTTCTTGTCAAGACAGCAGCCCTCAACTTTGGGGTCCCTGTGTCTGGTTGATTTTTTGATTTTCCCAAGGTCAACGCCCATGTGTGGAAGTGCCCTATGCTCTGTGGTTCTGTGTTTTACATGGTTTGGGAAAGAGGATACACTTGTGAAGATTGGCTGTTGGCCATTGACATCCCGCCCATCAGCTTAACAAGGCTCCCTTGACTCCGTGGCCTGTCCTGCCTTTCTGGTTTTTAGACTTTTTTCGCCTGGCCCTTTTGCCCCGGGGGGGGCGAGAGATTTCTTTGTAGTGCTGATTTGCTCTCCCAGGTTGCTTGGTTGGCCAAAAAGGGCGTATGCGTTTTTTCCTGAATATATTCAGGAAAAAACGCATACGCCCTTTTTGGCCAACCGCATCATTGTCCACGTTCTGGCGCTTTTCAGGTGCTATCGGGGCCATTCCGATGTACCCGTTGACATCCGTTTCCTGCAGTTCTGCCTTGCGTTCAGCGCCTCTTCGTAGCCTGACCTCAATATATTTTGGGGCGATAGTTATC
Organism: Kogia breviceps; assembly: GCF_026419965.1. Lineage (NCBI taxonomy): Eukaryota > Metazoa > Chordata > Mammalia > Artiodactyla > Physeteridae > Kogia > Kogia breviceps. The sequence goes on along the minus strand of NC_081310.1, from coordinate 69,402,304 downwards.
GTTTAGAACTCTGCAGGTTTGGGAAGTGCAGTGCCCCTGAGCTCCATTTCCCAAGTCGCTTTTTTGTGAGTGGGACGCAACACGGCTGGATGGCTTCACGCCCTATTGTCGATCCGGGGTGGCAGGCTGAACCGCTGGTGAATTCTTCTTCGTGATGGGAAATGAGAGTGACATGTGCCCGACCAAACACCTCCAGCGAGTCTCTCATTGGTTCCCCCTCTTGCAGTTCATCCTGCGGACAAATTGCAGACGGTACGAAAGAGGCATGGAAAGGCGCCGAGTCTCCAAGTGGGGAGATTGTTAGTAAGGGGGCCTGAATGGAGAACACGAGCACCAGGAGATGAAAACTGAGGTGAGTTTCAGAAAGCTTTCCCGATCCCACGGTGTAGCATCCGCTGGGTTTCCAATGAGTGCTTTCGCTGTCGGAAGATTGCGTTGAACCTGGAGAGTTGGGACCCATGGAATGGGGAGCACGCAGGATTCCTTTCAAGGGTCTGCATTTGCTTTCCCAACCTCACCAATCGTCTCAGCCCCAAGAGTGTCCAGCCTTATGTCTTCTGCCGCTGGGGCTGTAGATGTGGTCAATCCTGGTTGCATGCCAGTCCCTGAACGCATTTTGGAAGAATTTCTCTCTGTTTTGCCCTGCTTGTTTCTTCTTTATGTTGGAAATGTATCCTCAGAATGGGTCTGAGCTGATTTTCCCTGCTGGTTTTAGGCCGCTTTACACACACTTGATGCACTTACACAGAGATATCAAGACTTAGCTTTTAAGATGCTTACTAGTCGGATAGATACTTGTGCGATGAACAGGGTCTGGTGAGTCCAGTTGATTGAGCAAGGAGTAGGTCGTGTCCATTCCATATTCGGTTTTCGGAAGGGTATCTGTGCTCATTTCAAACTCGAGTTTTATGCGTCACCCCACCTCACCTTTCCCCTGAAGCAGGCATAAGTGTGTTTTCTAAAAGCGTGACTCTGTTCTGTTTGGGGATTCAGTGCATGGGGAGCGATTTTTACATTCCCTCGATAAGTGATATCATAAGTTTCTTTTTTTGTGGGACTTATTTCACTGAGGATGATCGTACCTAAATCCACTCAGGATGCTGCTACCAGCCTCATGACGTGGATTTCATGGCTGAGTGACACTCCATTGGACCTACGTAGCACCACTTGTCCACTTGTCCACTTGTCTTTGTCCACTTGTCCACTCGTCTTTGTCCACTTGGCTCTTTCCTGGGATATGAAACGTGTACCGGAGTGGAGGTTCTTGTCAAGACAGCAGCCCTCAACTTTGGGGTCCCTGTGTCTGGTTGATTTTTTGATTTTCCCAAGGTCAACGCCCATGTGTGGAAGTGCCCTATGCTCTGTGGTTCTGTGTTTTACATGGTTTGGGAAAGAGGATACACTTGTGAAGATTGGCTGTTGGCCATTGACATCCCGCCCATCAGCTTAACAAGGCTCCCTTGACTCCGTGGGCTGTCCTGCCTTTCTGGTTTTTAGACTTTTTTCGCCTGGCCCTTTTGCCCCGGGGGGGGGCGAGAGATTTCTTTGTAGTGCTGATTTGCTCTCCCAGGTTGCTTGGTTGGCCAAAAAGGGCGTATGCGTTTTTTCCTGAATATATTCAGGAAAAAACGCATACGCCCTTTTTGGCCAACCGCATCATTGTCCACGTTCTGGCGCTTTTCATGTGCTATCGGGGCCATTCCGATGTACCCGTTGACATCCGTTTCCTGCAGTTCTGCCTTGCGTTCAGCGCCTCTTCGTAGCCTGACCTCAATATATTTTGGGGCGATAGTTATCGTTTAGAACTCTGCAGGTTTGGGAAGTGCAGTGCCCCTGAGCTCCATTTCCCAAGTCGCTTTTTTGTGAGTGGGACGCAACACGGCTGGATGGCTTCACGCCCTATTGTCGATCCGGGGTGGCAGGCTGAACCGCTGGTGAATTCTTCTTCGTGATGGGAAATGAGAGTGACATGTGCCCGACCAAACACCTCCAGCGAGTCTCTCATTGGTTCCCCCTCTTGCAATTCATCCTACGGACAAATTGCAGACGGTACGAAAGAGGCATGGAAAGGCGCCGAGTCTCCAAGTGGGGAGATTGTTAGTAAGGGGGCCTGAATGGAGAACACGAGCACCAGGAGATGAAAACTGAGGTGAGTTTCAGAAAGCTTTCCCGATCCCACGGTGTAGCATCCGCTGGGTTTCCAATGAGTGCTTTCGCTGTCGGAAGATTGCGTTGAACCTGGAGAGTTGGGACCCATGGAATGGGGAGCACGCAGGATTCCTTTCAAGGGTCTGCATTTGCTTTCCCAACCTCACCAATCGTCTCAGCCCCAAGAGTGTCCAGCCTTATGTCTTCTGCCGCTGGGGCTGTAGATGTGGTCAATCCTGGTTGCATGCCAGTCCCTGAACGCATTTTGGAAGAATTTCTCTCTGTTTTGCCCTGCTTGTTTCTTCTTTGTGTTGGAAATGTATCCTCAGAATGGGTCTGAGCTGATTTTCCCTGCTGTTTTTAGGCCGCTTTACACACACTTGATGCACTTACACAGAGATATCAAGACTTAGCTTTGAAGATGCTTACTAGTCGGATAGATACTTGTGCGATGAACAGGGTCTGGTGAGTCCAGTTGATTGAGCAAGGAGTAGGTCGTGTCCATTCCATATTCGGTTTTCGGAAGGGTATCTGTGCTCATTTCAAACTCGAGTTTTATGCGTCACCCCACCTCACCTTTCCCCTGAAGCAGGCATAAGTGTGTTTTCTAAAAGCGTGACTCTGTTCTGTTTGGGGATTCAGTGCATGGGGAGCGATTTTTACATTCCCTCGATAAGTGATATCATAAGTTTCTTTTTTTGTGGGACTTATTTCACTGAGGATGATCGTACCTAAATCCACTCAGGATGCTGCTACCAGCCTCATGACGTGGATTTCATGGCTGAGTGACACTCCATTGGACCTACGTAGCACCACTTGTCCACTTGTCCACTTGTCTTTGTCCACTTGTCCACTCGTCTTTGTCCACTTGGCTCTTTCCTGGGATATGAAACGTGTACCGGAGTGGAGGTTCTTGTCAAGACAGCAGCCCTCAACTTTGGGGTCCCTGTGTCTGGTTGATTTTTTGATTTTCCCAAGGTCAACGCCCATGTGTGGAAGTGCCCTATGCTCTGTGGTTCTGTGTTTTACATGGTTTGGGAAAGAGGATACACTTGTGAAGATTGGCTGTTGGCCATTGACATCCCGCCCATCAGCTTAACAAGGCTCCCTTGACTCCGTGGCCTGTCCTGCCTTTCTGGTTTTTAGACTTTTTTCGCCTGGCCCTTTTGCCCCGGGGGGGGCGAGAGATTTCTTTGTAGTGCTGATTTGCTCTCCCAGGTTGCTTGGTTGGCCAAAAAGGGCGTATGCGTTTTTTCCTGAATATATTCAGGAAAAAACGCATACGCCCTTTTTGGCCAACCGCATCATTGTCCACGTTCTGGCGCTTTTCAGGTGCTATCGGGGCCATTCCGATGTACCCGTTGACATCCGTTTCCTGCAGTTCTGCCTTGCGTTCAGCGCCTCTTCGTAGCCTGACCTCAATATATTTTGGGGCGATAGTTATCGTTTAGAACTCTGCAGGTTTGGGAAGTGCAGTGCCCCTGAGCTCCATTTCCCAAGTCGCTTTTTTGTGAGTGGGACGCAACACGGCTGGATGGCTTCACGCCCTATTGTCGATCCGGGGTGGCAGGCTGAACCTCTGGTGAATTCTTCTTCGTGATGGGAAATGAGAGTGACATGTGCCCGACCAAACACCTCCAGCGAGTCTCTCATTGGTTCCCCCTCTTGCAATTCATCCTGCGGACAAATTGCAGACGGTACGAAAGAGGCATGGAAAGGCGCCGAGTCTCCAAGTGGGGAGATTGTTAGTAAGGGGGCCTGAATGGAGAACACGAGCACCAGGAGATGAAAACTGAGGTGAGTTTCAGAAAGCTTTCCCGATCCCACGGTGTAGCATCCGCTGGGTTTCCAATGAGTGCTTTCGCTGTCGGAAGATTGCGTTGAACCTGGAGAGTTGGGACCCATGGAATGGGGAGCACGCAGGATTCCTTTCAAGGGTCTGCATTTGCTTTCCCAACCTCACCAATCGTCTCAGCCCCAAGAGTGTCCAGCCTTATGTCTTCTGCCGCTGGGGCTGTAGATGTGGTCAATCCTGGTTGCATGCCAGTCCCTGAACGCATTTTGGAAGAATTTCTCTCTGTTTTGCCCTGCTTGTTTCTTCTTTATGTTGGAAATGTATCCTCAGAATGGGTCTGAGCTGATTTTCCCTGCTGGTTTTAGGCCGCTTTACACACACTTGATGCACTTACACAGAGATATCAAGACTTAGCTTTTAAGATGCTTACTAGTCGGATAGATACTTGTGCGATGAACAGGGTCTGGTGAGTCCAGTTGATTGAGCAAGGAGTAGGTCGTGTCCATTCCATATTCGGTTTTCGGAAGGGTATCTGTGCTCATTTCAAACTCGAGTTTTATGCGTCACCCCACCTCACCTTTCCCCTGAAGCAGGCATAAGTGTGTTTTCTAAAAGCGTGACTCTGTTCTGTTTGGGGATTCAGTGCATGGGGAGCGATTTTTACATTCCCTCGATAAGTGATATCATAAGTTTCTTTTTTTGTGGGACTTATTTCACTGAGGATGATCGTACCTAAATCCACTCAGGATGCTGCTACCAGCCTCATGACGTGGATTTCATGGCTGAGTGACACTCCATTGGACCTACGTAGCACCACTTGTCCACTTGTCCACTTGTCTTTGTCCACTTGTCCACTCGTCTTTGTCCACTTGGCTCTTTCCTGGGATATGAAACGTGTACCGGAGTGGAGGTTCTTGTCAAGACAGCAGCCCTCAACTTTGGGGTCCCTGTGTCTGGTTGATTTTTTGATTTTCCCAAGGTCAACGCCCATGTGTGGAAGTGCCCTATGCTCTGTGGTTCTGTGTTTTACATGGTTTGGGAAAGAGGATACACTTGTGAAGATTGGCTGTTGGCCATTGACATCCCGCCCATCAGCTTAACAAGGCTCCCTTGACTCCGTGGGCTGTCCTGCCTTTCTGGTTTTTAGACTTTTTTCGCCTGGCCCTTTTGCCCCGGGGGGGGGCGAGAGATTTCTTTGTAGTGCTGATTTGCTCTCCCAGGTTGCTTGGTTGGCCAAAAAGGGCGTATGCGTTTTTTCCTGAATATATTCAGGAAAAAACGCATACGCCCTTTTTGGCCAACCGCATCATTGTCCACGTTCTGGCGCTTTTCATGTGCTATCGGGGCCATTCCGATGTACCCGTTGACATCCGTTTCCTGCAGTTCTGCCTTGCGTTCAGCGCCTCTTCGTAGCCTGACCTCAATATATTTTGGGGCGATAGTTATCGTTTAGAACTCTGCAGGTTTGGGAAGTGCAGTGCCCCTGAGCTCCATTTCCCAAGTCGCTTTTTTGTGAGTGGGACGCAACACGGCTGGATGGCTTCACGCCCTATTGTCGATCCGGGGTGGCAGGCTGAACCGCTGGTGAATTCTTCTTCGTGATGGGAAATGAGAGTGACATGTGCCCGACCAAACACCTCCAGCGAGTCTCTCATTGGTTCCCCCTCTTGCAATTCATCCTACGGACAAATTGCAGACGGTACGAAAGAGGCATGGAAAGGCGCCGAGTCTCCAAGTGGGGAGATTGTTAGTAAGGGGGCCTGAATGGAGAACACGAGCACCAGGAGATGAAAACTGAGGTGAGTTTCAGAAAGCTTTCCCGATCCCACGGTGTAGCATCCGCTGGGTTTCCAATGAGTGCTTTCGCTGTCGGAAGATTGCGTTGAACCTGGAGAGTTGGGACCCATGGAATGGGGAGCACGCAGGATTCCTTTCAAGGGTCTGCATTTGCTTTCCCAACCTCACCAATCGTCTCAGCCCCAAGAGTGTCCAGCCTTATGTCTTCTGCCGCTGGGGCTGTAGATGTGGTCAATCCTGGTTGCATGCCAGTCCCTGAACGCATTTTGGAAGAATTTCTCTCTGTTTTGCCCTGCTTGTTTCTTCTTTGTGTTGGAAATGTATCCTCAGAATGGGTCTGAGCTGATTTTCCCTGCTGTTTTTAGGCCGCTTTACACACACATGATGCACTTACACAGAGATATCAAGACTTAGCTTTTAAGATGCTTACTAGTCGGATAGATACTTGTGCGATGAACAGGGTCTGGTGAGTCCAGTTGATTGAGCAAGGAGTAGGTCGTGTCCATTCCATATTCGGTTTTCGCAAGAGTATCTGTGCTCATTTCAAACTCGAGTTTTATGCATCAGCCCACCTCACCTTTCCCCTGAAGCAGGCATAAGTGTGTTTTCTAAAAGCGTGACTCGGTTGTGTTTTGGGAATTCAGTACATTCGCACATCTGGTTACTCGGGCAGCACAGCCCTTCTGGAAGTCCTGTTCCCAGGTTGTAAATTAGAACGGAATGTGCCAGGAAGAAACCCCAGAAGTTTATGTCACATTACTTCTTGTTCGCTCTTTTAATTCTATTGATCACGCTAATGATTAGAATATTGTTGGTCCTAGGTGTAAAAAATCTGGTTCATTTATACGTTATGTATGTATATATATATATATATATATATATATATATATATATATATATATACATATATATGTATATATTGTACAGATATTCTTCCAATGTAAATTTTGGCAGAGTGTTCTGGTGACCTCCCTTGCTATATGGTCGGTCTGTATGATATATATATATTTAATATGTATTTGTACACATATGGTCCCACTAATCTTAATTTATCCTTTCCCCCCACCTTTCATTTTACATAAGCTTAGTTTTTTTTCTAAGTGTGTGAGTGTCTTTCTTTGTGGAAATATGTTCATTTGTGTCAGCTGTTAGATAACGCCTATACGTGATATCATACAGTATGTCCTTTGCTTTCCGACTTAACTCATGTTCTGTGATGATCTCTACGCTCATCTCGGGTGCCTCAAAGAGCAGTGTTTCCTTGTTTTCCATGCCGAATACTCCACTGTGTCCACGGACCAGCTCTTCTTATCCATTCATCTGTTGATGGACATTTGGGTTGCTTCGGTGTCTTGGCTACTGTGAAAACTCGTGGAGTGCAGCTCTTGCAGCCTGTCTTCTCAGGTGAGAGGCTCGGCTGTGGGTGTTCTGGATGGAAGGGTGGCTCAATTTTTAATTGAAAACGCAGCTCCTTTCTGTTCTCATTATTGGCTGTTACAACTAGACATGTCCTCCGCAGACAGAGGGAACAGAGTTCTCTAAAACCCCTTCAGCATTTATTGTTTGTAGTCTTTTGGCTGACGGTAGTTAACTTGGGTGAGTTGAAAGCTTTTTGTAGCTTAGAGGAGTCTGATCATTCCTGAGGTTGAGCTTTTCTCCATTTTGCTTTTTTTGATAAAGAGTGAGTAAAACTTACCTCTATCATACTATCTCTTTGACACATTTGCCTGCTTTGAATTTTTTTCGCCACTGCCGAGCTCAGGACATTTTTTTTTTTCAGGGCAGGTGTCTTTTAGAGGCGTGAGTCCTTGTGAATGTTAAGTGACCCATAGCTATCCGTTTAAAGCCGCTCTTGCGGGAAACGGCCACAAGGCGGCAGCATTTCTCCATTTCCAACTCTGGGTTTTCCTGCAACAGAGGCTTCCTGGAAATTGTGTTAGTAGGCTGCAAATGAGAGTGCAGTGTGTCAGGGCAAACCCCCAAGAGCTTATATCTCCTTACTTCTTGTGTGTTTTTTAAAATTTAATTGTTATCTAGTATCACAGCCAATTGGATAAAAATGTGGTGTGTGTTCTAGGTGTACTGCATCTGGTTCATCATATGTATGTATCAATCTATTCATCTTTGGATCCTTTCCCGTGTAGGTTATTACAGAGTGTTGAGTCGACCTCTCCTGGTATTCCTTAGGTATTTTGTGATTATATATTTCATATGTATCAGTACATGTCTGTAAACCCCCATATCCAAATTCATACATTCCTTACACCTTTCCACTTGGTTAAGCATAGTTGGTTTTCTGCATCTATGCACGGCCTTCTCTTGGAAATGACTTCATGGATATCAATGTTGAAGTAACAGCTATAAGTGATGTCATAGGATATTTCTATTTCGGTTTCTTTCGTACTTCCTTTTGGGTGGGTATCTCTAGATCCTTCTACGGTGGTGCCAGCGGCACTGTTGCATGCTCTTCCGTGGCTCATGTTCCATTGTGCACATGGGCCCCCTTCTTCTTGGTGCATTGTTCTGTTGATGGACATTTGGGTTTCTTCCAAGTCTTGGCGATGGTACATGTTGCTGCAGTGCAGGATGGCCAGCCTGTGTCTTTTTGATTTTGGTCTACTCGGGAGATAGGCCCATCAGTGGGCCTACCCGATTACAGGTTAGCTCAATTTTTACCTTTCAGTGCACCTCCACGGTGTTCTCACTACTAGCTGTTCCCAGGTTACGTCCCAGCGGCCGCTAGAGGGCACAGAGTTCTCTAAAACACCTTGAGCATTTATTCTTTGTAGACTCTGTGGCTGATGATCATTCTGACGACGGTGGGTGAACGTTTCTGTCGACTGGATTTGCATGGCTTTATTAATTCCTGATGTTGAGCATTTTTCCATGCCCTTTTATTTATCACAAGAGAAAGAAAGAAAGAGAAGACAAAATGTGCGCAAAATATGCCTCTTGAAATTGTCGTTTTGAAGTGTGCACATCTTTTGAGTTTTTTTCCTCGATGGACGACCCAAGAATCGTTTTTGAGGGCAGGTGTCATTTATAGGCCTGCAATGATTTTGAATATCAAGTGACCATTAGCACTGGGTTTAAAGCTGCTGTTTTGAGAAACGGCCACAAGGCGGCAGCAGGTCTCCTTTACCAAACCTGGTTACTCGGGCAACAGAGCCTCCGTGGAAGTCGTATTCTCGGTTGTCAATTAGAATGGACTGTGCCAGGAAAAAGCCCCTTATGTTTGTGCCTCACGACTGACTTGTTCGTTTTTTAATTCAATGTTTATTGTTTCTCACAGCAAGTTTGATTACAATGTTTTGCTTGTTGTAGGTGTGAAAGATGTGGCTCTTTTACACATAAACACGTATCTAGTCTTCTTTGGATCCTTTTCCCATGTAGCTTATGACACAATGTTGAGTACTCTTCTCTTGGTATTCCGTAGGCCTTTGGTGATTTTGTATTTCACCTGTGTTTGTATCTCGCTCTTAAACCCAATTTCCTAATGTACACAATTCTCACACCTGTCCATGGGTGAACCATAAATCTGTTTATTGCATCTGTGATTGCCTTTCTCTGTGGAAATATCTTCAGTGATATCAATTTTCAGGGAACACCTATAAGTGATATCGTAGGCTATGTATCTTTCGCTCTGTGACTTACTGCAAGGTGCGTGATGAACTCTAGCCTCACCGATGGTGCTGTTGATGGCATTGTTTCCTTTTGTTCCTTGGCTAATATTCCATCTGCTCAGGTCCCTGTTCTTCTTTGTCCACTCATCTGTTGATGGACTTTCTGCTTGCTTCCATGTCCTGGCTATTGTAATACTCCTGCAATGCAGATTTGCCTGCCTGTGTCTTTCCACTTCTGTCTTCTTTCTTAGGTTATAGGCCCAGGAGTGGGCCTGCTGGATCATATCGTAACTCAGTGTTTACCTTGTAAAGGCACCTCCATTCTGTTCCCATTAGTGCCTCTTACCAGGTGAAGTCCTGTGGCGAGCATTGCCCTCTGAGGAAGGCGCCACTAAGACCCTCCTAAGCCTCAGGGCCCGACTGTACTCTCCTTGGTATGCATCCTGGACTTTATGGTATGAACATACAAAAGGAGATGGTCTTTGGCCAAATCGCTCCAGGGACCTGCTCAGTTACTGGGAGTCCCTGGTTGTTCCCTAAAGCTAGGAAAAGCAACCCTGGAGGGGAAATTGGTGCCTTTGAGGGAGAAGCCGAGCAGCCAACCAACCAGCTGATGCTGATAAGGTGTGACTAAGCCGAGAAGCCAACCAACCAGCTGATGCCGATAAGGCGTGACGAAGCAAATTCCCTGCTTACTTGCCTTGCAAGCGTCAGTTGCTTGTGCCCTTCTGATCCCATACCTTGGTGCGTTCAGTTCCCTACCCCCTCTCGTCGGTTGTTGCTACACTTTGAGGACCCGCCGCGGCTGGCGGCAAAGTCCCACTTAACCTAGAGTGTATGTATGCACTTCTCCACAACCCCTTCAGCATGAATTGTTGGTAGTTTTGTTGCTGATGGTTCTTCTGACTGGTGTGAGCCCATAACTCTGTGGTTGGATTTGAATGCGTCTCATAAAGCCTTGAAATTGAGCTTTCAGGGATGTCCTTTTTTCTTCAAACTGTGTGTGTAGCTTACCTCATCACATTCTGTTTTTGAAGTATGTGCCACCTTTTGAAATATTTTGGCCACTACCTCCCTCAAGACATTTTGAGGGCAGGTTTCATTGACAGCCCTCCAGGACTTGTGCACATGAAGTGACCATTAGCACGGGTTTTCAAGCTGCCGTTGCACGTAACGGCCAGAGGGCTGCAGCATTTCTGCGTTTCCCACTCTGGTAACTAGTGAAACAGGCCTTCCTGCCAGTGGTGTTCCTCGGTTATCAATGACGGTGGGATGTGTCTGGAGAAAACCCCCAAAGCTGATGTCTCCTTACTTATATCTGTTTTTAAAATGGAATTTCTACTTTTCACTGGAGTACTCTTCCATTGTGTCCATGGACCACTGCTCCTTTCTGCATTCCTCTGTGGCTGGGCATTTTCATTGCTTCCAAGTGTTGGCTATGGTAAACATTGCTGGATTGCAGGATTGCCAGCCCGTGTCTTTTTGATTCTCATCCTCTCAGGTGATAGACCCAGCAGTGGCTATGCTTGATTGAACGGTCGCTCAATGTTGACCCTTTCCAGGCAACTCCACTGTGTTTTCCTTAGGGGCTCTTACCACGACCCACTTAGAACCGAGGGTATGCATTTCTTCACCACCCCGTCAGCATTTCTTGTTTGCAGAAGTTTCGCTGATGGCCATGCTGAGTGGTGTGACATGATAGGTTTTTTTAACGTGTAGTTTCGTGTCTAATAATTCCTAAGGTTCAGCATTTTTCCACGCCTTTTTTTATTCTGTTAAACAAAAACAGAAAAAAAAAAAAACCCGTGAGTACAATAAACCTCTCGAAATTGTCTTCTTGGAAGGTTGCCCTCTTTGGACTTTTTTGGTCGATTTTCGACCCCAGGATTTTGTTTTGGAGGGCAGGTGTCATTTACAAGCCTGCAATGGGTGTGAATATTGAGTGACCATTAGCACTGACTTTAAAGCTGCTGCTGTGGGAAACGGCCACAAGGCGTCAGCATTGCTACATTCCCACATCTGGTTACTAGGGCAGCAGAGCCTTCTGGAAGTCCTGTTCCCAGGTTGTCAATTAGAATGGAATGTGCCAGGAAAAAACCCCAGAAGTGTATGTCACATTACTTCTTGTTCGCTCTTTTAATTTGTTTAAATCGGGGTAATGATTAGAATACTGTTGGTCCTGTATGTACAGAATCTGGTTCATTTGTACGTTTTATATATATATATATATATATATTCTTGTACAGATCCTCTTCCCATGTAAATTATTGCAGAGTGTTCTGGTGACCTCCCTTGCTATATGGTCGGTCTGTTTGATATATATATTTAATACGTATTTGTACACATATGGTGACACTAATCTTAATTTATCCATTCCCCCCACCTTTCATTTTACATAAGCTTAGTTTGCTTTCTAAGTCTGTGAGTGTCTTTCTTTGTGGAAATATGTTCATTTGTGTCAGCTGTTAGATAACGCCTATAGGTGATGTCATACGGTATGCCTTTTGCTTTCCGACTTAACTGATGTTCTGTGATGATCTCTAGGCTCATCTCGGGTGCCTCAAAGAGCAGTGTTTCCTTGTTTTCCATGGCTAATAGTCCACTGTGTCCACGGACCAGCTCTTCTTATCCATTCATCTGTTGATGGACATTTGGGTTGCTTCGGTGTCTTGGCTACTGTGAAAACTCGTGGAGTGCAGCTCTTGCAGCCTGTCTTCTCAGGTGAGAGGCTCAGCTGTGGGTGTTCTGGATGGAAGGGTGGCTCAATTTTTAATTGAAAACGCAGCTCCTTTCTGTTCTCATTATTGGCTGTTACAACTAGACATGTCCTCCACAGACAGAGGGAACAGAGTTCTCTAAAACCCCTTCAGCATTTATTGTTTGTAGTCTTTTGGCTGACGGTAGTTAACTTGGGTGAGCTGAAAGCTTTTTGTAGGTTAGAGGAGTCTGATGATTCCTGATGTTGAGCTTTTCTCCATTTTCCTTTTTTTGATAAAGAGTGAGTAAAACTTACCTCTATCATACTATCTCTTTGACACATTTGCCTGCTTTGAATTTTTTTGGCCACGGCCGAGCTCAGGACATTTTTTTTTTTTGAGGGCAGGTGTCTTTTAGAGGCCTGAGTCCTTATGAATGTTAAGTGAACCATAGCTATGCGTTTGAAGCCGCTCTTGCAGGAAACGGCCACAAGGCGGCAGCATTTCTCCATTTCCAACTCTGGGTTTTCCTGCAACAGAGGCTTCCTGGAAATTGTGTTAGTAGGCTGCAAATGAGAGTGCAGTGTGTCAGGGCAAACCCCCAAGAGCTTATATCTCCTTACTTCTTGTGTGTTTTTTAAAATTTAATTGTTATCTAGTATCACAGCCAATTGGATAAAAATGTGGTGTGTGTTCTAGGTGTACTGCATCTGGTTCATCATATGTATGTATCAATCTATTCATCTTTGGATCCTTTCCCGTGTAGGTTATTACAGAGTGTTGAGTCGACCTCTCCTGGTATTCCTTAGGTATTTTGTGATTATATATTTCATATGTATCAGTACATGTCTGTAAACCCCCATATCCAAATTCATACATTCCTTACACCTTTCCACTTGGTTAAGCATAGTTGGTTTTCTGCATCTATGCACGGCCTTCTCTTGGAAATGACTTCATGGGTATCAATGTTGAAGTAACAGCTATAAGTGATGTCATAGGATATTTCTATTTCGGTTTCTTTCGTACTTCCTTTTGGGTGGGTATCTCTAGATCCTTCTACGGTGGTGCCAGCGGCACTGTTGCATGCTCTTCCGTGGCTCATGTTCCATTGTGCACATGGGCCCCCTTCTTCTTGGTGCATTGTTCTGTTGATGGACATTTGGGTTTCTTCCAAGTCTTGGCGATGGTACATGTTGCTGCAGTGCAGGATGGCCAGCCTGTGTCTTTTTGATTTTGGTCTACTCGGGAGATAGGCCCATCAGTGGGCCTACCCGATTACAGGTTAGCTCAATTTTTACCTTTCAGTGCACCTCCACGGTGTTCTCACTACTAGCTGTTCCCAGGTTACGTCCCAGCGGCCGCTAGAGGGCACAGAGTTCTCTAAAACACCTTGAGCATTTATTCTTTGTAGACTCTGTGGCTGATGATCATTCTGACGACGGTGGGTGAACGTTTCTGTCGACTGGATTTGCATGGCTTTATTAATTCCTGATGTTGAGCATTTTTCCATGCCCTTTTATTTATCACAAGAGAAAGAAAGAAAGAGAAGACAAAATGTGCGCAAAATATGCCTCTTGAAATTGTCGTTTTGAAGTGTGCACGTCTTTTGAGTTTTTTTCCTCGATGGACGACCCAAGAATCGTTTTTGAGGGCAGGTGTCATTTATAGGCCTGCAATGATTTTGAATATCAAGTGACCATTAGCACTGGGTTTAAAGCTGCTGTTTCTAGAAACGGCCACAAGGCGGCAGCAGGTCTCCTTTACCAAACCTGGTTACTCGGGCAACAGAGCCTCCGTGGAAGTCGTATTCTCGGTTGTCAATTAGAATGGACTGTGCCAGGAAAAAGCCCCTTATGTTTGTGCCTCACGACTGACTTGTTCGTTTTTTAATTCAATGTTTATTGTTTCTCACAGCAAGTTTGATTACAATGTTTTGCTTGTTGTAGGTGTGAAAGATGTGGCTCTTTTACACATAAACACGTATCTAGTCTTCTTTGGATCCTTTTCCCATGTAGCTTATGACACAATGTTGAGTACTCTTCTCTTGGTATTCCGTAGGCCTTTGGTGATTTTGTATTTCACCTGTGTTTGTATCTCGCTCTTAAACCCAATTTCCTAATGTACACAATTCTCACACCTGTCCATGGGTGAACCATAAATCTGTTTATTGCATCTGTGATTGCCTTTCTCTGTGGAAATATCTTCAGTGATATCAATTTTCAGGGAACACCTATAAGTGATATCGTAGGCTATGTATCTTTCGCTCTGTGACTTACTGCAAGGTGCGTGATGAACTCTAGCCTCACCGATGGTGCTGTTGATGGCATTGTTTCCTTTTGTTCCTTGGCTAATATTCCATCTGCTCAGGTCCCTGTTCTTCTTTGTCCACTCATCTGTTGATGGACTTTCTGCTTGCTTCCATGTCCTGGCTATTGTAATACTCCTGCAATGCAGATTTGCCTGCCTGTGTCTTTCCACTTCTGTCTTCTTTCTTAGGTTATAGGCCCAGGAGTGGGCCTGCTGGATCATATCGTAACTCAGTGTTTACCTTGTAAAGGCACCTCCATTCTGTTCCCATTAGTGCCTCTTACCAGGTGAAGTCCTGTGGCGAGCATTGCCCTCTGAGGAAGGCGCCACTAAGACCCTCCTAAGCCTCAGGGCCCGACTGTACTCTCCTTGGTATGCATCCTGGACTTTATGGTATGAACATACAAAAGGAGATGGTCTTTGGCCAAATCGCTCCAGGGACCTGCTCAGTTACTGGGAGTCCCTGGTTGTTCCCTAAAGCTAGGAAAAGCAACCCTGGAGGGGAAATTGGTGCCTTTGAGGGAGAAGCCGAGCAGCCAACCAACCAGCTGATGCTGATAAGGTGTGACTAAGCCGAGAAGCCAACCAACCAGCTGATGCCGATAAGGCGTGACGAAGCAAATTCCCTGCTTACTTGCCTTGCAAGCGTCAGTTGCTTGTGCCCTTCTGATCCCATACCTTGGTGCGTTCAGTTCCCTACCCCCTCTCGTCGGTTGTTGCTACACTTTGAGGACCCGCCGCGGCTGGCGGCAAAGTCCCACTTAACCTAGAGTGTATGTATGCACTTCTCCACAACCCCTTCAGCATGAATTGTTGGTAGTTTTGTTGCTGATGGTTCTTCTGACTGGTGTGAGCCCATAACTCTGTGGTTGGATTTGAATGCGTCTCATAAAGCCTTGAAATTGAGCTTTCAGGGATGTCCTTTTTTCTTCAAACTGTGTGTGTAGCTTACCTCATCACATTCTGTTTTTGAAGTATGTGCCACCTTTTGAAATATTTTGGCCACTACCTCCCTCAAGACATTTTGAGGGCAGGTTTCATTGACAGCCCTCCAGGACTTGTGCACACGAAGTGACCATTAGCACGGGTTTTCAAGCTGCCGTTGCACGTAACGGCCAGAGGGCTGCAGCATTTCTGCGTTTCCCACTCTGGTAACTAGTGAAACAGGCCTTCCTGCCAGTGGTGTTCCTCGGTTATCAATGACGGTGGGATGTGTCTGGAGAAAACCCCCAAAGCTGATGTCTCCTTACTTATATCTGTTTTTAAAATGGAATTTCTACTTTTCACTGGAGTACTCTTCCATTGTGTCCATGGACCACTGCTCCTTTCTGCATTCCTCTGTGGCTGGGCATTTTCATTGCTTCCAAGTGTTGGCTATGGTAAACATTGCTGGATTGCAGGATTGCCAGCCCGTGTCTTTTTGATTCTCATCCTCTCAGGTGATAGACCCAGCAGTGGCTATGATTGATTGAACGGTCGCTCAATGTTGACCCTTTCCAGGCAACTCCACTGTGTTTTCCTTAGGGGCTCTTACCACGACCCACTTAGAACCGAGGGTATGCATTTCTTCACCACCCCGTCAGCATTTCTTGTTTGCAGAAGTTTCGCTGATGGCCATGCTGAGTGGTGTGACATGATAGGTTTTTTTAACGTGTAGTTTCGTGTCTAATAATTCCTAAGGTTCAGCATTTTTCCACGCCTTTTTTTATTCTGTTAAACAAAAACAGAAAAAAAAAAAAACCCGTGAGTACAATAAACCTCTCGAAATTGTCTTCTTGGAAGGTTGCCCTCTTTGGACTTTTTTGGTCGATTTTCGACCCCAGGATTTTGTTTTGGAGGGCAGGTGTCATTTACAAGCCTGCAATGGGTGTGAATATTGAGTGACCATTAGCACTGACTTTAAAGCTGCTGCTGTGGGAAACGGCCACAAGGCGTCAGCATTGCTACATTCCCACATCTGGTTACTAGGGCAGCAGAGCCTTCTGGAAGTCCTGTTCCCAGGTTGTCAATTAGAATGGAATGTGCCAGGAAAAAACCCCAGAAGTGTATGTCACATTACTTCTTGTTCGCTCTTTTAATTTGTTTAAATCGGGGTAATGATTAGAATACTGTTGGTCCTGTATGTACAGAATCTGGTTCATTTGTACGTTTTATATATATATATATATATATATTCTTGTACAGATCCTCTTCCCATGTAAATTATTGCAGAGTGTTCTGGTGACCTCCCTTGCTATATGGTCGGTCTGTTTGATATATATATTTAATACGTATTTGTACACATATGGTGACACTAATCTTAATTTATCCATTCCCCCCACCTTTCATTTTACATAAGCTTAGTTTGCTTTCTAAGTCTGTGAGTGTCTTTCTTTGTGGAAATATGTTCATTTGTGTCAGCTGTTAGATAACGCCTATAGGTGATGTCATACGGTATGCCTTTTGCTTTCCGACTTAACTGATGTTCTGTGATGATCTCTAGGCTCATCTCGGGTGCCTCAAAGAGCAGTGTTTCCTTGTTTTCCATGGCTAATAGTCCACTGTGTCCACGGACCAGCTCTTCTTATCCATTCATCTGTTGATGGACATTTGGGTTGCTTCGGTGTCTTGGCTACTGTGAAAACTCGTGGAGTGCAGCTCTTGCAGCCTGTCTTCTCAGGTGAGAGGCTCAGCTGTGGGTGCTCTGGATGGAAGGGTGGCTCAATTTTTAATTGAAAACGCAGCTCCTTTCTGTTCTCATTATTGGCTGTTACAACTAGACATGTCCTCCACAGACAGAGGGAACAGAGTTCTCTAAAACCCCTTCAGCATTTATTGTTTGTAGTCTTTTGGCTGACGGTAGTTAACTTGGGTGAGCTGAAAGCTTTTTGTAGGTTAGAGGAGTCTGATGATTCCTGATGTTGAGCTTTTCTCCATTTTCCTTTTTTTGATAAAGAGTGAGTAAAACTTACCTCTATCATACTATCTCTTTGACACATTTGCCTGCTTTGAATTTTTTTGGCCACGGCCGAGCTCAGGACATTTTTTTTTTTTGAGGGCAGGTGTCTTTTAGAGGCCTGAGTCCTTATGAATGTTAAGTGAACCATAGCTATGCGTTTGAAGCCGCTCTTGCAGGAAACGGCCACAAGGCGGCAGCATTTCTCCATTTCCAACTCTGGGTTTTCCTGCAACAGAGGCTTCCTGGAAATTGTGTTAGTAGGCTGCAAATGAGAGTGCAGTGTGTCAGGGCAAACCCCCAAGAGCTTATATCTCCTTACTTCTTGTGTGTTTTTTAAAATTTAATTGTTATCTAGTATCACAGCCAATTGGATAAAAATGTGGTGTGTGTTCTAGGTGTACTGCATCTGGTTCATCATATGTATGTATCAATCTATTCATCTTTGGATCCTTTCCCGTGTAGGTTATTACAGAGTGTTGAGTCGACCTCTCCTGGTATTCCTTAGGTATTTTGTGATTATATATTTCATATGTATCAGTACATGTCTGTAAACCCCCATATCCAAATTCATACATTCCTTACACCTTTCCACTTGGTTAAGCATAGTTGGTTTTCTGCATCTATGCACGGCCTTCTCTTGGAAATGACTTCATGGGTATCAATGTTGAAGTAACAGCTATAAGTGATGTCATAGGATATTTCTATTTCGGTTTCTTTCGTACTTCCTTTTGGGTGGGTATCTCTAGATCCTTCTACGGTGGTGCCAGCGGCACTGTTGCATGCTCTTCCGTGGCTCATGTTCCATTGTGCACATGGGCCCCCTTCTTCTTGGTGCATTGTTCTGTTGATGGACATTTGGGTTTCTTCCAAGTCTTGGCGATGGTACATGTTGCTGCAGTGCAGGATGGCCAGCCTGTGTCTTTTTGATTTTGGTCTACTCGGGAGATAGGCCCATCAGTGGGCCTACCCGATTACAGGTTAGCTCAATTTTTACCTTTCAGTGCACCTCCACGGTGTTCTCACTACTAGCTGTTCCCAGGTTACGTCCCAGCGGCCGCTAGAGGGCACAGAGTTCTCTAAAACACCTTGAGCATTTATTCTTTGTAGACTCTGTGGCTGATGATCATTCTGACGACGGTGGGTGAACGTTTCTGTCGACTGGATTTGCATGGCTTTATTAATTCCTGATGTTGAGCATTTTTCCATGCCCTTTTATTTATCACAAGAGAAAGAAAGAAAGAGAAGACAAAATGTGCGCAAAATATGCCTCTTGAAATTGTCGTTTTGAAGTGTGCACGTCTTTTGAGTTGTTTTCCTCGATGGACGACCCAAGAATCGTTTTTGAGGGCAGGTGTCATTTATAGGCCTGCAATGATTTTGAATATCAAGTGACCATTAGCACTGGGTTTAAAGCTGCTGTTTCTAGAAACGGCCACAAGGCGGCAGCAGGTCTCCTTTACCAAACCTGGTTACTCGGGCAACAGAGCCTCCGTGGAAGTCGTATTCTCGGTTGTCAATTAGAATGGACTGTGCCAGGAAAAAGCCCCTTATGTTTGTGCCTCACGACTGACTTGTTCGTTTTTTAATTCAATGTTTATTGTTTCTCACAGCAAGTTTGATTACAATGTTTTGCTTGTTGTAGGTGTGAAAGATGTGGCTCTTTTACACATAAACACGTATCTAGTCTTCTTTGGATCCTTTTCCCATGTAGCTTATGACACAATGTTGAGTACTCTTCTCTTGGTATTCCGTAGGCCTTTGGTGATTTTGTATTTCACCTGTGTTTGTATCTCGCTCTTAAACCCAATTTCCTAATGTACACAATTCTCACACCTGTCCATGGGTGAACCATAAATCTGTTTATTGCATCTGTGATTGCCTTTCTCTGTGGAAATATCTTCAGTGATATCAATTTTCAGGGAACACCTATAAGTGATATCGTAGGCTATGTATCTTTCGCTCTGTGACTTACTGCAAGGTGCGTGATGAACTCTAGCCTCACCGATGGTGCTGTTGATGGCATTGTTTCCTTTTGTTCCTTGGCTAATATTCCATCTGCTCAGGTCCCTGTTCTTCTTTGTCCACTCATCTGTTGATGGACTTTCTGCTTGCTTCCATGTCCTGGCTATTGTAATACTCCTGCAATGCAGATTTGCCTGCCTGTGTCTTTCCACTTCTGTCTTCTTTCTTAGGTTATAGGCCCAGGAGTGGGCCTGCTGGATCATATCGTAACTCAGTGTTTACCTTGTAAAGGCACCTCCATTCTGTTCCCATTAGTGCCTCTTACCAGGTGAAGTCCTGTGGCGAGCATTGCCCTCTGAGGAAGGCGCCACTGAGACCCTCCTAAGCCTCAGGGCCCGACTGTACTCTCCTTGGTATGCATCCTGGACTTTATGGTATGAACATACAAAAGGAGATGGTCTTTGGCCAAATCGCTCCAGGGACCTGCTCAGTTACTGGGAGTCCCTGGTTGTTCCCTAAAGCTAGGAAAAGCAACCCTGGAGGGGAAATTGGTGCCTTTGAGGGAGAAGCCGAGCAGCCAACCAACCAGCTGATGCTGATAAGGTGTGACTAAGCCGAGAAGCCAACCAACCAGCTGATGCCGATAAGGCGTGACGAAGCAAATTCCCTGCTTTAGGGGTATATATACGGCTATGCTTTGTTATTAAACTTGCCTTGCAAGCGTCAGTTGCTTGTGCCCTTCTGATCCCATACCTTGGTGCGTTCAGTTCCCTACCCCCTCTCGTCGGTTGTTGCTACACTTTGAGGACCCGCCGCGGCTGGCGGCAAAGTCCCACTTAACCTAGAGGGTATGCACTTCTCCACAACCCCTTCAGCATGAATTGTTGGTAGTCTTGTTGCTGATGGTTCTTCTGACTGGTGTGAGCCGATACCTCTGTGGTTGGATTTGCATGCGTCTCATAAAGCCTTGAAATTGAGCTTTCAGGGATGCCCTTTTTTTCTTCAAACTGTGTGTGTAGCTTACCTCATCACATTCTTTTCTTGAACTATGTGCCGCCTTTTGAAATATTTTGGCCACTACCTCCCTCAAGACATTTTGAGGGCAGGTTTCATTGACAGCCCTCCAGGACTTGTGCACACGAAGTGACCATTAGCACGGGTTTTCAAGCTGCCGTTGCAGGTAACGGCCACAGGGCTGCAGCATTTCTGCGTTTCCCACTCTGGTAACTAGTGAAACAGGCCTTCCTGCCAGTGGTGTTCCTTGGTTATCAATGACGGTGGGATGTGTCTGGAGAAACCCCCCAAAGCTGATGTCTCCTTACTTATATCTGTTTTTAAAATGGAATTTCTACTTTTCACTGGAGTACTCTTCCATTGTGTCCATGGACCACTGCTCCTTTCTGCATTCCTCTGTGGCTGGGCATTTTCATTGCTTCCAAGTGTTGGCTATGGTAAACATTGCTGGATTGCAGGATTGCCAGCCCGTGTCTTTTTGATTCTCATCCTCTCAGGTGATAGACCCAGCAGTGGCTATGCTTGATTGAACGGTCGCTCAATGTTGACCCTTTCCAGGCAACTCCACTGTGTTTTCCTTAGGGGCTCTTACCACGTCCCACTTAGAACCGAGGGTACGCATTTCTTCACCACCCCGTCAGCATTTCTTGTTTGCAGAAGTTTTGCTGCTGGCCATGCTGAGTCGTGTGACATGATAGGTTTTTTTAACGTGTAGTTTCGTGTCTAATAATTCCTAAGGTTCAGCATTTTTCCACGCCTTTTTTTATTCTGTTAAACAAAAACAGAAAAAAAAAAAAAACCTGTGAGTACAATAAACCTCTCGAAATTGTCTTCTTGGAAGGTTGCCCTCTTTCGACTTTTTTGGTCGATTTTCGACCCCAGGATTTTGTTTTGGAGGGCAGGTGTCATTTACAAGCCTGCAATGGGTGTGAATATTGAGTGACCATTAGCACTGACTTTAAAGCTGCTGCTGTGGGAAACGGCCACAAGGCGTCAGCATTGCTACATTCCCACATCTGGTTACTAGGGCAGCAGAGCCTTCTGGAAGTCCTGTTCCCAGGTTGTCAATTAGAATGGAATGTGCCAGGAAAAAACCCCAGAAGTGTATGTCACATTACTTCTTGTTCGCTCTTTTAATTTGTTTAAATCGGGGTAATGATTAGAATACTGTTGGTCCTGTATGTACAGAATCTGGTTCATTTGTACGTTTTATATATATATATATATATATATTCTTGTACAGATCCTCTTCCCATGTAAATTATTGCAGTGTTCTGGTGACCTCCCTTGCTATATGGTCGGTCTGTTTGATATATATATTTAATACGTATTTGTACACATATGGTGACACTAATCTTAATTTATCCATTCCCCCCACCTTTCATTTTACATAAGCTTAGTTTGCTTTCTAAGTCTGTGAGTGTCTTTCTTTGTGGAAATATGTTCATTTGTGTCAGCTGTTAGATAACGCCTATAGGTGATGTCATACGGTATGCCTTTTGCTTTCCGACTTAACTGATGTTCTGTGATGATCTCTAGGCTCATCTCGGGTGCCTCAAAGAGCAGTGTTTCCTTGTTTTCCATGGCTAATAGTCCACTGTGTCCACGGACCAGCTCTTCTTATCCATTCATCTGTTGATGGATATTTGGGTTGCTTCGGTGTCTTGGCTACTGTGAAAACTCGTGGAGTGCAGCTCTTGCAGCCTGTCTTCTCAGGTGAGAGGCTCAGCTGTGGGTGCTCTGGATGGAAGGGTGGCTCAATTTTTAATTGAAAACGCAGCTCCTTTCTGTTCTCATTATTGGCTGTTACAACTAGACATGTCCTCCACAGACAGAGGGAACAGAGTTCTCTAAAACCCCTTCAGCATTTATTGTTTGTAGTCTTTTGGCTGACGGTAGTTAACTTGGGTGAGCTGAAAGCTTTTTGTAGGTTAGAGGAGTCTGATGATTCCTGATGTTGAGCTTTTCTCCATTTTCCTTTTTTTGATAAAGAGTGAGTAAAACTTACCTCTATCATACTATCTCTTTGACACATTTGCCTGCTTTGAATTTTTTTGGCCACGGCCGAGCTCAGGACATTTTTTTTTTTTTTGAGGGCAGGTGTCTTTTAGAGGCCTGAGTCCTTATGAATGTTAAGTGAACCATAGCTATGCGTTTGAAGCCGCTCTTGCGGGAAACGGCCACAAGGCGGCAGCATTTCTCCATTTCCAACTCTGGGTTTTCCTGCAACAGAGGCTTCCTGGAAATTGTGTTAGTAGGCTGCAAATGAGAGTGCAGTGTGTCAGGGCAAACCCCCAAGAGCTTATATCTCCTTACTTCTTGTGTGTTTTTCAAAATTTAATTGTTATCTAGTATCACAGCCAATTGGATAAAAATGTGGTGTGTGTTCTAGGTGTACTGCATCTGGTTCATCATATGTATGTATCAATCTATTCATCTTTGGATCCTTTCCCGTGTAGGTTATTACAGAGTGTTGAGTCGACCTCTCCTGGTATTCCTTAGGTATTTTGTGATTATATATTTCATATGTATCAGTACATGTCTGTAAACCCCCATATCCAAATTCATACATTCCTTACACCTTTCCACTTGGTTAAGCATAGTTGGTTTTCTGCATCTATGCACGGCCTTCTCTTGGAAATGACTTCATGGGTATCAATGTTGAAGTAACAGCTATAAGTGATGTCATAGGATATTTCTATTTCGGTTTCTTTCGTACTTCCTTTTGGGTGGGTATCTCTAGATCCTTCTACGGTGGTGCCAGCGGCACTGTTGCATGCTCTTCCGTGGCTCATGTTCCATTGTGCACATGGGCCCCCTTCTTCTTGGTGCATTGTTCTGTTGATGGACATTTGGGTTTCTTCCAAGTCTTGGCGATGGTACATGTTGCTGCAGTGCAGGATGGCCAGCCTGTGTCTTTTTGATTTTGGTCTACTCGGGAGATAGGCCCATCAGTGGGCCTACCCGATTACAGGTTAGCTCAATTTTTACCTTTCAGTGCACCTCCACGGTGTTCTCACTACTAGCTGTTCCCAGGTTACGTCCCAGCGGCCGCTAGAGGGCACAGAGTTCTCTAAAACACCTTGAGCATTTATTCTTTGTAGACTCTGTGGCTGATGATCATTCTGACGACGGTGGGTGAACGTTTCTGTCGACTGGATTTGCATGGCTTTATTAATTCCTGATGTTGAGCATTTTTCCATGCCCTTTTATTTATCACAAGAGAAAGAAAGAAAGAGAAGACAAAATGTGCGCAAAATATGCCTCTTGAAATTGTCGTTTTGAAGTGTGCACGTCTTTTGAGTTGTTTTCCTCGATGGACGACCCAAGAATCGTTTTTGAGGGCAGGTGTCATTTATAGGCCTGCAATGATTTTGAATATCAAGTGACCATTAGCACTGGGTTTAAAGCTGCTGTTTCTAGAAACGGCCACAAGGCGGCAGCAGGTCTCCTTTACCAAACCTGGTTACTCGGGCAACAGAGCCTCCGTGGAAGTCGTATTCTCGGTTGTCAATTAGAATGGACTGTGCCAGGAAAAAGCCCCTTATGTTTGTGCCTCACGACTGACTTGTTCGTTTTTTAATTCAATGTTTATTGTTTCTCACAGCAAGTTTGATTACAATGTTTTGCTTGTTGTAGGTGTGAAAGATGTGGCTCTTTTACACATAAACACGTATCTAGTCTTCTTTGGATCCTTTTCCCATGTAGCTTATGACACAATGTTGAGTACTCTTCTCTTGGTATTCCGTAGGCCTTTGGTGATTTTGTATTTCACCTGTGTTTGTATCTCGCTCTTAAACCCAATTTCCTAATGTACACAATTCTCACACCTGTCCATGGGTGAACCATAAATCTGTTTATTGCATCTGTGATTGCCTTTCTCTGTGGAAATATCTTCAGTGATATCAATTTTCAGGGAACACCTATAAGTGATATCGTAGGCTATGTATCTTTCGCTCTGTGACTTACTGCAAGGTGCGTGATGAACTCTAGCCTCACCGATGGTGCTGTTGATGGCATTGTTTCCTTTTGTTCCTTGGCTAATATTCCATCTGCTCAGGTCCCTGTTCTTCTTTGTCCACTCATCTGTTGATGGACTTTCTGCTTGCTTCCATGTCCTGGCTATTGTAATACTCCTGCAATGCAGATTTGCCTGCCTGTGTCTTTCCACTTCTGTCTTCTTTCTTAGGTTATAGGCCCAGGAGTGGGCCTGCTGGATCATATCGTAACTCAGTGTTTACCTTGTAAAGGCACCTCCATTCTGTTCCCATTAGTGCCTCTTACCAGGTGAAGTCCTGTGGCGAGCATTGCCCTCTGAGGAAGGCGCCACTGAGACCCTCCTAAGCCTCAGGGCCCGACTGTACTCTCCTTGGTATGCATCCTGGACTTTATGGTATGAACATACAAAAGGAGATGGTCTTTGGCCAAATCGCTCCAGGGACCTGCTCAGTTACTGGGAGTCCCTGGTTGTTCCCTAAAGCTAGGAAAAGCAACCCTGGAGGGGAAATTGGTGCCTTTGAGGGAGAAGCCGAGCAGCCAACCAACCAGCTGATGCTGATAAGGTGTGACTAAGCCGAGAAGCCAACCAACCAGCTGATGCCGATAAGGCGTGACGAAGCAAATTCCCTGCTTTAGGGGTATATATACGGCTATGCTTTGTTATTAAACTTGCCTTGCAAGCGTCAGTTGCTTGTGCCCTTCTGATCCCATACCTTGGTGCGTTCAGTTCCCTACCCCCTCTCGTCGGTTGTTGCTACACTTTGAGGACCCGCCGCGGCTGGCGGCAAAGTCCCACTTAACCTAGAGGGTATGCACTTCTCCACAACCCCTTCAGCATGAATTGTTGGTAGTCTTGTTGCTGATGGTTCTTCTGACTGGTGTGAGCCGATACCTCTGTGGTTGGATTTGCATGCGTCTCATAAAGCCTTGAAATTGAGCTTTCAGGGATGCCCTTTTTTTCTTCAAACTGTGTGTGTAGCTTACCTCATCACATTCTTTTCTTGAACTATGTGCCGCCTTTTGAAATATTTTGGCCACTACCTCCCTCAAGACATTTTGAGGGCAGGTTTCATTGACAGCCCTCCAGGACTTGTGCACACGAAGTGACCATTAGCACGGGTTTTCAAGCTGCCGTTGCAGGTAACGGCCACAGGGCTGCAGCATTTCTGCGTTTCCCACTCTGGTAACTAGTGAAACAGGCCTTCCTGCCAGTGGTGTTCCTTGGTTATCAATGACGGTGGGATGTGTCTGGAGAAACCCCCCAAAGCTGATGTCTCCTTACTTATATCTGTTTTTAAAATGGAATTTCTACTTTTCACTGGAGTACTCTTCCATTGTGTCCATGGACCACTGCTCCTTTCTGCATTCCTCTGTGGCTGGGCATTTTCATTGCTTCCAAGTGTTGGCTATGGTAAACATTGCTGGATTGCAGGATTGCCAGCCCGTGTCTTTTTGATTCTCATCCTCTCAGGTGATAGACCCAGCAGTGGCTATGCTTGATTGAACGGTCGCTCAATGTTGACCCTTTCCAGGCAACTCCACTGTGTTTTCCTTAGGGGCTCTTACCACGTCCCACTTAGAACCGAGGGTACGCATTTCTTCACCACCCCGTCAGCATTTCTTGTTTGCAGAAGTTTTGCTGCTGGCCATGCTGAGTCGTGTGACATGATAGGTTTTTTTAACGTGTAGTTTCGTGTCTAATAATTCCTAAGGTTCAGCATTTTTCCACGCCTTTTTTTATTCTGTTAAACAAAAACAGAAAAAAAAAAAAACCCGTGAGTACAATAAACCTCTCGAAATTGTCTTCTTGGAAGGTTGCCCTCTTTGGACTTTTTTGGTCGATTTTCGACCCCAGGATTTTGTTTTGGAGGGCAGGTGTCATTTACAAGCCTGCAATGGGTGTGAATATTGAGTGACCATTAGCACTGACTTTAAAGCTGCTGCTGTGGGAAACGGCCACAAGGCGTCAGCATTGCTACATTCCCACATCTGGTTACTAGGGCAGCAGAGCCTTCTGGAAGTCCTGTTCCCAGGTTGTCAATTAGAATGGAATGTGCCAGGAAAAAACCCCAGAAGTGTATGTCACATTACTTCTTGTTCGCTCTTTTAATTTGTTTAAATCGGGGTAATGATTAGAATACTGTTGGTCCTGTATGTACAGAATCTGGTTCATTTGTACGTTTTATATATATATATATATATATATTCTTGTACAGATCCTCTTCCCATGTAAATTATTGCAGTGTTCTGGTGACCTCCCTTGCTATATGGTCGGTCTGTTTGATATATATATTTAATACGTATTTGTACACATATGGTGACACTAATCTTAATTTATCCATTCCCCCCACCTTTCATTTTACATAAGCTTAGTTTGCTTTCTAAGTCTGTGAGTGTCTTTCTTTGTGGAAATATGTTCATTTGTGTCAGCTGTTAGATAACGCCTATAGGTGATGTCATACGGTATGCCTTTTGCTTTCCGACTTAACTGATGTTCTGTGATGATCTCTAGGCTCATCTCGGGTGCCTCAAAGAGCAGTGTTTCCTTGTTTTCCATGGCTAATAGTCCACTGTGTCCACGGACCAGCTCTTCTTATCCATTCATCTGTTGATGGATATTTGGGTTGCTTCGGTGTCTTGGCTACTGTGAAAACTCGTGGAGTGCAGCTCTTGCAGCCTGTCTTCTCAGGTGAGAGGCTCAGCTGTGGGTGCTCTGGATGGAAGGGTGGCTCAATTTTTAATTGAAAACGCAGCTCCTTTCTGTTCTCATTATTGGCTGTTACAACTAGACATGTCCTCCACAGACAGAGGGAACAGAGTTCTCTAAAACCCCTTCAGCATTTATTGTTTGTAGTCTTTTGGCTGACGGTAGTTAACTTGGGTGAGCTGAAAGCTTTTTGTAGGTTAGAGGAGTCTGATGATTCCTGATGTTGAGCTTTTCTCCATTTTCCTTTTTTTGATAAAGAGTGAGTAAAACTTACCTCTATCATACTATCTCTTTGACACATTTGCCTGCTTTGAATTTTTTTGGCCACGGCCGAGCTCAGGACATTTTTTTTTTTTTTGAGGGCAGGTGTCTTTTAGAGGCCTGAGTCCTTATGAATGTTAAGTGACCCATAGCTATGCGTTTGAAGCCGCTCTTGCGGGAAACGGCCACAAGGCGGCAGCATTTCTCCATTTCCAACTCTGGGTTTTCCTGCAACAGAGGCTTCCTGGAAATTGTGTTAGTAGGCTGCAAATGAGAGTGCAGTGTGTCAGGGCAAACCCCCAAGAGCTTATATCTCCTTACTTCTTGTGTGTTTTTTAAAATTTAATTGTTATCTAGTATCACAGCCAATTGGATAAAAATGTGGTGTGTGTTCTAGGTGTACTGCATCTGGTTCATCATATGTATGTATCAATCTATTCATCTTTGGATCCTTTCCCGTGTAGGTTATTACAGAGTGTTGAGTCGACCTCTCCTGGTATTCCTTAGGTATTTTGTGATTATATATTTCATATGTATCAGTACATGTCTGTAAACCCCCATATCCAAATTCATACATTCCTTACACCTTTCCACTTGGTTAAGCATAGTTGGTTTTCTGCATCTATGCACGGCCTTCTCTTGGAAATGACTTCATGGGTATCAATGTTGAAGTAACAGCTATAAGTGATGTCATAGGATATTTCTATTTCGGTTTCTTTCGTACTTCCTTTTGGGTGGGTATCTCTAGATCCTTCTACGGTGGTGCCAGCGGCACTGTTGCATGCTCTTCCGTGGCTCATGTTCCATTGTGCACATGGGCCCCCTTCTTCTTGGTGCATTGTTCTGTTGATGGACATTTGGGTTTCTTCCAAGTCTTGGCGATGGTACATGTTGCTGCAGTGCAGGATGGCCAGCCTGTGTCTTTTTGATTTTGGTCTACTCGGGAGATAGGCCCATCAGTGGGCCTACCCGATTACAGGTTAGCTCAATTTTTACCTTTCAGTGCACCTCCACGGTGTTCTCACTACTAGCTGTTCCCAGGTTACGTCCCAGCGGCCGCTAGAGGGCACAGAGTTCTCTAAAACACCTTGAGCATTTATTCTTTGTAGACTCTGTGGCTGATGATCATTCTGACGACGGTGGGTGAACGTTTCTGTCGACTGGATTTGCATGGCTTTATTAATTCCTGATGTTGAGCATTTTTCCATGCCCTTTTATTTATCACAAGAGAAAGAAAGAAAGAGAAGACAAAATGTGCGCAAAATATGCCTCTTGAAATTGTCGTTTTGAAGTGTGCACGTCTTTTGAGTTGTTTTCCTCGATGGACGACCCAAGAATCGTTTTTGAGGGCAGGTGTCATTTATAGGCCTGCAATGATTTTGAATATCAAGTGACCATTAGCACTGGGTTTAAAGCTGCTGTTTCTAGAAACGGCCACAAGGCGGCAGCAGGTCTCCTTTACCAAACCTGGTTACTCGGGCAACAGAGCCTCCGTGGAAGTCGTATTCTCGGTTGTCAATTAGAATGGACTGTGCCAGGAAAAAGCCCCTTATGTTTGTGCCTCACGACTGACTTGTTCGTTTTTTAATTCAATGTTTATTGTTTCTCACAGCAAGTTTGATTACAATGTTTTGCTTGTTGTAGGTGTGAAAGATGTGGCTCTTTTACACATAAACACGTATCTAGTCTTCTTTGGATCCTTTTCCCATGTAGCTTATGACACAATGTTGAGTACTCTTCTCTTGGTATTCCGTAGGCCTTTGGTGATTTTGTATTTCACCTGTGTTTGTATCTCGCTCTTAAACCCAATTTCCTAATGTACACAATTCTCACACCTGTCCATGGGTGAACCATAAATCTGTTTATTGCATCTGTGATTGCCTTTCTCTGTGGAAATATCTTCAGTGATATCAATTTTCAGGGAACACCTATAAGTGATATCGTAGGCTATGTATCTTTCGCTCTGTGACTTACTGCAAGGTGCGTGATGAACTCTAGCCTCACCGATGGTGCTGTTGATGGCATTGTTTCCTTTTGTTCCTTGGCTAATATTCCATCTGCTCAGGTCCCTGTTCTTCTTTGTCCACTCATCTGTTGATGGACTTTCTGCTTGCTTCCATGTCCTGGCTATTGTAATACTCCTGCAATGCAGATTTGCCTGCCTGTGTCTTTCCACTTCTGTCTTCTTTCTTAGGTTATAGGCCCAGGAGTGGGCCTGCTGGATCATATCGTAACTCAGTGTTTACCTTGTAAAGGCACCTCCATTCTGTTCCCATTAGTGCCTCTTACCAGGTGAAGTCCTGTGGCGAGCATTGCCCTCTGAGGAAGGCGCCACTGAGACCCTCCTAAGCCTCAGGGCCCGACTGTACTCTCCTTGGTATGCATCCTGGACTTTATGGTATGAACATACAAAAGGAGATGGTCTTTGGCCAAATCGCTCCAGGGACCTGCTCAGTTACTGGGAGTCCCTGGTTGTTCCCTAAAGCTAGGAAAAGCAACCCTGGAGGGGAAATTGGTGCCTTTGAGGGAGAAGCCGAGCAGCCAACCAACCAGCTGATGCTGATAAGGTGTGACTAAGCCGAGAAGCCAACCAACCAGCTGATGCCGATAAGGCGTGACGAAGCAAATTCCCTGCTTTAGGGGTATATATACGGCTATGCTTTGTTATTAAACTTGCCTTGCAAGCGTCAGTTGCTTGTGCCCTTCTGATCCCATACCTTGGTGCGTTCAGTTCCCTACCCCCTCTCGTCGGTTGTTGCTACACTTTGAGGACCCGCCGCGGCTGGCGGCAAAGTCCCACTTAACCTAGAGGGTATGCACTTCTCCACAACCCCTTCAGCATGAATTGTTGGTAGTCTTGTTGCTGATGGTTCTTCTGACTGGTGTGAGCCGATACCTCTGTGGTTGGATTTGCATGCGTCTCATAAAGCCTTGAAATTGAGCTTTCAGGGATGCCCTTTTTTTCTTCAAACTGTGTGTGTAGCTTACCTCATCACATTCTTTTCTTGAACTATGTGCCGCCTTTTGAAATATTTTGGCCACTACCTCCCTCAAGACATTTTGAGGGCAGGTTTCATTGACAGCCCTCCAGGACTTGTGCACACGAAGTGACCATTAGCACGGGTTTTCAAGCTGCCGTTGCAGGTAACGGCCACAGGGCTGCAGCATTTCTGCGTTTCCCACTCTGGTAACTAGTGAAACAGGCCTTCCTGCCAGTGGTGTTCCTTGGTTATCAATGACGGTGGGATGTGTCTGGAGAAACCCCCCAAAGCTGATGTCTCCTTACTTATATCTGTTTTTAAAATGGAATTTCTACTTTTCACTGGAGTACTCTTCCATTGTGTCCATGGACCACTGCTCCTTTCTGCATTCCTCTGTGGCTGGGCATTTTCATTGCTTCCAAGTGTTGGCTATGGTAAACATTGCTGGATTGCAGGATTGCCAGCCCGTGTCTTTTTGATTCTCATCCTCTCAGGTGATAGACCCAGCAGTGGCTATGCTTGATTGAACGGTCGCTCAATGTTGACCCTTTCCAGGCAACTCCCCTGTGTTTTCCTTAGGGGCTCTTACCACGTCCCACTTAGAACCGAGGGTACGCATTTCTTCACCACCCCGTCAGCATTTCTTGTTTGCAGAAGTTTTGCTGCTGGCCATGCTGAGTCGTGTGACATGATAGGTTTTTTTAACGTGTAGTTTCGTGTCTAATAATTCCTAAGGTTCAGCATTTTTCCACGCCTTTTTTTATTCTGTTAAACAAAAACAGAAAAAAAAAAAAACCCGTGAGTACAATAAACCTCTCGAAATTGTCTTCTTGGAAGGTTGCCCTCTTTCGACTTTTTTGGTCGATTTTCGACCCCAGGATTTTGTTTTGGAGGGCAGGTGTCATTTACAAGCCTGCAATGGGTGTGAATATTGAGTGACCATTAGCACTGACTTTAAAGCTGCTGCTGTGGGAAACGGCCACAAGGCGTCAGCATTGCTACATTCCCACATCTGGTTACTAGGGCAGCAGAGCCTTCTGGAAGTCCTGTTCCCAGGTTGTCAATTAGAATGGAATGTGCCAGGAAAAAACCCCAGAAGTGTATGTCACATTACTTCTTGTTCGCTCTTTTAATTTGTTTAAATCGGGGTAATGATTAGAATACTGTTGGTCCTGTATGTACAGAATCTGGTTCATTTGTACGTTTTATATATATATATATATATATTCTTGTACAGATCCTCTTCCCATGTAAATTATTGCAGTGTTCTGGTGACCTCCCTTGCTATATGGTCGGTCTGTTTGATATATATATTTAATACGTATTTGTACACATATGGTGACACTAATCTTAATTTATCCATTCCCCCCACCTTTCATTTTACATAAGCTTAGTTTGCTTTCTAAGTCTGTGAGTGTCTTTCTTTGTGGAAATATGTTCATTTGTGTCAGCTGTTAGATAACGCCTATAGGTGATGTCATACGGTATGCCTTTTGCTTTCCGACTTAACTGATGTTCTGTGATGATCTCTAGGCTCATCTCGGGTGCCTCAAAGAGCAGTGTTTCCTTGTTTTCCATGGCTAATAGTCCACTGTGTCCACGGACCAGCTCTTCTTATCCATTCATCTGTTGATGGACATTTGGGTTGCTTCGGTGTCTTGGCTACTGTGAAAACTCGTGGAGTGCAGCTCTTGCAGCCTGTCTTCTCAGGTGAGAGGCTCAGCTGTGGGTGCTCTGGATGGAAGGGTGGCTCAATTTTTAATTGAAAACGCAGCTCCTTTCTGTTCTCATTATTGGCTGTTACAACTAGACATGTCCTCCACAGACAGAGGGAACAGAGTTCTCTAAAACCCCTTCAGCATTTATTGTTTGTAGTCTTTTGGCTGACGGTAGTTAACTTGGGTGAGCTGAAAGCTTTTTGTAGGTTAGAGGAGTCTGATGATTCCTGATGTTGAGCTTTTCTCCATTTTCCTTTTTTTGATAAAGAGTGAGTAAAACTTACCTCTATCATACTATCTCTTTGACACATTTGCCTGCTTTGAATTTTTTTGGCCACGGCCGAGCTCAGGACATTTTTTTTTTTTTTGAGGGCAGGTGTCTTTTAGAGGCCTGAGTCCTTATGAATGTTAAGTGAACCATAGCTATGCGTTTGAAGCCGCTCTTGCGGGAAACGGCCACAAGGCGGCAGCATTTCTCCATTTCCAACTCTGGGTTTTCCTGCAACAGAGGCTTCCTGGAAATTGTGTTAGTAGGCTGCAAATGAGAGTGCAGTGTGTCAGGGCAAACCCCCAAGAGCTTATATCTCCTTACTTCTTGTGTGTTTTTCAAAATTTAATTGTTATCTAGTATCACAGCCAATTGGATAAAAATGTGGTGTGTGTTCTAGGTGTACTGCATCTGGTTCATCATATGTATGTATCAATCTATTCATCTTTGGATCCTTTCCCGTGTAGGTTATTACAGAGTGTTGAGTCGACCTCTCCTGGTATTCCTTAGGTATTTTGTGATTATATATTTCATATGTATCAGTACATGTCTGTAAACCCCCATATCCAAATTCATACATTCCTTACACCTTTCCACTTGGTTAAGCATAGTTGGTTTTCTGCATCTATGCACGGCCTTCTCTTGGAAATGACTTCATGGGTATCAATGTTGAAGTAACAGCTATAAGTGATGTCATAGGATATTTCTATTTCGGTTTCTTTCGTACTTCCTTTTGGGTGGGTATCTCTAGATCCTTCTACGGTGGTGCCAGCGGCACTGTTGCATGCTCTTCCGTGGCTCATGTTCCATTGTGCACATGGGCCCCCTTCTTCTTGGTGCATTGTTCTGTTGATGGACATTTGGGTTTCTTCCAAGTCTTGGCGATGGTACATGTTGCTGCAGTGCAGGATGGCCAGCCTGTGTCTTTTTGATTTTGGTCTACTCGGGAGATAGGCCCATCAGTGGGCCTACCCGATTACAGGTTAGCTCAATTTTTACCTTTCAGTGCACCTCCACGGTGTTCTCACTACTAGCTGTTCCCAGGTTACGTCCCAGCGGCCGCTAGAGGGCACAGAGTTCTCTAAAACACCTTGAGCATTTATTCTTTGTAGACTCTGTGGCTGATGATCATTCTGACGACGGTGGGTGAACGTTTCTGTCGACTGGATTTGCATGGCTTTATTAATTCCTGATGTTGAGCATTTTTCCATGCCCTTTTATTTATCACAAGAGAAAGAAAGAAAGAGAAGACAAAATGTGCGCAAAATATGCCTCTTGAAATTGTCGTTTTGAAGTGTGCACGTCTTTTGAGTTGTTTTCCTCGATGGACGACCCAAGAATCGTTTTTGAGGGCAGGTGTCATTTATAGGCCTGCAATGATTTTGAATATCAAGTGACCATTAGCACTGGGTTTAAAGCTGCTGTTTCTAGAAACGGCCACAAGGCGGCAGCAGGTCTCCTTTACCAAACCTGGTTACTCGGGCAACAGAGCCTCCGTGGAAGTCGTATTCTCGGTTGTCAATTAGAATGGACTGTGCCAGGAAAAAGCCCCTTATGTTTGTGCCTCACGACTGACTTGTTCGTTTTTTAATTCAATGTTTATTGTTTCTCACAGCAAGTTTGATTACAATGTTTTGCTTGTTGTAGGTGTGAAAGATGTGGCTCTTTTACACATAAACACGTATCTAGTCTTCTTTGGATCCTTTTCCCATGTAGCTTATGACACAATGTTGAGTACTCTTCTCTTGGTATTCCGTAGGCCTTTGGTGATTTTGTATTTCACCTGTGTTTGTATCTCGCTCTTAAACCCAATTTCCTAATGTACACAATTCTCACACCTGTCCATGGGTGAACCATAAATCTGTTTATTGCATCTGTGATTGCCTTTCTCTGTGGAAATATCTTCAGTGATATCAATTTTCAGGGAACACCTATAAGTGATATCGTAGGCTATGTATCTTTCGCTCTGTGACTTACTGCAAGGTGCGTGATGAACTCTAGCCTCACCGATGGTGCTGTTGATGGCATTGTTTCCTTTTGTTCCTTGGCTAATATTCCATCTGCTCAGGTCCCTGTTCTTCTTTGTCCACTCATCTGTTGATGGACTTTCTGCTTGCTTCCATGTCCTGGCTATTGTAATACTCCTGCAATGCAGATTTGCCTGCCTGTGTCTTTCCACTTCTGTCTTCTTTCTTAGGTTATAGGCCCAGGAGTGGGCCTGCTGGATCATATCGTAACTCAGTGTTTACCTTGTAAAGGCACCTCCATTCTGTTCCCATTAGTGCCTCTTACCAGGTGAAGTCCTGTGGCGAGCACTGCCCTCTGAGGAAGGCGCCACTGAGACCCTCCTAAGCCTCAGGGCCCGACTGTACTCTCCTTGGTATGCATCCTGGACTTTATGGTATGAACATACAAAAGGAGATGGTCTTTGGCCAAATCGCTCCAGGGACCTGCTCAGTTACTGGGAGTCCCTGGTTGTTCCCTAAAGCTAGGAAAAGCAACCCTGGAGGGGAAATTGGTGCCTTTGAGGGAGAAGCCGAGCAGCCAACCAACCAGCTGATGCTGATAAGGTGTGACTAAGCCGAGAAGCCAACCAACCAGCTGATGCCGATAAGGCGTGACGAAGCAAATTCCCTGCTTTAGGGGTATATATACGGCTATGCTTTGTTATTAAACTTGCCTTGCAAGCGTCAGTTGCTTGTGCCCTTCTGATCCCATACCTTGGTGCGTTCAGTTCCCTACCCCCTCTCGTCGGTTGTTGCTACACTTTGAGGACCCGCCGCGGCTGGCGGCAAAGTCCCACTTAACCTAGAGGGTATGCACTTCTCCACAACCCCTTCAGCATGAATTGTTGGTAGTCTTGTTGCTGATGGTTCTTCTGACTGGTGTGAGCCGATACCTCTGTGGTTGGATTTGCATGCGTCTCATAAAGCCTTGAAATTGAGCTTTCAGGGATGCCCTTTTTTTCTTCAAACTGTGTGTGTAGCTTACCTCATCACATTCTTTTCTTGAACTATGTGCCGCCTTTTGAAATATTTTGGCCACTACCTCCCTCAAGACATTTTGAGGGCAGGTTTCATTGACAGCCCTCCAGGACTTGTGCACACGAAGTGACCATTAGCACGGGTTTTCAAGCTGCCGTTGCAGGTAACGGCCACAGGGCTGCAGCATTTCTGCGTTTCCCACTCTGGTAACTAGTGAAACAGGCCTTCCTGCCAGTGGTGTTCCTTGGTTATCAATGACGGTGGGATGTGTCTGGAGAAACCCCCCAAAGCTGATGTCTCCTTACTTATATCTGTTTTTAAAATGGAATTTCTACTTTTCACTGGAGTACTCTTCCATTGTGTCCATGGACCACTGCTCCTTTCTGCATTCCTCTGTGGCTGGGCATTTTCATTGCTTCCAAGTGTTGGCTATGGTAAACATTGCTGGATTGCAGGATTGCCAGCCCGTGTCTTTTTGATTCTCATCCTCTCAGGTGATAGACCCAGCAGTGGCTATGCTTGATTGAACGGTCGCTCAATGTTGACCCTTTCCAGGCAACTCCACTGTGTTTTCCTTAGGGGCTCTTACCACGTCCCACTTAGAACCGAGGGTACGCATTTCTTCACCACCCCGTCAGCATTTCTTGTTTGCAGAAGTTTTGCTGCTGGCCATGCTGAGTCGTGTGACATGATAGGTTTTTTTAACGTGTAGTTTCGTGTCTAATAATTCCTAAGGTTCAGCATTTTTCCACGCCTTTTTTTATTCTGTTAAACAAAAACAGAAAAAAAAAAAAAACCCGTGAGTACAATAAACCTCTCGAAATTGTCTTCTTGGAAGGTTGCCCTCTTTCGACTTTTTTGGTCGATTTTCGACCCCAGGATTTTGTTTTGGAGGGCAGGTGTCATTTACAAGCCTGCAATGGGTGTGAATATTGAGTGACCATTAGCACTGACTTTAAAGCTGCTGCTGTGGGAAACGGCCACAAGGCGTCAGCATTGCTACATTCCCACATCTGGTTACTAGGGCAGCAGAGCCTTCTGGAAGTCCTGTTCCCAGGTTGTCAATTAGAATGGAATGTGCCAGGAAAAAACCCCAGAAGTGTATGTCACATTACTTCTTGTTCGCTCTTTTAATTTGTTTAAATCGGGGTAATGATTAGAATACTGTTGGTCCTGTATGTACAGAATCTGGTTCATTTGTACGTTTTATATATATATATATATATATTCTTGTACAGATCCTCTTCCCATGTAAATTATTGCAGTGTTCTGGTGACCTCCCTTGCTATATGGTCGGTCTGTTTGATATATATATTTAATACGTATTTGTACACATATGGTGACACTAATCTTAATTTATCCATTCCCCCCACCTTTCATTTTACATAAGCTTAGTTTGCTTTCTAAGTCTGTGAGTGTCTTTCTTTGTGGAAATATGTTCATTTGTGTCAGCTGTTAGATAACGCCTATAGGTGATGTCATACGGTATGCCTTTTGCTTTCCGACTTAACTGATGTTCTGTGATGATCTCTAGGCTCATCTCGGGTGCCTCAAAGAGCAGTGTTTCCTTGTTTTCCATGGCTAATAGTCCACTGTGTCCACGGACCAGCTCTTCTTATCCATTCATCTGTTGATGGACATTTGGGTTGCTTCGGTGTCTTGGCTACTGTGAAAACTCGTGGAGTGCAGCTCTTGCAGCCTGTCTTCTCAGGTGAGAGGCTCAGCTGTGGGTGCTCTGGATGGAAGGGTGGCTCAATTTTTAATTGAAAACGCAGCTCCTTTCTGTTCTCATTATTGGCTGTTACAACTAGACATGTCCTCCACAGACAGAGGGAACAGAGTTCTCTAAAACCCCTTCAGCATTTATTGTTTGTAGTCTTTTGGCTGACGGTAGTTAACTTGGGTGAGCTGAAAGCTTTTTGTAGGTTAGAGGAGTCTGATGATTCCTGATGTTGAGCTTTTCTCCATTTTCCTTTTTTTGATAAAGAGTGAGTAAAACTTACCTCTATCATACTATCTCTTTGACACATTTGCCTGCTTTGAATTTTTTTGGCCACGGCCGAGCTCAGGACATTTTTTTTTTTTTTGAGGGCAGGTGTCTTTTAGAGGCCTGAGTCCTTATGAATGTTAAGTGAACCATAGCTATGCGTTTGAAGCCGCTCTTGCGGGAAACGGCCACAAGGCGGCAGCATTTCTCCATTTCCAACTCTGGGTTTTCCTGCAACAGAGGCTTCCTGGAAATTGTGTTAGTAGGCTGCAAATGAGAGTGCAGTGTGTCAGGGCAAACCCCCAAGAGCTTATATCTCCTTACTTCTTGTGTGTTTTTCAAAATTTAATTGTTATCTAGTATCACAGCCAATTGGATAAAAATGTGGTGTGTGTTCTAGGTGTACTGCATCTGGTTCATCATATGTATGTATCAATCTATTCATCTTTGGATCCTTTCCCGTGTAGGTTATTACAGAGTGTTGAGTCGACCTCTCCTGGTATTCCTTAGGTATTTTGTGATTATATATTTCATATGTATCAGTACATGTCTGTAAACCCCCATATCCAAATTCATACATTCCTTACACCTTTCCACTTGGTTAAGCATAGTTGGTTTTCTGCATCTATGCACGGCCTTCTCTTGGAAATGACTTCATGGGTATCAATGTTGAAGTAACAGCTATAAGTGATGTCATAGGATATTTCTATTTCGGTTTCTTTCGTACTTCCTTTTGGGTGGGTATCTCTAGATCCTTCTACGGTGGTGCCAGCGGCACTGTTGCATGCTCTTCCGTGGCTCATGTTCCATTGTGCACATGGGCCCCCTTCTTCTTGGTGCATTGTTCTGTTGATGGACATTTGGGTTTCTTCCAAGTCTTGGCGATGGTACATGTTGCTGCAGTGCAGGATGGCCAGCCTGTGTCTTTTTGATTTTGGTCTACTCGGGAGATAGGCCCATCAGTGGGCCTACCCGATTACAGGTTAGCTCAATTTTTACCTTTCAGTGCACCTCCACGGTGTTCTCACTACTAGCTGTTCCCAGGTTACGTCCCAGCGGCCGCTAGAGGGCACAGAGTTCTCTAAAACACCTTGAGCATTTATTCTTTGTAGACTCTGTGGCTGATGATCATTCTGACGACGGTGGGTGAACGTTTCTGTCGACTGGATTTGCATGGCTTTATTAATTCCTGATGTTGAGCATTTTTCCATGCCCTTTTATTTATCACAAGAGAAAGAAAGAAAGAGAAGACAAAATGTGCGCAAAATATGCCTCTTGAAATTGTCGTTTTGAAGTGTGCACGTCTTTTGAGTTTTTTTCCTCGATGGACGACCCAAGAATCGTTTTTGAGGGCAGGTGTCATTTATAGGCCTGCAATGATTTTGAATATCAAGTGACCATTAGCACTGGGTTTAAAGCTGCTGTTTCTAGAAACGGCCACAAGGCGGCAGCAGGTCTCCTTTACCAAACCTGGTTACTCGGGCAACAGAGCCTCCGTGGAAGTCGTATTCTCGGTTGTCAATTAGAATGGACTGTGCCAGGAAAAAGCCCCTTATGTTTGTGCCTCACGACTGACTTGTTCGTTTTTTAATTCAATGTTTATTGTTTCTCACAGCAAGTTTGATTACAATGTTTTGCTTGTTGTAGGTGTGAAAGATGTGGCTCTTTTACACATAAACACGTATCTAGTCTTCTTTGGATCCTTTTCCCATGTAGCTTATGACACAATGTTGAGTACTCTTCTCTTGGTATTCCGTAGGCCTTTGGTGATTTTGTATTTCACCTGTGTTTGTATCTCGCTCTTAAACCCAATTTCCTAATGTACACAATTCTCACACCTGTCCATGGGTGAACCATAAATCTGTTTATTGCATCTGTGATTGCCTTTCTCTGTGGAAATATCTTCAGTGATATCAATTTTCAGGGAACACCTATAAGTGATATCGTAGGCTATGTATCTTTCGCTCTGTGACTTACTGCAAGGTGCGTGATGAACTCTAGCCTCACCGATGGTGCTGTTGATGGCATTGTTTCCTTTTGTTCCTTGGCTAATATTCCATCTGCTCAGGTCCCTGTTCTTCTTTGTCCACTCATCTGTTGATGGACTTTCTGCTTGCTTCCATGTCCTGGCTATTGTAATACTCCTGCAATGCAGATTTGCCTGCCTGTGTCTTTCCACTTCTGTCTTCTTTCTTAGGTTATAGGCCCAGGAGTGGGCCTGCTGGATCATATCGTAACTCAGTGTTTACCTTGTAAAGGCACCTCCATTCTGTTCCCATTAGTGCCTCTTACCAGGTGAAGTCCTGTGGCGAGCACTGCCCTCTGAGGAAGGCGCCACTGAGACCCTCCTAAGCCTCAGGGCCCGACTGTACTCTCCTTGGTATGCATCCTGGACTTTATGGTATGAACATACAAAAGGAGATGGTCTTTGGCCAAATCGCTCCAGGGACCTGCTCAGTTACTGGGAGTCCCTGGTTGTTCCCTAAAGCTAGGAAAAGCAACCCTGGAGGGGAAATTGGTGCCTTTGAGGGAGAAGCCGAGCAGCCAACCAACCAGCTGATGCTGATAAGGTGTGACTAAGCCGAGAAGCCAACCAACCAGCTGATGCCGATAAGGCGTGACGAAGCAAATTCCCTGCTTTAGGGGTATATATACGGCTATGCTTTGTTATTAAACTTGCCTTGCAAGCGTCAGTTGCTTGTGCCCTTCTGATCCCATACCTTGGTGCGTTCAGTTCCCTACCCCCTCTCGTCGGTTGTTGCTACACTTTGAGGACCCGCCGCGGCTGGCGGCAAAGTCCCACTTAACCTAGAGGGTATGCACTTCTCCACAACCCCTTCAGCATGAATTGTTGGTAGTCTTGTTGCTGATGGTTCTTCTGACTGGTGTGAGCCGATACCTCTGTGGTTGGATTTGCATGCGTCTCATAAAGCCTTGAAATTGAGCTTTCAGGGATGCCCTTTTTTTCTTCAAACTGTGTGTGTAGCTTACCTCATCACATTCTTTTCTTGAACTATGTGCCGCCTTTTGAAATATTTTGGCCACTACCTCCCTCAAGACATTTTGAGGGCAGGTTTCATTGACAGCCCTCCAGGACTTGTGCACACGAAGTGACCATTAGCACGGGTTTTCAAGCTGCCGTTGCAGGTAACGGCCACAGGGCTGCAGCATTTCTGCGTTTCCCACTCTGGTAACTAGTGAAACAGGCCTTCCTGCCAGTGGTGTTCCTTGGTTATCAATGACGGTGGGATGTGTCTGGAGAAACCCCCCAAAGCTGATGTCTCCTTACTTATATCTGTTTTTAAAATGGAATTTCTACTTTTCACTGGAGTACTCTTCCATTGTGTCCATGGACCACTGCTCCTTTCTGCATTCCTCTGTGGCTGGGCATTTTCATTGCTTCCAAGTGTTGGCTATGGTAAACATTGCTGGATTGCAGGATTGCCAGCCCGTGTCTTTTTGATTCTCATCCTCTCAGGTGATAGACCCAGCAGTGGCTATGCTTGATTGAACGGTCGCTCAATGTTGACCCTTTCCAGGCAACTCCACTGTGTTTTCCTTAGGGGCTCTTACCACGTCCCACTTAGAACCGAGGGTACGCATTTCTTCACCACCCCGTCAGCATTTCTTGTTTGCAGAAGTTTTGCTGCTGGCCATGCTGAGTCGTGTGACATGATAGGTTTTTGTAACGTGTAGTTTCGTGTCTAATAATTCCTAAGGTTCAGCATTTTTCCACGCCTTTTTTTATTCTGTTAAACAAAAACAGAAAAAAAAAAAAACCCGTGAGTACAATAAACCTCTCGAAATTGTCTTCTTGGAAGGTTGCCCTCTTTCGACTTTTTTGGTCGATTTTCGACCCCAGGATTTTGTTTTGGAGGGCAGGTGTCATTTACAAGCCTGCAATGGGTGTGAATATTGAGTGACCATTAGCACTGACTTTAAAGCTGCTGCTGTGGGAAACGGCCACAAGGCGTCAGCATTGCTACATTCCCACATCTGGTTACTAGGGCAGCAGAGCCTTCTGGAAGTCCTGTTCCCAGGTTGTCAATTAGAATGGAATGTGCCAGGAAAAAACCCCAGAAGTGTATGTCACATTACTTCTTGTTCGCTCTTTTAATTTGTTTAAATCGGGGTAATGATTAGAATACTGTTGGTCCTATATGTACAGAATCTGGTTCATTTGTACGTTTTATATATATATATATATATTCTTGTACAGATCCTCTTCCCATGTAAATTATTGCAGAGTGTTCTGGTGACCTCCCTTGCTATATGGTCGGTCTGTTTGATATATATATTTAATACGTATTTGTACACATATGGTGACACTAATCTTAATTTATCCATTCCCCCCACCTTTCATTTTACATAAGCTTAGTTTGCTTTCTAAGTCTGTGAGTGTCTTTCTTTGTGGAAATATGTTCATTTGTGTCAGCTGTTAGATAACGCCTATAGGTGATGTCATACGGTATGCCTTTTGCTTTCCGACTTAACTGATGTTCTGTGATGATCTCTAGGCTCATCTCGGGTGCCTCAAAGAGCAGTGTTTCCTTGTTTTCCATGGCTAATAGTCCACTGTGTCCACGGACCAGCTCTTCTTATCCATTCATCTGTTGATGGACATTTGGGTTGCTTCGGTGTCTTGGCTACTGTGAAAACTCGTGGAGTGCAGCTCTTGCAGCCTGTCTTCTCAGGTGAGAGGCTCAGCTGTGGGTGCTCTGGATGGAAGGGTGGCTCAATTTTTAATTGAAAACGCAGCTCCTTTCTGTTCTCATTATTGGCTGTTACAACTAGACATGTCCTCCACAGACAGAGGGAACAGAGTTCTCTAAAACCCCTTCAGCATTTATTGTTTGTAGTCTTTTGGCTGACGGTAGTTAACTTGGGTGAGCTGAAAGCTTTTTGTAGGTTAGAGGAGTCTGATGATTCCTGATGTTGAGCTTTTCTCCATTTTCCTTTTTTTGATAAAGAGTGAGTAAAACTTACCTCTATCATACTATCTCTTTGACACATTTGCCTGCTTTGAATTTTTTTGGCCACGGCCGAGCTCAGGACATTTTTTTTTTTTTGAGGGCAGGTGTCTTTTAGAGGCCTGAGTCCTTATGAATGTTAAGTGAACCATAGCTATGCGTTTGAAGCCGCTCTTGCGGGAAACGGCCACAAGGCGGCAGCATTTCTCCATTTCCAACTCTGGGTTTTCCTGCAACAGAGGCTTCCTGGAAATTGTGTTAGTAGGCTGCAAATGAGAGTGCAGTGTGTCAGGGCAAACCCCCAAGAGCTTATATCTCCTTACTTCTTGTGTGTTTTTTAAAATTTAATTGTTATCTAGTATCACAGCCAATTGGATAAAAATGTGGTGTGTGTTCTAGGTGTACTGCATCTGGTTCATCATATGTATGTATCAATCTATTCATCTTTGGATCCTTTCCCGTGTAGGTTATTACAGAGTGTTGAGTCGACCTCTCCTGGTATTCCTTAGGTATTTTGTGATTATATATTTCATATGTATCAGTACATGTCTGTAAACCCCCATATCCAAATTCATACATTCCTTACACCTTTCCACTTGGTTAAGCATAGTTGGTTTTCTGCATCTATGCACGGCCTTCTCTTGGAAATGACTTCATGGGTATCAATGTTGAAGTAACAGCTATAAGTGATGTCATAGGATATTTCTATTTCGGTTTCTTTCGTACTTCCTTTTGGGTGGGTATCTCTAGATCCTTCTACGGTGGTGCCAGCGGCACTGTTGCATGCTCTTCCGTGGCTCATGTTCCATTGTGCACATGGGCCCCCTTCTTCTTGGTGCATTGTTCTGTTGATGGACATTTGGGTTTCTTCCAAGTCTTGGCGATGGTACATGTTGCTGCAGTGCAGGATGGCCAGCCTGTGTCTTTTTGATTTTGGTCTACTCGGGAGATAGGCCCATCAGTGGGCCTACCCGATTACAGGTTAGCTCAATTTTTACCTTTCAGTGCACCTCCACGGTGTTCTCACTACTAGCTGTTCCCAGGTTACGTCCCAGCGGCCGCTAGAGGGCACAGAGTTCTCTAAAACACCTTGAGCATTTATTCTTTGTAGACTCTGTGGCTGATGATCATTCTGACGACGGTGGGTGAACGTTTCTGTCGACTGGATTTGCATGGCTTTATTAATTCCTGATGTTGAGCATTTTTCCATGCCCTTTTATTTATCACAAGAGAAAGAAAGAAAGAGAAGACAAAATGTGCGCAAAATATGCCTCTTGAAATTGTCGTTTTGAAGTGTGCACGTCTTTTGAGTTGTTTTCCTCGATGGACGACCCAAGAATCGTTTTTGAGGGCAGGTGTCATTTATAGGCCTGCAATGATTTTGAATATCAAGTGACCATTAGCACTGGGTTTAAAGCTGCTGTTTCTAGAAACGGCCACAAGGCGGCAGCAGGTCTCCTTTACCAAACCTGGTTACTCGGGCAACAGAGCCTCCGTGGAAGTCGTATTCTCGGTTGTCAATTAGAATGGACTGTGCCAGGAAAAAGCCCCTTATGTTTGTGCCTCACGACTGACTTGTTCGTTTTTTAATTCAATGTTTATTGTTTCTCACAGCAAGTTTGATTACAATGTTTTGCTTGTTGTAGGTGTGAAAGATGTGGCTCTTTTACACATAAACACGTATCTAGTCTTCTTTGGATCCTTTTCCCATGTAGCTTATGACACAATGTTGAGTACTCTTCTCTTGGTATTCCGTAGGCCTTTGGTGATTTTGTATTTCACCTGTGTTTGTATCTCGCTCTTAAACCCAATTTCCTAATGTACACAATTCTCACACCTGTCCATGGGTGAACCATAAATCTGTTTATTGCATCTGTGATTGCCTTTCTCTGTGGAAATATCTTCAGTGATATCAATTTTCAGGGAACACCTATAAGTGATATCGTAGGCTATGTATCTTTCGCTCTGTGACTTACTGCAAGGTGCGTGATGAACTCTAGCCTCACCGATGGTGCTGTTGATGGCATTGTTTCCTTTTGTTCCTTGGCTAATATTCCATCTGCTCAGGTCCCTGTTCTTCTTTGTCCACTCATCTGTTGATGGACTTTCTGCTTGCTTCCATGTCCTGGCTATTGTAATACTCCTGCAATGCAGATTTGCCTGCCTGTGTCTTTCCACTTCTGTCTTCTTTCTTAGGTTATAGGCCCAGGAGTGGGCCTGCTGGATCATATCGTAACTCAGTGTTTACCTTGTAAAGGCACCTCCATTCTGTTCCCATTAGTGCCTCTTACCAGGTGAAGTCCTGTGGCGAGCACTGCCCTCTGAGGAAGGCGCCACTGAGACCCTCCTAAGCCTCAGGGCCCGACTGTACTCTCCTTGGTATGCATCCTGGACTTTATGGTATGAACATACAAAAGGAGATGGTCTTTGGCCAAATCGCTCCAGGGACCTGCTCAGTTACTGGGAGTCCCTGGTTGTTCCCTAAAGCTAGGAAAAGCAACCCTGGAGGGGAAATTGGTGCCTTTGAGGGAGAAGCCGAGCAGCCAACCAACCAGCTGATGCTGATAAGGTGTGACTAAGCCGAGAAGCCAACCAACCAGCTGATGCCGATAAGGCGTGACGAAGCAAATTCCCTGCTTTAGGGGTATATATACGGCTATGCTTTGTTATTAAACTTGCCTTGCAAGCGTCAGTTGCTTGTGCCCTTCTGATCCCATACCTTGGTGCGTTCAGTTCCCTACCCCCTCTCGTCGGT
This sequence comes from Kogia breviceps, assembly GCF_026419965.1. Lineage (NCBI taxonomy): Eukaryota > Metazoa > Chordata > Mammalia > Artiodactyla > Physeteridae > Kogia > Kogia breviceps. The sequence continues at coordinate 69,357,394 of NC_081310.1, read as the reverse complement.
TGTTGCTACACTTTGAGGACCCGCCGCGGCTGGCGGCAAAGTCCCACTTAACCTAGAGGGTATGCACTTCTCCACAACCCCTTCAGCATGAATTGTTGGTAGTCTTGTTGCTGATGGTTCTTCTGACTGGTGTGAGCCGATACCTCTGTGGTTGGATTTGCATGCGTCTCATAAAGCCTTGAAATTGAGCTTTCAGGGATGCCCTTTTTTTCTTCAAACTGTGTGTGTAGCTTACCTCATCACATTCTTTTCTTGAACTATGTGCCGCCTTTTGAAATATTTTGGCCACTACCTCCCTCAAGACATTTTGAGGGCAGGTTTCATTGACAGCCCTCCAGGACTTGTGCACACGAAGTGACCATTAGCACGGGTTTTCAAGCTGCCGTTGCAGGTAACGGCCACAGGGCTGCAGCATTTCTGCGTTTCCCACTCTGGTAACTAGTGAAACAGGCCTTCCTGCCAGTGGTGTTCCTTGGTTATCAATGACGGTGGGATGTGTCTGGAGAAACCCCCCAAAGCTGATGTCTCCTTACTTATATCTGTTTTTAAAATGGAATTTCTACTTTTCACTGGAGTACTCTTCCATTGTGTCCATGGACCACTGCTCCTTTCTGCATTCCTCTGTGGCTGGGCATTTTCATTGCTTCCAAGTGTTGGCTATGGTAAACATTGCTGGATTGCAGGATTGCCAGCCCGTGTCTTTTTGATTCTCATCCTCTCAGGTGATAGACCCAGCAGTGGCTATGCTTGATTGAACGGTCGCTCAATGTTGACCCTTTCCAGGCAACTCCACTGTGTTTTCCTTAGGGGCTCTTACCACGTCCCACTTAGAACCGAGGGTACGCATTTCTTCACCACCCCGTCAGCATTTCTTGTTTGCAGAAGTTTTGCTGCTGGCCATGCTGAGTCGTGTGACATGATAGGTTTTTTTAACGTGTAGTTTCGTGTCTAATAATTCCTAAGGTTCAGCATTTTTCCACGCCTTTTTTTATTCTGTTAAACAAAAACAGAAAAAAAAAAAAACCCGTGAGTACAATAAACCTCTCGAAATTGTCTTCTTGGAAGGTTGCCCTCTTTGGACTTTTTTGGTCGATTTTCGACCCCAGGATTTTGTTTTGGAGGGCAGGTGTCATTTACAAGCCTGCAATGGGTGTGAATATTGAGTGACCATTAGCACTGACTTTAAAGCTGCTGCTGTGGGAAACGGCCACAAGGCGTCAGCATTGCTACATTCCCACATCTGGTTACTAGGGCAGCAGAGCCTTCTGGAAGTCCTGTTCCCAGGTTGTCAATTAGAATGGAATGTGCCAGGAAAAAACCCCAGAAGTGTATGTCACATTACTTCTTGTTCGCTCTTTTAATTTGTTTAAATCGGGGTAATGATTAGAATACTGTTGGTCCTGTATGTACAGAATCTGGTTCATTTGTACGTTTTATATATATATATATATATATATTCTTGTACAGATCCTCTTCCCATGTAAATTATTGCAGTGTTCTGGTGACCTCCCTTGCTATATGGTCGGTCTGTTTGATATATATATTTAATACGTATTTGTACACATATGGTGACACTAATCTTAATTTATCCATTCCCCCCACCTTTCATTTTACATAAGCTTAGTTTGCTTTCTAAGTCTGTGAGTGTCTTTCTTTGTGGAAATATGTTCATTTGTGTCAGCTGTTAGATAACGCCTATAGGTGATGTCATACGGTATGCCTTTTGCTTTCCGACTTAACTGATGTTCTGTGATGATCTCTAGGCTCATCTCGGGTGCCTCAAAGAGCAGTGTTTCCTTGTTTTCCATGGCTAATAGTCCACTGTGTCCACGGACCAGCTCTTCTTATCCATTCATCTGTTGATGGATATTTGGGTTGCTTCGGTGTCTTGGCTACTGTGAAAACTCGTGGAGTGCAGCTCTTGCAGCCTGTCTTCTCAGGTGAGAGGCTCAGCTGTGGGTGCTCTGGATGGAAGGGTGGCTCAATTTTTAATTGAAAACGCAGCTCCTTTCTGTTCTCATTATTGGCTGTTACAACTAGACATGTCCTCCACAGACAGAGGGAACAGAGTTCTCTAAAACCCCTTCAGCATTTATTGTTTGTAGTCTTTTGGCTGACGGTAGTTAACTTGGGTGAGCTGAAAGCTTTTTGTAGGTTAGAGGAGTCTGATGATTCCTGATGTTGAGCTTTTCTCCATTTTCCTTTTTTTGATAAAGAGTGAGTAAAACTTACCTCTATCATACTATCTCTTTGACACATTTGCCTGCTTTGAATTTTTTTGGCCACGGCCGAGCTCAGGACATTTTTTTTTTTTTTGAGGGCAGGTGTCTTTTAGAGGCCTGAGTCCTTATGAATGTTAAGTGACCCATAGCTATGCGTTTGAAGCCGCTCTTGCGGGAAACGGCCACAAGGCGGCAGCATTTCTCCATTTCCAACTCTGGGTTTTCCTGCAACAGAGGCTTCCTGGAAATTGTGTTAGTAGGCTGCAAATGAGAGTGCAGTGTGTCAGGGCAAACCCCCAAGAGCTTATATCTCCTTACTTCTTGTGTGTTTTTTAAAATTTAATTGTTATCTAGTATCACAGCCAATTGGATAAAAATGTGGTGTGTGTTCTAGGTGTACTGCATCTGGTTCATCATATGTATGTATCAATCTATTCATCTTTGGATCCTTTCCCGTGTAGGTTATTACAGAGTGTTGAGTCGACCTCTCCTGGTATTCCTTAGGTATTTTGTGATTATATATTTCATATGTATCAGTACATGTCTGTAAACCCCCATATCCAAATTCATACATTCCTTACACCTTTCCACTTGGTTAAGCATAGTTGGTTTTCTGCATCTATGCACGGCCTTCTCTTGGAAATGACTTCATGGGTATCAATGTTGAAGTAACAGCTATAAGTGATGTCATAGGATATTTCTATTTCGGTTTCTTTCGTACTTCCTTTTGGGTGGGTATCTCTAGATCCTTCTACGGTGGTGCCAGCGGCACTGTTGCATGCTCTTCCGTGGCTCATGTTCCATTGTGCACATGGGCCCCCTTCTTCTTGGTGCATTGTTCTGTTGATGGACATTTGGGTTTCTTCCAAGTCTTGGCGATGGTACATGTTGCTGCAGTGCAGGATGGCCAGCCTGTGTCTTTTTGATTTTGGTCTACTCGGGAGATAGGCCCATCAGTGGGCCTACCCGATTACAGGTTAGCTCAATTTTTACCTTTCAGTGCACCTCCACGGTGTTCTCACTACTAGCTGTTCCCAGGTTACGTCCCAGCGGCCGCTAGAGGGCACAGAGTTCTCTAAAACACCTTGAGCATTTATTCTTTGTAGACTCTGTGGCTGATGATCATTCTGACGACGGTGGGTGAACGTTTCTGTCGACTGGATTTGCATGGCTTTATTAATTCCTGATGTTGAGCATTTTTCCATGCCCTTTTATTTATCACAAGAGAAAGAAAGAAAGAGAAGACAAAATGTGCGCAAAATATGCCTCTTGAAATTGTCGTTTTGAAGTGTGCACGTCTTTTGAGTTGTTTTCCTCGATGGACGACCCAAGAATCGTTTTTGAGGGCAGGTGTCATTTATAGGCCTGCAATGATTTTGAATATCAAGTGACCATTAGCACTGGGTTTAAAGCTGCTGTTTCTAGAAACGGCCACAAGGCGGCAGCAGGTCTCCTTTACCAAACCTGGTTACTCGGGCAACAGAGCCTCCGTGGAAGTCGTATTCTCGGTTGTCAATTAGAATGGACTGTGCCAGGAAAAAGCCCCTTATGTTTGTGCCTCACGACTGACTTGTTCGTTTTTTAATTCAATGTTTATTGTTTCTCACAGCAAGTTTGATTACAATGTTTTGCTTGTTGTAGGTGTGAAAGATGTGGCTCTTTTACACATAAACACGTATCTAGTCTTCTTTGGATCCTTTTCCCATGTAGCTTATGACACAATGTTGAGTACTCTTCTCTTGGTATTCCGTAGGCCTTTGGTGATTTTGTATTTCACCTGTGTTTGTATCTCGCTCTTAAACCCAATTTCCTAATGTACACAATTCTCACACCTGTCCATGGGTGAACCATAAATCTGTTTATTGCATCTGTGATTGCCTTTCTCTGTGGAAATATCTTCAGTGATATCAATTTTCAGGGAACACCTATAAGTGATATCGTAGGCTATGTATCTTTCGCTCTGTGACTTACTGCAAGGTGCGTGATGAACTCTAGCCTCACCGATGGTGCTGTTGATGGCATTGTTTCCTTTTGTTCCTTGGCTAATATTCCATCTGCTCAGGTCCCTGTTCTTCTTTGTCCACTCATCTGTTGATGGACTTTCTGCTTGCTTCCATGTCCTGGCTATTGTAATACTCCTGCAATGCAGATTTGCCTGCCTGTGTCTTTCCACTTCTGTCTTCTTTCTTAGGTTATAGGCCCAGGAGTGGGCCTGCTGGATCATATCGTAACTCAGTGTTTACCTTGTAAAGGCACCTCCATTCTGTTCCCATTAGTGCCTCTTACCAGGTGAAGTCCTGTGGCGAGCATTGCCCTCTGAGGAAGGCGCCACTGAGACCCTCCTAAGCCTCAGGGCCCGACTGTACTCTCCTTGGTATGCATCCTGGACTTTATGGTATGAACATACAAAAGGAGATGGTCTTTGGCCAAATCGCTCCAGGGACCTGCTCAGTTACTGGGAGTCCCTGGTTGTTCCCTAAAGCTAGGAAAAGCAACCCTGGAGGGGAAATTGGTGCCTTTGAGGGAGAAGCCGAGCAGCCAACCAACCAGCTGATGCTGATAAGGTGTGACTAAGCCGAGAAGCCAACCAACCAGCTGATGCCGATAAGGCGTGACGAAGCAAATTCCCTGCTTTAGGGGTATATATACGGCTATGCTTTGTTATTAAACTTGCCTTGCAAGCGTCAGTTGCTTGTGCCCTTCTGATCCCATACCTTGGTGCGTTCAGTTCCCTACCCCCTCTCGTCGGTTGTTGCTACACTTTGAGGACCCGCCGCGGCTGGCGGCAAAGTCCCACTTAACCTAGAGGGTATGCACTTCTCCACAACCCCTTCAGCATGAATTGTTGGTAGTCTTGTTGCTGATGGTTCTTCTGACTGGTGTGAGCCGATACCTCTGTGGTTGGATTTGCATGCGTCTCATAAAGCCTTGAAATTGAGCTTTCAGGGATGCCCTTTTTTTCTTCAAACTGTGTGTGTAGCTTACCTCATCACATTCTTTTCTTGAACTATGTGCCGCCTTTTGAAATATTTTGGCCACTACCTCCCTCAAGACATTTTGAGGGCAGGTTTCATTGACAGCCCTCCAGGACTTGTGCACACGAAGTGACCATTAGCACGGGTTTTCAAGCTGCCGTTGCAGGTAACGGCCACAGGGCTGCAGCATTTCTGCGTTTCCCACTCTGGTAACTAGTGAAACAGGCCTTCCTGCCAGTGGTGTTCCTTGGTTATCAATGACGGTGGGATGTGTCTGGAGAAACCCCCCAAAGCTGATGTCTCCTTACTTATATCTGTTTTTAAAATGGAATTTCTACTTTTCACTGGAGTACTCTTCCATTGTGTCCATGGACCACTGCTCCTTTCTGCATTCCTCTGTGGCTGGGCATTTTCATTGCTTCCAAGTGTTGGCTATGGTAAACATTGCTGGATTGCAGGATTGCCAGCCCGTGTCTTTTTGATTCTCATCCTCTCAGGTGATAGACCCAGCAGTGGCTATGCTTGATTGAACGGTCGCTCAATGTTGACCCTTTCCAGGCAACTCCCCTGTGTTTTCCTTAGGGGCTCTTACCACGTCCCACTTAGAACCGAGGGTACGCATTTCTTCACCACCCCGTCAGCATTTCTTGTTTGCAGAAGTTTTGCTGCTGGCCATGCTGAGTCGTGTGACATGATAGGTTTTTTTAACGTGTAGTTTCGTGTCTAATAATTCCTAAGGTTCAGCATTTTTCCACGCCTTTTTTTATTCTGTTAAACAAAAACAGAAAAAAAAAAAAACCCGTGAGTACAATAAACCTCTCGAAATTGTCTTCTTGGAAGGTTGCCCTCTTTCGACTTTTTTGGTCGATTTTCGACCCCAGGATTTTGTTTTGGAGGGCAGGTGTCATTTACAAGCCTGCAATGGGTGTGAATATTGAGTGACCATTAGCACTGACTTTAAAGCTGCTGCTGTGGGAAACGGCCACAAGGCGTCAGCATTGCTACATTCCCACATCTGGTTACTAGGGCAGCAGAGCCTTCTGGAAGTCCTGTTCCCAGGTTGTCAATTAGAATGGAATGTGCCAGGAAAAAACCCCAGAAGTGTATGTCACATTACTTCTTGTTCGCTCTTTTAATTTGTTTAAATCGGGGTAATGATTAGAATACTGTTGGTCCTGTATGTACAGAATCTGGTTCATTTGTACGTTTTATATATATATATATATATATTCTTGTACAGATCCTCTTCCCATGTAAATTATTGCAGTGTTCTGGTGACCTCCCTTGCTATATGGTCGGTCTGTTTGATATATATATTTAATACGTATTTGTACACATATGGTGACACTAATCTTAATTTATCCATTCCCCCCACCTTTCATTTTACATAAGCTTAGTTTGCTTTCTAAGTCTGTGAGTGTCTTTCTTTGTGGAAATATGTTCATTTGTGTCAGCTGTTAGATAACGCCTATAGGTGATGTCATACGGTATGCCTTTTGCTTTCCGACTTAACTGATGTTCTGTGATGATCTCTAGGCTCATCTCGGGTGCCTCAAAGAGCAGTGTTTCCTTGTTTTCCATGGCTAATAGTCCACTGTGTCCACGGACCAGCTCTTCTTATCCATTCATCTGTTGATGGACATTTGGGTTGCTTCGGTGTCTTGGCTACTGTGAAAACTCGTGGAGTGCAGCTCTTGCAGCCTGTCTTCTCAGGTGAGAGGCTCAGCTGTGGGTGCTCTGGATGGAAGGGTGGCTCAATTTTTAATTGAAAACGCAGCTCCTTTCTGTTCTCATTATTGGCTGTTACAACTAGACATGTCCTCCACAGACAGAGGGAACAGAGTTCTCTAAAACCCCTTCAGCATTTATTGTTTGTAGTCTTTTGGCTGACGGTAGTTAACTTGGGTGAGCTGAAAGCTTTTTGTAGGTTAGAGGAGTCTGATGATTCCTGATGTTGAGCTTTTCTCCATTTTCCTTTTTTTGATAAAGAGTGAGTAAAACTTACCTCTATCATACTATCTCTTTGACACATTTGCCTGCTTTGAATTTTTTTGGCCACGGCCGAGCTCAGGACATTTTTTTTTTTTTTGAGGGCAGGTGTCTTTTAGAGGCCTGAGTCCTTATGAATGTTAAGTGAACCATAGCTATGCGTTTGAAGCCGCTCTTGCGGGAAACGGCCACAAGGCGGCAGCATTTCTCCATTTCCAACTCTGGGTTTTCCTGCAACAGAGGCTTCCTGGAAATTGTGTTAGTAGGCTGCAAATGAGAGTGCAGTGTGTCAGGGCAAACCCCCAAGAGCTTATATCTCCTTACTTCTTGTGTGTTTTTCAAAATTTAATTGTTATCTAGTATCACAGCCAATTGGATAAAAATGTGGTGTGTGTTCTAGGTGTACTGCATCTGGTTCATCATATGTATGTATCAATCTATTCATCTTTGGATCCTTTCCCGTGTAGGTTATTACAGAGTGTTGAGTCGACCTCTCCTGGTATTCCTTAGGTATTTTGTGATTATATATTTCATATGTATCAGTACATGTCTGTAAACCCCCATATCCAAATTCATACATTCCTTACACCTTTCCACTTGGTTAAGCATAGTTGGTTTTCTGCATCTATGCACGGCCTTCTCTTGGAAATGACTTCATGGGTATCAATGTTGAAGTAACAGCTATAAGTGATGTCATAGGATATTTCTATTTCGGTTTCTTTCGTACTTCCTTTTGGGTGGGTATCTCTAGATCCTTCTACGGTGGTGCCAGCGGCACTGTTGCATGCTCTTCCGTGGCTCATGTTCCATTGTGCACATGGGCCCCCTTCTTCTTGGTGCATTGTTCTGTTGATGGACATTTGGGTTTCTTCCAAATCTTGGCGATGGTACATGTTGCTGCAGTGCAGGATGGCCAGCCTGTGTCTTTTTGATTTTGGTCTACTCGGGAGATAGGCCCATCAGTGGGCCTACCCGATTACAGGTTAGCTCAATTTTTACCTTTCAGTGCACCTCCACGGTGTTCTCACTACTAGCTGTTCCCAGGTTACGTCCCAGCGGCCGCTAGAGGGCACAGAGTTCTCTAAAACACCTTGAGCATTTATTCTTTGTAGACTCTGTGGCTGATGATCATTCTGACGACGGTGGGTGAACGTTTCTGTCGACTGGATTTGCATGGCTTTATTAATTCCTGATGTTGAGCATTTTTCCATGCCCTTTTATTTATCACAAGAGAAAGAAAGAAAGAGAAGACAAAATGTGCGCAAAATATGCCTCTTGAAATTGTCGTTTTGAAGTGTGCACGTCTTTTGAGTTGTTTTCCTCGATGGACGACCCAAGAATCGTTTTTGAGGGCAGGTGTCATTTATAGGCCTGCAATGATTTTGAATATCAAGTGACCATTAGCACTGGGTTTAAAGCTGCTGTTTCTAGAAACGGCCACAAGGCGGCAGCAGGTCTCCTTTACCAAACCTGGTTACTCGGGCAACAGAGCCTCCGTGGAAGTCGTATTCTCGGTTGTCAATTAGAATGGACTGTGCCAGGAAAAAGCCCCTTATGTTTGTGCCTCACGACTGACTTGTTCGTTTTTTAATTCAATGTTTATTGTTTCTCACAGCAAGTTTGATTACAATGTTTTGCTTGTTGTAGGTGTGAAAGATGTGGCTCTTTTACACATAAACACGTATCTAGTCTTCTTTGGATCCTTTTCCCATGTAGCTTATGACACAATGTTGAGTACTCTTCTCTTGGTATTCCGTAGGCCTTTGGTGATTTTGTATTTCACCTGTGTTTGTATCTCGCTCTTAAACCCAATTTCCTAATGTACACAATTCTCACACCTGTCCATGGGTGAACCATAAATCTGTTTATTGCATCTGTGATTGCCTTTCTCTGTGGAAATATCTTCAGTGATATCAATTTTCAGGGAACACCTATAAGTGATATCGTAGGCTATGTATCTTTCGCTCTGTGACTTACTGCAAGGTGCGTGATGAACTCTAGCCTCACCGATGGTGCTGTTGATGGCATTGTTTCCTTTTGTTCCTTGGCTAATATTCCATCTGCTCAGGTCCCTGTTCTTCTTTGTCCACTCATCTGTTGATGGACTTTCTGCTTGCTTCCATGTCCTGGCTATTGTAATACTCCTGCAATGCAGATTTGCCTGCCTGTGTCTTTCCACTTCTGTCTTCTTTCTTAGGTTATAGGCCCAGGAGTGGGCCTGCTGGATCATATCGTAACTCAGTGTTTACCTTGTAAAGGCACCTCCATTCTGTTCCCATTAGTGCCTCTTACCAGGTGAAGTCCTGTGGCGAGCACTGCCCTCTGAGGAAGGCGCCACTGAGACCCTCCTAAGCCTCAGGGCCCGACTGTACTCTCCTTGGTATGCATCCTGGACTTTATGGTATGAACATACAAAAGGAGATGGTCTTTGGCCAAATCGCTCCAGGGACCTGCTCAGTTACTGGGAGTCCCTGGTTGTTCCCTAAAGCTAGGAAAAGCAACCCTGGAGGGGAAATTGGTGCCTTTGAGGGAGAAGCCGAGCAGCCAACCAACCAGCTGATGCTGATAAGGTGTGACTAAGCCGAGAAGCCAACCAACCAGCTGATGCCGATAAGGCGTGACGAAGCAAATTCCCTGCTTTAGGGGTATATATACGGCTATGCTTTGTTATTAAACTTGCCTTGCAAGCGTCAGTTGCTTGTGCCCTTCTGATCCCATACCTTGGTGCGTTCAGTTCCCTACCCCCTCTCGTCGGTTGTTGCTACACTTTGAGGACCCGCCGCGGCTGGCGGCAAAGTCCCACTTAACCTAGAGGGTATGCACTTCTCCACAACCCCTTCAGCATGAATTGTTGGTAGTCTTGTTGCTGATGGTTCTTCTGACTGGTGTGAGCCGATACCTCTGTGGTTGGATTTGCATGCGTCTCATAAAGCCTTGAAATTGAGCTTTCAGGGATGCCCTTTTTTTCTTCAAACTGTGTGTGTAGCTTACCTCATCACATTCTTTTCTTGAACTATGTGCCGCCTTTTGAAATATTTTGGCCACTACCTCCCTCAAGACATTTTGAGGGCAGGTTTCATTGACAGCCCTCCAGGACTTGTGCACACGAAGTGACCATTAGCACGGGTTTTCAAGCTGCCGTTGCAGGTAACGGCCACAGGGCTGCAGCATTTCTGCGTTTCCCACTCTGGTAACTAGTGAAACAGGCCTTCCTGCCAGTGGTGTTCCTTGGTTATCAATGACGGTGGGATGTGTCTGGAGAAACCCCCCAAAGCTGATGTCTCCTTACTTATATCTGTTTTTAAAATGGAATTTCTACTTTTCACTGGAGTACTCTTCCATTGTGTCCATGGACCACTGCTCCTTTCTGCATTCCTCTGTGGCTGGGCATTTTCATTGCTTCCAAGTGTTGGCTATGGTAAACATTGCTGGATTGCAGGATTGCCAGCCCGTGTCTTTTTGATTCTCATCCTCTCAGGTGATAGACCCAGCAGTGGCTATGCTTGATTGAACGGTCGCTCAATGTTGACCCTTTCCAGGCAACTCCACTGTGTTTTCCTTAGGGGCTCTTACCACGTCCCACTTAGAACCGAGGGTACGCATTTCTTCACCACCCCGTCAGCATTTCTTGTTTGCAGAAGTTTTGCTGCTGGCCATGCTGAGTCGTGTGACATGATAGGTTTTTTTAACGTGTAGTTTCGTGTCTAATAATTCCTAAGGTTCAGCATTTTTCCACGCCTTTTTTTATTCTGTTAAACAAAAACAGAAAAAAAAAAAAAACCCGTGAGTACAATAAACCTCTCGAAATTGTCTTCTTGGAAGGTTGCCCTCTTTCGACTTTTTTGGTCGATTTTCGACCCCAGGATTTTGTTTTGGAGGGCAGGTGTCATTTACAAGCCTGCAATGGGTGTGAATATTGAGTGACCATTAGCACTGACTTTAAAGCTGCTGCTGTGGGAAACGGCCACAAGGCGTCAGCATTGCTACATTCCCACATCTGGTTACTAGGGCAGCAGAGCCTTCTGGAAGTCCTGTTCCCAGGTTGTCAATTAGAATGGAATGTGCCAGGAAAAAACCCCAGAAGTGTATGTCACATTACTTCTTGTTCGCTCTTTTAATTTGTTTAAATCGGGGTAATGATTAGAATACTGTTGGTCCTGTATGTACAGAATCTGGTTCATTTGTACGTTTTATATATATATATATATATATTCTTGTACAGATCCTCTTCCCATGTAAATTATTGCAGTGTTCTGGTGACCTCCCTTGCTATATGGTCGGTCTGTTTGATATATATATTTAATACGTATTTGTACACATATGGTGACACTAATCTTAATTTATCCATTCCCCCCACCTTTCATTTTACATAAGCTTAGTTTGCTTTCTAAGTCTGTGAGTGTCTTTCTTTGTGGAAATATGTTCATTTGTGTCAGCTGTTAGATAACGCCTATAGGTGATGTCATACGGTATGCCTTTTGCTTTCCGACTTAACTGATGTTCTGTGATGATCTCTAGGCTCATCTCGGGTGCCTCAAAGAGCAGTGTTTCCTTGTTTTCCATGGCTAATAGTCCACTGTGTCCACGGACCAGCTCTTCTTATCCATTCATCTGTTGATGGACATTTGGGTTGCTTCGGTGTCTTGGCTACTGTGAAAACTCGTGGAGTGCAGCTCTTGCAGCCTGTCTTCTCAGGTGAGAGGCTCAGCTGTGGGTGCTCTGGATGGAAGGGTGGCTCAATTTTTAATTGAAAACGCAGCTCCTTTCTGTTCTCATTATTGGCTGTTACAACTAGACATGTCCTCCACAGACAGAGGGAACAGAGTTCTCTAAAACCCCTTCAGCATTTATTGTTTGTAGTCTTTTGGCTGACGGTAGTTAACTTGGGTGAGCTGAAAGCTTTTTGTAGGTTAGAGGAGTCTGATGATTCCTGATGTTGAGCTTTTCTCCATTTTCCTTTTTTTGATAAAGAGTGAGTAAAACTTACCTCTATCATACTATCTCTTTGACACATTTGCCTGCTTTGAATTTTTTTGGCCACGGCCGAGCTCAGGACATTTTTTTTTTTTTTGAGGGCAGGTGTCTTTTAGAGGCCTGAGTCCTTATGAATGTTAAGTGAACCATAGCTATGCGTTTGAAGCCGCTCTTGCGGGAAACGGCCACAAGGCGGCAGCATTTCTCCATTTCCAACTCTGGGTTTTCCTGCAACAGAGGCTTCCTGGAAATTGTGTTAGTAGGCTGCAAATGAGAGTGCAGTGTGTCAGGGCAAACCCCCAAGAGCTTATATCTCCTTACTTCTTGTGTGTTTTTCAAAATTTAATTGTTATCTAGTATCACAGCCAATTGGATAAAAATGTGGTGTGTGTTCTAGGTGTACTGCATCTGGTTCATCATATGTATGTATCAATCTATTCATCTTTGGATCCTTTCCCGTGTAGGTTATTACAGAGTGTTGAGTCGACCTCTCCTGGTATTCCTTAGGTATTTTGTGATTATATATTTCATATGTATCAGTACATGTCTGTAAACCCCCATATCCAAATTCATACATTCCTTACACCTTTCCACTTGGTTAAGCATAGTTGGTTTTCTGCATCTATGCACGGCCTTCTCTTGGAAATGACTTCATGGGTATCAATGTTGAAGTAACAGCTATAAGTGATGTCATAGGATATTTCTATTTCGGTTTCTTTCGTACTTCCTTTTGGGTGGGTATCTCTAGATCCTTCTACGGTGGTGCCAGCGGCACTGTTGCATGCTCTTCCGTGGCTCATGTTCCATTGTGCACATGGGCCCCCTTCTTCTTGGTGCATTGTTCTGTTGATGGACATTTGGGTTTCTTCCAAGTCTTGGCGATGGTACATGTTGCTGCAGTGCAGGATGGCCAGCCTGTGTCTTTTTGATTTTGGTCTACTCGGGAGATAGGCCCATCAGTGGGCCTACCCGATTACAGGTTAGCTCAATTTTTACCTTTCAGTGCACCTCCACGGTGTTCTCACTACTAGCTGTTCCCAGGTTACGTCCCAGCGGCCGCTAGAGGGCACAGAGTTCTCTAAAACACCTTGAGCATTTATTCTTTGTAGACTCTGTGGCTGATGATCATTCTGACGACGGTGGGTGAACGTTTCTGTCGACTGGATTTGCATGGCTTTATTAATTCCTGATGTTGAGCATTTTTCCATGCCCTTTTATTTATCACAAGAGAAAGAAAGAAAGAGAAGACAAAATGTGCGCAAAATATGCCTCTTGAAATTGTCGTTTTGAAGTGTGCACGTCTTTTGAGTTGTTTTCCTCGATGGACGACCCAAGAATCGTTTTTGAGGGCAGGTGTCATTTATAGGCCTGCAATGATTTTGAATATCAAGTGACCATTAGCACTGGGTTTAAAGCTGCTGTTTCTAGAAACGGCCACAAGGCGGCAGCAGGTCTCCTTTACCAAACCTGGTTACTCGGGCAACAGAGCCTCCGTGGAAGTCGTATTCTCGGTTGTCAATTAGAATGGACTGTGCCAGGAAAAAGCCCCTTATGTTTGTGCCTCACGACTGACTTGTTCGTTTTTTAATTCAATGTTTATTGTTTCTCACAGCAAGTTTGATTACAATGTTTTGCTTGTTGTAGGTGTGAAAGATGTGGCTCTTTTACACATAAACACGTATCTAGTCTTCTTTGGATCCTTTTCCCATGTAGCTTATGACACAATGTTGAGTACTCTTCTCTTGGTATTCCGTAGGCCTTTGGTGATTTTGTATTTCACCTGTGTTTGTATCTCGCTCTTAAACCCAATTTCCTAATGTACACAATTCTCACACCTGTCCATGGGTGAACCATAAATCTGTTTATTGCATCTGTGATTGCCTTTCTCTGTGGAAATATCTTCAGTGATATCAATTTTCAGGGAACACCTATAAGTGATATCGTAGGCTATGTATCTTTCGCTCTGTGACTTACTGCAAGGTGCGTGATGAACTCTAGCCTCACCGATGGTGCTGTTGATGGCATTGTTTCCTTTTGTTCCTTGGCTAATATTCCATCTGCTCAGGTCCCTGTTCTTCTTTGTCCACTCATCTGTTGATGGACTTTCTGCTTGCTTCCATGTCCTGGCTATTGTAATACTCCTGCAATGCAGATTTGCCTGCCTGTGTCTTTCCACTTCTGTCTTCTTTCTTAGGTTATAGGCCCAGGAGTGGGCCTGCTGGATCATATCGTAACTCAGTGTTTACCTTGTAAAGGCACCTCCATTCTGTTCCCATTAGTGCCTCTTACCAGGTGAAGTCCTGTGGCGAGCACTGCCCTCTGAGGAAGGCGCCACTGAGACCCTCCTAAGCCTCAGGGCCCGACTGTACTCTCCTTGGTATGCATCCTGGACTTTATGGTATGAACATACAAAAGGAGATGGTCTTTGGCCAAATCGCTCCAGGGACCTGCTCAGTTACTGGGAGTCCCTGGTTGTTCCCTAAAGCTAGGAAAAGCAACCCTGGAGGGGAAATTGGTGCCTTTGAGGGAGAAGCCGAGCAGCCAACCAACCAGCTGATGCTGATAAGGTGTGACTAAGCCGAGAAGCCAACCAACCAGCTGATGCCGATAAGGCGTGACGAAGCAAATTCCCTGCTTTAGGGGTATATATACGGCTATGCTTTGTTATTAAACTTGCCTTGCAAGCGTCAGTTGCTTGTGCCCTTCTGATCCCATACCTTGGTGCGTTCAGTTCCCTACCCCCTCTCGTCGGTTGTTGCTACACTTTGAGGACCCGCCGCGGCTGGCGGCAAAGTCCCACTTAACCTAGAGGGTATGCACTTCTCCACAACCCCTTCAGCATGAATTGTTGGTAGTCTTGTTGCTGATGGTTCTTCTGACTGGTGTGAGCCGATACCTCTGTGGTTGGATTTGCATGCGTCTCATAAAGCCTTGAAATTGAGCTTTCAGGGATGCCCTTTTTTTCTTCAAACTGTGTGTGTAGCTTACCTCATCACATTCTTTTCTTGAACTATGTGCCGCCTTTTGAAATATTTTGGCCACTACCTCCCTCAAGACATTTTGAGGGCAGGTTTCATTGACAGCCCTCCAGGACTTGTGCACACGAAGTGACCATTAGCACGGGTTTTCAAGCTGCCGTTGCAGGTAACGGCCACAGGGCTGCAGCATTTCTGCGTTTCCCACTCTGGTAACTAGTGAAACAGGCCTTCCTGCCAGTGGTGTTCCTTGGTTATCAATGACGGTGGGATGTGTCTGGAGAAACCCCCCAAAGCTGATGTCTCCTTACTTATATCTGTTTTTAAAATGGAATTTCTACTTTTCACTGGAGTACTCTTCCATTGTGTCCATGGACCACTGCTCCTTTCTGCATTCCTCTGTGGCTGGGCATTTTCATTGCTTCCAAGTGTTGGCTATGGTAAACATTGCTGGATTGCAGGATTGCCAGCCCGTGTCTTTTTGATTCTCATCCTCTCAGGTGATAGACCCAGCAGTGGCTATGCTTGATTGAACGGTCGCTCAATGTTGACCCTTTCCAGGCAACTCCACTGTGTTTTCCTTAGGGGCTCTTACCACGTCCCACTTAGAACCGAGGGTACGCATTTCTTCACCACCCCGTCAGCATTTCTTGTTTGCAGAAGTTTTGCTGCTGGCCATGCTGAGTCGTGTGACATGATAGGTTTTTTTAACGTGTAGTTTCGTGTCTAATAATTCCTAAGGTTCAGCATTTTTCCACGCCTTTTTTTATTCTGTTAAACAAAAACAGAAAAAAAAAAAAAACCCGTGAGTACAATAAACCTCTCGAAATTGTCTTCTTGGAAGGTTGCCCTCTTTCGACTTTTTTGGTCGATTTTCGACCCCAGGATTTTGTTTTGGAGGGCAGGTGTCATTTACAAGCCTGCAATGGGTGTGAATATTGAGTGACCATTAGCACTGACTTTAAAGCTGCTGCTGTGGGAAACGGCCACAAGGCGTCAGCATTGCTACATTCCCACATCTGGTTACTAGGGCAGCAGAGCCTTCTGGAAGTCCTGTTCCCAGGTTGTCAATTAGAATGGAATGTGCCAGGAAAAAACCCCAGAAGTGTATGTCACATTACTTCTTGTTCGCTCTTTTAATTTGTTTAAATCGGGGTAATGATTAGAATACTGTTGGTCCTGTATGTACAGAATCTGGTTCATTTGTACGTTTTATATATATATATATATATATTCTTGTACAGATCCTCTTCCCATGTAAATTATTGCAGTGTTCTGGTGACCTCCCTTGCTATATGGTCGGTCTGTTTGATATATATATTTAATACGTATTTGTACACATATGGTGACACTAATCTTAATTTATCCATTCCCCCCACCTTTCATTTTACATAAGCTTAGTTTGCTTTCTAAGTCTGTGAGTGTCTTTCTTTGTGGAAATATGTTCATTTGTGTCAGCTGTTAGATAACGCCTATAGGTGATGTCATACGGTATGCCTTTTGCTTTCCGACTTAACTGATGTTCTGTGATGATCTCTAGGCTCATCTCGGGTGCCTCAAAGAGCAGTGTTTCCTTGTTTTCCATGGCTAATAGTCCACTGTGTCCACGGACCAGCTCTTCTTATCCATTCATCTGTTGATGGACATTTGGGTTGCTTCGGTGTCTTGGCTACTGTGAAAACTCGTGGAGTGCAGCTCTTGCAGCCTGTCTTCTCAGGTGAGAGGCTCAGCTGTGGGTGCTCTGGATGGAAGGGTGGCTCAATTTTTAATTGAAAACGCAGCTCCTTTCTGTTCTCATTATTGGCTGTTACAACTAGACATGTCCTCCACAGACAGAGGGAACAGAGTTCTCTAAAACCCCTTCAGCATTTATTGTTTGTAGTCTTTTGGCTGACGGTAGTTAACTTGGGTGAGCTGAAAGCTTTTTGTAGGTTAGAGGAGTCTGATGATTCCTGATGTTGAGCTTTTCTCCATTTTCCTTTTTTTGATAAAGAGTGAGTAAAACTTACCTCTATCATACTATCTCTTTGACACATTTGCCTGCTTTGAATTTTTTTGGCCACGGCCGAGCTCAGGACATTTTTTTTTTTTTTGAGGGCAGGTGTCTTTTAGAGGCCTGAGTCCTTATGAATGTTAAGTGAACCATAGCTATGCGTTTGAAGCCGCTCTTGCGGGAAACGGCCACAAGGCGGCAGCATTTCTCCATTTCCAACTCTGGGTTTTCCTGCAACAGAGGCTTCCTGGAAATTGTGTTAGTAGGCTGCAAATGAGAGTGCAGTGTGTCAGGGCAAACCCCCAAGAGCTTATATCTCCTTACTTCTTGTGTGTTTTTTAAAATTTAATTGTTATCTAGTATCACAGCCAATTGGATAAAAATGTGGTGTGTGTTCTAGGTGTACTGCATCTGGTTCATCATATGTATGTATCAATCTATTCATCTTTGGATCCTTTCCCGTGTAGGTTATTACAGAGTGTTGAGTCGACCTCTCCTGGTATTCCTTAGGTATTTTGTGATTATATATTTCATATGTATCAGTACATGTCTGTAAACCCCCATATCCAAATTCATACATTCCTTACACCTTTCCACTTGGTTAAGCATAGTTGGTTTTCTGCATCTATGCACGGCCTTCTCTTGGAAATGACTTCATGGGTATCAATGTTGAAGTAACAGCTATAAGTGATGTCATAGGATATTTCTATTTCGGTTTCTTTCGTACTTCCTTTTGGGTGGGTATCTCTAGATCCTTCTACGGTGGTGCCAGCGGCACTGTTGCATGCTCTTCCGTGGCTCATGTTCCATTGTGCACATGGGCCCCCTTCTTCTTGGTGCATTGTTCTGTTGATGGACATTTGGGTTTCTTCCAAGTCTTGGCGATGGTACATGTTGCTGCAGTGCAGGATGGCCAGCCTGTGTCTTTTTGATTTTGGTCTACTCGGGAGATAGGCCCATCAGTGGGCCTACCCGATTACAGGTTAGCTCAATTTTTACCTTTCAGTGCACCTCCACGGTGTTCTCACTACTAGCTGTTCCCAGGTTACGTCCCAGCGGCCGCTAGAGGGCACAGAGTTCTCTAAAACACCTTGAGCATTTATTCTTTGTAGACTCTGTGGCTGATGATCATTCTGACGACGGTGGGTGAACGTTTCTGTCGACTGGATTTGCATGGCTTTATTAATTCCTGATGTTGAGCATTTTTCCATGCCCTTTTATTTATCACAAGAGAAAGAAAGAAAGAGAAGACAAAATGTGCGCAAAATATGCCTCTTGAAATTGTCGTTTTGAAGTGTGCACGTCTTTTGAGTTGTTTTCCTCGATGGACGACCCAAGAATCGTTTTTGAGGGCAGGTGTCATTTATAGGCCTGCAATGATTTTGAATATCAAGTGACCATTAGCACTGGGTTTAAAGCTGCTGTTTCTAGAAACGGCCACAAGGCGGCAGCAGGTCTCCTTTACCAAACCTGGTTACTCGGGCAACAGAGCCTCCGTGGAAGTCGTATTCTCGGTTGTCAATTAGAATGGACTGTGCCAGGAAAAAGCCCCTTATGTTTGTGCCTCACGACTGACTTGTTCGTTTTTTAATTCAATGTTTATTGTTTCTCACAGCAAGTTTGATTACAATGTTTTGCTTGTTGTAGGTGTGAAAGATGTGGCTCTTTTACACATAAACACGTATCTAGTCTTCTTTGGATCCTTTTCCCATGTAGCTTATGACACAATGTTGAGTACTCTTCTCTTGGTATTCCGTAGGCCTTTGGTGATTTTGTATTTCACCTGTGTTTGTATCTCGCTCTTAAACCCAATTTCCTAATGTACACAATTCTCACACCTGTCCATGGGTGAACCATAAATCTGTTTATTGCATCTGTGATTGCCTTTCTCTGTGGAAATATCTTCAGTGATATCAATTTTCAGGGAACACCTATAAGTGATATCGTAGGCTATGTATCTTTCGCTCTGTGACTTACTGCAAGGTGCGTGATGAACTCTAGCCTCACCGATGGTGCTGTTGATGGCATTGTTTCCTTTTGTTCCTTGGCTAATATTCCATCTGCTCAGGTCCCTGTTCTTCTTTGTCCACTCATCTGTTGATGGACTTTCTGCTTGCTTCCATGTCCTGGCTATTGTAATACTCCTGCAATGCAGATTTGCCTGCCTGTGTCTTTCCACTTCTGTCTTCTTTCTTAGGTTATAGGCCCAGGAGTGGGCCTGCTGGATCATATCGTAACTCAGTGTTTACCTTGTAAAGGCACCTCCATTCTGTTCCCATTAGTGCCTCTTACCAGGTGAAGTCCTGTGGCGAGCACTGCCCTCTGAGGAAGGCGCCACTGAGACCCTCCTAAGCCTCAGGGCCCGACTGTACTCTCCTTGGTATGCATCCTGGACTTTATGGTATGAACATACAAAAGGAGATGGTCTTTGGCCAAATCGCTCCAGGGACCTGCTCAGTTACTGGGAGTCCCTGGTTGTTCCCTAAAGCTAGGAAAAGCAACCCTGGAGGGGAAATTGGTGCCTTTGAGGGAGAAGCCGAGCAGCCAACCAACCAGCTGATGCTGATAAGGTGTGACTAAGCCGAGAAGCCAACCAACCAGCTGATGCCGATAAGGCGTGACGAAGCAAATTCCCTGCTTTAGGGGTATATATACGGCTATGCTTTGTTATTAAACTTGCCTTGCAAGCGTCAGTTGCTTGTGCCCTTCTGATCCCATACCTTGGTGCGTTCAGTTCCCTACCCCCTCTCGTCGGTTGTTGCTACACTTTGAGGACCCGCCGCGGCTGGCGGCAAAGTCCCACTTAACCTAGAGGGTATGCACTTCTCCACAACCCCTTCAGCATGAATTGTTGGTAGTCTTGTTGCTGATGGTTCTTCTGACTGGTGTGAGCCGATACCTCTGTGGTTGGATTTGCATGCGTCTCATAAAGCCTTGAAATTGAGCTTTCAGGGATGCCCTTTTTTTCTTCAAACTGTGTGTGTAGCTTACCTCATCACATTCTTTTCTTGAACTATGTGCCGCCTTTTGAAATATTTTGGCCACTACCTCCCTCAAGACATTTTGAGGGCAGGTTTCATTGACAGCCCTCCAGGACTTGTGCACACGAAGTGACCATTAGCACGGGTTTTCAAGCTGCCGTTGCAGGTAACGGCCACAGGGCTGCAGCATTTCTGCGTTTCCCACTCTGGTAACTAGTGAAACAGGCCTTCCTGCCAGTGGTGTTCCTTGGTTATCAATGACGGTGGGATGTGTCTGGAGAAACCCCCCAAAGCTGATGTCTCCTTACTTATATCTGTTTTTAAAATGGAATTTCTACTTTTCACTGGAGTACTCTTCCATTGTGTCCATGGACCACTGCTCCTTTCTGCATTCCTCTGTGGCTGGGCATTTTCATTGCTTCCAAGTGTTGGCTATGGTAAACATTGCTGGATTGCAGGATTGCCAGCCCGTGTCTTTTTGATTCTCATCCTCTCAGGTGATAGACCCAGCAGTGGCTATGCTTGATTGAACGGTCGCTCAATGTTGACCCTTTCCAGGCAACTCCACTGTGTTTTCCTTAGGGGCTCTTACCACGTCCCACTTAGAACCGAGGGTACGCATTTCTTCACCACCCCGTCAGCATTTCTTGTTTGCAGAAGTTTTGCTGCTGGCCATGCTGAGTCGTGTGACATGATAGGTTTTTTTAACGTGTAGTTTCGTGTCTAATAATTCCTAAGGTTCAGCATTTTTCCACGCCTTTTTTTATTCTGTTAAACAAAAACAGAAAAAAAAAAAACCCGTGAGTACAATAAACCTCTCGAAATTGTCTTCTTGGAAGGTTGCCCTCTTTCGACTTTTTTGGTCGATTTTCGACCCCAGGATTTTGTTTTGGAGGGCAGGTGTCATTTACAAGCCTGCAATGGGTGTGAATATTGAGTGACCATTAGCACTGACTTTAAAGCTGCTGCTGTGGGAAACGGCCACAAGGCGTCAGCATTGCTACATTCCCACATCTGGTTACTAGGGCAGCAGAGCCTTCTGGAAGTCCTGTTCCCAGGTTGTCAATTAGAATGGAATGTGCCAGGAAAAAACCCCAGAAGTGTATGTCACATTACTTCTTGTTCGCTCTTTTAATTTGTTTAAATCGGGGTAATGATTAGAATACTGTTGGTCCTGTATGTACAGAATCTGGTTCATTTGTACGTTTTATATATATATATATATATATTCTTGTACAGATCCTCTTCCCATGTAAATTATTGCAGTGTTCTGGTGACCTCCCTTGCTATATGGTCGGTCTGTTTGATATATATATTTAATACGTATTTGTACACATATGGTGACACTAATCTTAATTTATCCATTCCCCCCACCTTTCATTTTACATAAGCTTAGTTTGCTTTCTAAGTCTGTGAGTGTCTTTCTTTGTGGAAATATGTTCATTTGTGTCAGCTGTTAGATAACGCCTATAGGTGATGTCATACGGTATGCCTTTTGCTTTCCGACTTAACTGATGTTCTGTGATGATCTCTAGGCTCATCTCGGGTGCCTCAAAGAGCAGTGTTTCCTTGTTTTCCATGGCTAATAGTCCACTGTGTCCACGGACCAGCTCTTCTTATCCATTCATCTGTTGATGGACATTTGGGTTGCTTCGGTGTCTTGGCTACTGTGAAAACTCGTGGAGTGCAGCTCTTGCAGCCTGTCTTCTCAGGTGAGAGGCTCAGCTGTGGGTGCTCTGGATGGAAGGGTGGCTCAATTTTTAATTGAAAACGCAGCTCCTTTCTGTTCTCATTATTGGCTGTTACAACTAGACATGTCCTCCACAGACAGAGGGAACAGAGTTCTCTAAAACCCCTTCAGCATTTATTGTTTGTAGTCTTTTGGCTGACGGTAGTTAACTTGGGTGAGCTGAAAGCTTTTTGTAGGTTAGAGGAGTCTGATGATTCCTGATGTTGAGCTTTTCTCCATTTTCCTTTTTTTGATAAAGAGTGAGTAAAACTTACCTCTATCATACTATCTCTTTGACACATTTGCCTGCTTTGAATTTTTTTGGCCACGGCCGAGCTCAGGACATTTTTTTTTTTTTGAGGGCAGGTGTCTTTTAGAGGCCTGAGTCCTTATGAATGTTAAGTGAACCATAGCTATGCGTTTGAAGCCGCTCTTGCGGGAAACGGCCACAAGGCGGCAGCATTTCTCCATTTCCAACTCTGGGTTTTCCTGCAACAGAGGCTTCCTGGAAATTGTGTTAGTAGGCTGCAAATGAGAGTGCAGTGTGTCAGGGCAAACCCCCAAGAGCTTATATCTCCTTACTTCTTGTGTGTTTTTTAAAATTTAATTGTTATCTAGTATCACAGCCAATTGGATAAAAATGTGGTGTGTGTTCTAGGTGTACTGCATCTGGTTCATCATATGTATGTATCAATCTATTCATCTTTGGATCCTTTCCCGTGTAGGTTATTACAGAGTGTTGAGTCGACCTCTCCTGGTATTCCTTAGGTATTTTGTGATTATATATTTCATATGTATCAGTACATGTCTGTAAACCCCCATATCCAAATTCATACATTCCTTACACCTTTCCACTTGGTTAAGCATAGTTGGTTTTCTGCATCTATGCACGGCCTTCTCTTGGAAATGACTTCATGGGTATCAATGTTGAAGTAACAGCTATAAGTGATGTCATAGGATATTTCTATTTCGGTTTCTTTCGTACTTCCTTTTGGGTGGGTATCTCTAGATCCTTCTACGGTGGTGCCAGCGGCACTGTTGCATGCTCTTCCGTGGCTCATGTTCCATTGTGCACATGGGCCCCCTTCTTCTTGGTGCATTGTTCTGTTGATGGACATTTGGGTTTCTTCCAAGTCTTGGCGATGGTACATGTTGCTGCAGTGCAGGATGGCCAGCCTGTGTCTTTTTGATTTTGGTCTACTCGGGAGATAGGCCCATCAGTGGGCCTACCCGATTACAGGTTAGCTCAATTTTTACCTTTCAGTGCACCTCCACGGTGTTCTCACTACTAGCTGTTCCCAGGTTACGTCCCAGCGGCCGCTAGAGGGCACAGAGTTCTCTAAAACACCTTGAGCATTTATTCTTTGTAGACTCTGTGGCTGATGATCATTCTGACGACGGTGGGTGAACGTTTCTGTCGACTGGATTTGCATGGCTTTATTAATTCCTGATGTTGAGCATTTTTCCATGCCCTTTTATTTATCACAAGAGAAAGAAAGAAAGAGAAGACAAAATGTGCGCAAAATATGCCTCTTGAAATTGTCGTTTTGAAGTGTGCACGTCTTTTGAGTTGTTTTCCTCGATGGACGACCCAAGAATCGTTTTTGAGGGCAGGTGTCATTTATAGGCCTGCAATGATTTTGAATATCAAGTGACCATTAGCACTGGGTTTAAAGCTGCTGTTTCTAGAAACGGCCACAAGGCGGCAGCAGGTCTCCTTTACCAAACCTGGTTACTCGGGCAACAGAGCCTCCGTGGAAGTCGTATTCTCGGTTGTCAATTAGAATGGACTGTGCCAGGAAAAAGCCCCTTATGTTTGTGCCTCACGACTGACTTGTTCGTTTTTTAATTCAATGTTTATTGTTTCTCACAGCAAGTTTGATTACAATGTTTTGCTTGTTGTAGGTGTGAAAGATGTGGCTCTTTTACACATAAACACGTATCTAGTCTTCTTTGGATCCTTTTCCCATGTAGCTTATGACACAATGTTGAGTACTCTTCTCTTGGTATTCCGTAGGCCTTTGGTGATTTTGTATTTCACCTGTGTTTGTATCTCGCTCTTAAACCCAATTTCCTAATGTACACAATTCTCACACCTGTCCATGGGTGAACCATAAATCTGTTTATTGCATCTGTGATTGCCTTTCTCTGTGGAAATATCTTCAGTGATATCAATTTTCAGGGAACACCTATAAGTGATATCGTAGGCTATGTATCTTTCGCTCTGTGACTTACTGCAAGGTGCGTGATGAACTCTAGCCTCACCGATGGTGCTGTTGATGGCATTGTTTCCTTTTGTTCCTTGGCTAATATTCCATCTGCTCAGGTCCCTGTTCTTCTTTGTCCACTCATCTGTTGATGGACTTTCTGCTTGCTTCCATGTCCTGGCTATTGTAATACTCCTGCAATGCAGATTTGCCTGCCTGTGTCTTTCCACTTCTGTCTTCTTTCTTAGGTTATAGGCCCAGGAGTGGGCCTGCTGGATCATATCGTAACTCAGTGTTTACCTTGTAAAGGCACCTCCATTCTGTTCCCATTAGTGCCTCTTACCAGGTGAAGTCCTGTGGCGAGCACTGCCCTCTGAGGAAGGCGCCACTGAGACCCTCCTAAGCCTCAGGGCCCGACTGTACTCTCCTTGGTATGCATCCTGGACTTTATGGTATGAACATACAAAAGGAGATGGTCTTTGGCCAAATCGCTCCAGGGACCTGCTCAGTTACTGGGAGTCCCTGGTTGTTCCCTAAAGCTAGGAAAAGCAACCCTGGAGGGGAAATTGGTGCCTTTGAGGGAGAAGCCGAGCAGCCAACCAACCAGCTGATGCTGATAAGGTGTGACTAAGCCGAGAAGCCAACCAACCAGCTGATGCCGATAAGGCGTGACGAAGCAAATTCCCTGCTTTAGGGGTATATATACGGCTATGCTTTGTTATTAAACTTGCCTTGCAAGCGTCAGTTGCTTGTGCCCTTCTGATCCCATACCTTGGTGCGTTCAGTTCCCTACCCCCTCTCGTCGGTTGTTGCTACACTTTGAGGACCCGCCGCGGCTGGCGGCAAAGTCCCACTTAACCTAGAGGGTATGCACTTCTCCACAACCCCTTCAGCATGAATTGTTGGTAGTCTTGTTGCTGATGGTTCTTCTGACTGGTGTGAGCCGATACCTCTGTGGTTGGATTTGCATGCGTCTCATAAAGCCTTGAAATTGAGCTTTCAGGGATGCCCTTTTTTTCTTCAAACTGTGTGTGTAGCTTACCTCATCACATTCTTTTCTTGAACTATGTGCCGCCTTTTGAAATATTTTGGCCACTACCTCCCTCAAGACATTTTGAGGGCAGGTTTCATTGACAGCCCTCCAGGACTTGTGCACACGAAGTGACCATTAGCACGGGTTTTCAAGCTGCCGTTGCAGGTAACGGCCACAGGGCTGCAGCATTTCTGCGTTTCCCACTCTGGTAACTAGTGAAACAGGCCTTCCTGCCAGTGGTGTTCCTTGGTTATCAATGACGGTGGGATGTGTCTGGAGAAACCCCCCAAAGCTGATGTCTCCTTACTTATATCTGTTTTTAAAATGGAATTTCTACTTTTCACTGGAGTACTCTTCCATTGTGTCCATGGACCACTGCTCCTTTCTGCATTCCTCTGTGGCTGGGCATTTTCATTGCTTCCAAGTGTTGGCTATGGTAAACATTGCTGGATTGCAGGATTGCCAGCCCGTGTCTTTTTGATTCTCATCCTCTCAGGTGATAGACCCAGCAGTGGCTATGCTTGATTGAACGGTCGCTCAATGTTGACCCTTTCCAGGCAACTCCACTGTGTTTTCCTTAGGGGCTCTTACCACGTCCCACTTAGAACCGAGGGTACGCATTTCTTCACCACCCCGTCAGCATTTCTTGTTTGCAGAAGTTTTGCTGCTGGCCATGCTGAGTCGTGTGACATGATAGGTTTTTGTAACGTGTAGTTTCGTGTCTAATAATTCCTAAGGTTCAGCATTTTTCCACGCCTTTTTTTATTCTGTTAAACAAAAACAGAAAAAAAAAAAAACCCGTGAGTACAATAAACCTCTCGAAATTGTCTTCTTGGAAGGTTGCCCTCTTTCGACTTTTTTGGTCGATTTTCGACCCCAGGATTTTGTTTTGGAGGGCAGGTGTCATTTACAAGCCTGCAATGGGTGTGAATATTGAGTGACCATTAGCACTGACTTTAAAGCTGCTGCTGTGGGAAACGGCCACAAGGCGTCAGCATTGCTACATTCCCACATCTGGTTACTAGGGCAGCAGAGCCTTCTGGAAGTCCTGTTCCCAGGTTGTCAATTAGAATGGAATGTGCCAGGAAAAAACCCCAGAAGTGTATGTCACATTACTTCTTGTTCGCTCTTTTAATTTGTTTAAATCGGGGTAATGATTAGAATACTGTTGGTCCTATATGTACAGAATCTGGTTCATTTGTACGTTTTATATATATATATATATATTCTTGTACAGATCCTCTTCCCATGTAAATTATTGCAGAGTGTTCTGGTGACCTCCCTTGCTATATGGTCGGTCTGTTTGATATATATATTTAATACGTATTTGTACACATATGGTGACACTAATCTTAATTTATCCATTCCCCCCACCTTTCATTTTACATAAGCTTAGTTTGCTTTCTAAGTCTGTGAGTGTCTTTCTTTGTGGAAATATGTTCATTTGTGTCAGCTGTTAGATAACGCCTATAGGTGATGTCATACGGTATGCCTTTTGCTTTCCGACTTAACTGATGTTCTGTGATGATCTCTAGGCTCATCTCGGGTGCCTCAAAGAGCAGTGTTTCCTTGTTTTCCATGGCTAATAGTCCACTGTGTCCACGGACCAGCTCTTCTTATCCATTCATCTGTTGATGGACATTTGGGTTGCTTCGGTGTCTTGGCTACTGTGAAAACTCGTGGAGTGCAGCTCTTGCAGCCTGTCTTCTCAGGTGAGAGGCTCAGCTGTGGGTGCTCTGGATGGAAGGGTGGCTCAATTTTTAATTGAAAACGCAGCTCCTTTCTGTTCTCATTATTGGCTGTTACAACTAGACATGTCCTCCACAGACAGAGGGAACAGAGTTCTCTAAAACCCCTTCAGCATTTATTGTTTGTAGTCTTTTGGCTGACGGTAGTTAACTTGGGTGAGCTGAAAGCTTTTTGTAGGTTAGAGGAGTCTGATGATTCCTGATGTTGAGCTTTTCTCCATTTTCCTTTTTTTGATAAAGAGTGAGTAAAACTTACCTCTATCATACTATCTCTTTGACACATTTGCCTGCTTTGAATTTTTTTGGCCACGGCCGAGCTCAGGACATTTTTTTTTTTTTGAGGGCAGGTGTCTTTTAGAGGCCTGAGTCCTTATGAATGTTAAGTGAACCATAGCTATGCGTTTGAAGCCGCTCTTGCGGGAAACGGCCACAAGGCGGCAGCATTTCTCCATTTCCAACTCTGGGTTTTCCTGCAACAGAGGCTTCCTGGAAATTGTGTTAGTAGGCTGCAAATGAGAGTGCAGTGTGTCAGGGCAAACCCCCAAGAGCTTATATCTCCTTACTTCTTGTGTGTTTTTTAAAATTTAATTGTTATCTAGTATCACAGCCAATTGGATAAAAATGTGGTGTGTGTTCTAGGTGTACTGCATCTGGTTCATCATATGTATGTATCAATCTATTCATCTTTGGATCCTTTCCCGTGTAGGTTATTACAGAGTGTTGAGTCGACCTCTCCTGGTATTCCTTAGGTATTTTGTGATTATATATTTCATATGTATCAGTACATGTCTGTAAACCCCCATATCCAAATTCATACATTCCTTACACCTTTCCACTTGGTTAAGCATAGTTGGTTTTCTGCATCTATGCACGGCCTTCTCTTGGAAATGACTTCATGGGTATCAATGTTGAAGTAACAGCTATAAGTGATGTCATAGGATATTTCTATTTCGGTTTCTTTCGTACTTCCTTTTGGGTGGGTATCTCTAGATCCTTCTACGGTGGTGCCAGCGGCACTGTTGCATGCTCTTCCGTGGCTCATGTTCCATTGTGCACATGGGCCCCCTTCTTCTTGGTGCATTGTTCTGTTGATGGACATTTGGGTTTCTTCCAAGTCTTGGCGATGGTACATGTTGCTGCAGTGCAGGATGGCCAGCCTGTGTCTTTTTGATTTTGGTCTACTCGGGAGATAGGCCCATCAGTGGGCCTACCCGATTACAGGTTAGCTCAATTTTTACCTTTCAGTGCACCTCCACGGTGTTCTCACTACTAGCTGTTCCCAGGTTACGTCCCAGCGGCCGCTAGAGGGCACAGAGTTCTCTAAAACACCTTGAGCATTTATTCTTTGTAGACTCTGTGGCTGATGATCATTCTGACGACGGTGGGTGAACGTTTCTGTCGACTGGATTTGCATGGCTTTATTAATTCCTGATGTTGAGCATTTTTCCATGCCCTTTTATTTATCACAAGAGAAAGAAAGAAAGAGAAGACAAAATGTGCGCAAAATATGCCTCTTGAAATTGTCGTTTTGAAGTGTGCACGTCTTTTGAGTTGTTTTCCTCGATGGACGACCCAAGAATCGTTTTTGAGGGCAGGTGTCATTTATAGGCCTGCAATGATTTTGAATATCAAGTGACCATTAGCACTGGGTTTAAAGCTGCTGTTTCTAGAAACGGCCACAAGGCGGCAGCAGGTCTCCTTTACCAAACCTGGTTACTCGGGCAACAGAGCCTCCGTGGAAGTCGTATTCTCGGTTGTCAATTAGAATGGACTGTGCCAGGAAAAAGCCCCTTATGTTTGTGCCTCACGACTGACTTGTTCGTTTTTTAATTCAATGTTTATTGTTTCTCACAGCAAGTTTGATTACAATGTTTTGCTTGTTGTAGGTGTGAAAGATGTGGCTCTTTTACACATAAACACGTATCTAGTCTTCTTTGGATCCTTTTCCCATGTAGCTTATGACACAATGTTGAGTACTCTTCTCTTGGTATTCCGTAGGCCTTTGGTGATTTTGTATTTCACCTGTGTTTGTATCTCGCTCTTAAACCCAATTTCCTAATGTACACAATTCTCACACCTGTCCATGGGTGAACCATAAATCTGTTTATTGCATCTGTGATTGCCTTTCTCTGTGGAAATATCTTCAGTGATATCAATTTTCAGGGAACACCTATAAGTGATATCGTAGGCTATGTATCTTTCGCTCTGTGACTTACTGCAAGGTGCGTGATGAACTCTAGCCTCACCGATGGTGCTGTTGATGGCATTGTTTCCTTTTGTTCCTTGGCTAATATTCCATCTGCTCAGGTCCCTGTTCTTCTTTGTCCACTCATCTGTTGATGGACTTTCTGCTTGCTTCCATGTCCTGGCTATTGTAATACTCCTGCAATGCAGATTTGCCTGCCTGTGTCTTTCCACTTCTGTCTTCTTTCTTAGGTTATAGGCCCAGGAGTGGGCCTGCTGGATCATATCGTAACTCAGTGTTTACCTTGTAAAGGCACCTCCATTCTGTTCCCATTAGTGCCTCTTACCAGGTGAAGTCCTGTGGCGAGCACTGCCCTCTGAGGAAGGCGCCACTGAGACCCTCCTAAGCCTCAGGGCCCGACTGTACTCTCCTTGGTATGCATCCTGGACTTTATGGTATGAACATACAAAAGGAGATGGTCTTTGGCCAAATCGCTCCAGGGACCTGCTCAGTTACTGGGAGTCCCTGGTTGTTCCCTAAAGCTAGGAAAAGCAACCCTGGAGGGGAAATTGGTGCCTTTGAGGGAGAAGCCGAGCAGCCAACCAACCAGCTGATGCTGATAAGGTGTGACTAAGCCGAGAAGCCAACCAACCAGCTGATGCCGATAAGGCGTGACGAAGCAAATTCCCTGCTTTAGGGGTATATATACGGCTATGCTTTGTTATTAAACTTGCCTTGCAAGCGTCAGTTGCTTGTGCCCTTCTGATCCCATACCTTGGTGCGTTCAGTTCCCTACCCCCTCTCGTCGGTTGTTGCTACACTTTGAGGACCCGCCGCGGCTGGCGGCAAAGTCCCACTTAACCTAGAGGGTATGCACTTCTCCACAACCCCTTCAGCATGAATTGTTGGTAGTCTTGTTGCTGATGGTTCTTCTGACTGGTGTGAGCCGATACCTCTGTGGTTGGATTTGCATGCGTCTCATAAAGCCTTGAAATTGAGCTTTCAGGGATGCCCTTTTTTTCTTCAAACTGTGTGTGTAGCTTACCTCATCACATTCTTTTCTTGAACTATGTGCCGCCTTTTGAAATATTTTGGCCACTACCTCCCTCAAGACATTTTGAGGGCAGGTTTCATTGACAGCCCTCCAGGACTTGTGCACACGAAGTGACCATTAGCACGGGTTTTCAAGCTGCCGTTGCAGGTAACGGCCACAGGGCTGCAGCATTTCTGCGTTTCCCACTCTGGTAACTAGTGAAACAGGCCTTCCTGCCAGTGGTGTTCCTTGGTTATCAATGACGGTGGGATGTGTCTGGAGAAACCCCCCAAAGCTGATGTCTCCTTACTTATATCTGTTTTTAAAATGGAATTTCTACTTTTCACTGGAGTACTCTTCCATTGTGTCCATGGACCACTGCTCCTTTCTGCATTCCTCTGTGGCTGGGCATTTTCATTGCTTCCAAGTGTTGGCTATGGTAAACATTGCTGGATTGCAGGATTGCCAGCCCGTGTCTTTTTGATTCTCATCCTCTCAGGTGATAGACCCAGCAGTGGCTATGCTTGATTGAACGGTCGCTCAATGTTGACCCTTTCCAGGCAACTCCACTGTGTTTTCCTTAGGGGCTCTTACCACGTCCCACTTAGAACCGAGGGTACGCATTTCTTCACCACCCCGTCAGCATTTCTTGTTTGCAGAAGTTTTGCTGCTGGCCATGCTGAGTCGTGTGACATGATAGGTTTTTTTAACGTGTAGTTTCGTGTCTAATAATTCCTAAGGTTCAGCATTTTTCCACGCCTTTTTTTATTCTGTTAAACAAAAACAGAAAAAAAAAAAAACCCGTGAGTACAATAAACCTCTCGAAATTGTCTTCTTGGAAGGTTGCCCTCTTTCGACTTTTTTGGTCGATTTTCGACCCCAGGATTTTGTTTTGGAGGGCAGGTGTCATTTACAAGCCTGCAATGGGTGTGAATATTGAGTGACCATTAGCACTGACTTTAAAGCTGCTGCTGTGGGAAACGGCCACAAGGCGTCAGCATTGCTACATTCCCACATCTGGTTACTAGGGCAGCAGAGCCTTCTGGAAGTCCTGTTCCCAGGTTGTCAATTAGAATGGAATGTGCCAGGAAAAAACCCCAGAAGTGTATGTCACATTACTTCTTGTTCGCTCTTTTAATTTGTTTAAATCGGGGTAATGATTAGAATACTGTTGGTCCTGTATGTACAGAATCTGGTTCATTTGTACGTTTTATATATATATATATATATATTCTTGTACAGATCCTCTTCCCATGTAAATTATTGCAGTGTTCTGGTGACCTCCCTTGCTATATGGTCGGTCTGTTTGATATATATATTTAATACGTATTTGTACACATATGGTGACACTAATCTTAATTTATCCATTCCCCCCACCTTTCATTTTACATAAGCTTAGTTTGCTTTCTAAGTCTGTGAGTGTCTTTCTTTGTGGAAATATGTTCATTTGTGTCAGCTGTTAGATAACGCCTATAGGTGATGTCATACGGTATGCCTTTTGCTTTCCGACTTAACTGATGTTCTGTGATGATCTCTAGGCTCATCTCGGGTGCCTCAAAGAGCAGTGTTTCCTTGTTTTCCATGGCTAATAGTCCACTGTGTCCACGGACCAGCTCTTCTTATCCATTCATCTGTTGATGGACATTTGGGTTGCTTCGGTGTCTTGGCTACTGTGAAAACTCGTGGAGTGCAGCTCTTGCAGCCTGTCTTCTCAGGTGAGAGGCTCAGCTGTGGGTGCTCTGGATGGAAGGGTGGCTCAATTTTTAATTGAAAACGCAGCTCCTTTCTGTTCTCATTATTGGCTGTTACAACTAGACATGTCCTCCACAGACAGAGGGAACAGAGTTCTCTAAAACCCCTTCAGCATTTATTGTTTGTAGTCTTTTGGCTGACGGTAGTTAACTTGGGTGAGCTGAAAGCTTTTTGTAGGTTAGAGGAGTCTGATGATTCCTGATGTTGAGCTTTTCTCCATTTTCCTTTTTTTGATAAAGAGTGAGTAAAACTTACCTCTATCATACTATCTCTTTGACACATTTGCCTGCTTTGAATTTTTTTGGCCACGGCCGAGCTCAGGACATTTTTTTTTTTTTTGAGGGCAGGTGTCTTTTAGAGGCCTGAGTCCTTATGAATGTTAAGTGAACCATAGCTATGCGTTTGAAGCCGCTCTTGCGGGAAACGGCCACAAGGCGGCAGCATTTCTCCATTTCCAACTCTGGGTTTTCCTGCAACAGAGGCTTCCTGGAAATTGTGTTAGTAGGCTGCAAATGAGAGTGCAGTGTGTCAGGGCAAACGCCCAAGAGCTTATATCTCCTTACTTCTTGTGTGTTTTTCAAAATTTAATTGTTATCTAGTATCACAGCCAATTGGATAAAAATGTGGTGTGTGTTCTAGGTGTACTGCATCTGGTTCATCATATGTATGTATCAATCTATTCATCTTTGGATCCTTTCCCGTGTAGGTTATTACAGAGTGTTGAGTCGACCTCTCCTGGTATTCCTTAGGTATTTTGTGATTATATATTTCATATGTATCAGTACATGTCTGTAAACCCCCATATCCAAATTCATACATTCCTTACACCTTTCCACTTGGTTAAGCATAGTTGGTTTTCTGCATCTATGCACGGCCTTCTCTTGGAAATGACTTCATGGGTATCAATGTTGAAGTAACAGCTATAAGTGATGTCATAGGATATTTCTATTTCGGTTTCTTTCGTACTTCCTTTTGGGTGGGTATCTCTAGATCCTTCTACGGTGGTGCCAGCGGCACTGTTGCATGCTCTTCCGTGGCTCATGTTCCATTGTGCACATGGGCCCCCTTCTTCTTGGTGCATTGTTCTGTTGATGGACATTTGGGTTTCTTCCAAGTCTTGGCGATGGTACATGTTGCTGCAGTGCAGGATGGCCAGCCTGTGTCTTTTTGATTTTGGTCTACTCGGGAGATAGGCCCATCAGTGGGCCTACCCGATTACAGGTTAGCTCAATTTTTACCTTTCAGTGCACCTCCACGGTGTTCTCACTACTAGCTGTTCCCAGGTTACGTCCCAGCGGCCGCTAGAGGGCACAGAGTTCTCTAAAACACCTTGAGCATTTATTCTTTGTAGACTCTGTGGCTGATGATCATTCTGACGACGGTGGGTGAACGTTTCTGTCGACTGGATTTGCATGGCTTTATTAATTCCTGATGTTGAGCATTTTTCCATGCCCTTTTATTTATCACAAGAGAAAGAAAGAAAGAGAAGACAAAATGTGCGCAAAATATGCCTCTTGAAATTGTCGTTTTGAAGTGTGCACGTCTTTTGAGTTGTTTTCCTCGATGGACGACCCAAGAATCGTTTTTGAGGGCAGGTGTCATTTATAGGCCTGCAATGATTTTGAATATCAAGTGACCATTAGCACTGGGTTTAAAGCTGCTGTTTCTAGAAACGGCCACAAGGCGGCAGCAGGTCTCCTTTACCAAACCTGGTTACTCGGGCAACAGAGCCTCCGTGGAAGTCGTATTCTCGGTTGTCAATTAGAATGGACTGTGCCAGGAAAAAGCCCCTTATGTTTGTGCCTCACGACTGACTTGTTCGTTTTTTAATTCAATGTTTATTGTTTCTCACAGCAAGTTTGATTACAATGTTTTGCTTGTTGTAGGTGTGAAAGATGTGGCTCTTTTACACATAAACACGTATCTAGTCTTCTTTGGATCCTTTTCCCCTGTAGCTTATGACACAATGTTGAGTACTCTTCTCTTGGTATTCCGTAGGCCTTTGGTGATTTTGTATTTCACCTGTGTTTGTATCTCGCTCTTAAACCCAATTTCCTAATGTACACAATTCTCACACCTGTCCATGGGTGAACCATAAATCTGTTTATTGCATCTGTGATTGCCTTTCTCTGTGGAAATATCTTCAGTGATATCAATTTTCAGGGAACACCTATAAGTGATATCGTAGGCTATGTATCTTTCGCTCTGTGACTTACTGCAAGGTGCGTGATGAACTCTAGCCTCACCGATGGTGCTGTTGATGGCATTGTTTCCTTTTGTTCCTTGGCTAATATTCCATCTGCTCAGGTCCCTGTTCTTCTTTGTCCACTCATCTGTTGATGGACTTTCTGCTTGCTTCCATGTCCTGGCTATTGTAATACTCCTGCAATGCAGATTTGCCTGCCTGTGTCTTTCCACTTCTGTCTTCTTTCTTAGGTTATAGGCCCAGGAGTGGGCCTGCTGGATCATATCGTAACTCAGTGTTTACCTTGTAAAGGCACCTCCATTCTGTTCCCATTAGTGCCTCTTACCAGGTGAAGTCCTGTGGCGAGCACTGCCCTCTGAGGAAGGCGCCACTGAGACCCTCCTAAGCCTCAGGGCCCGACTGTACTCTCCTTGGTATGCATCCTGGACTTTATGGTATGAACATACAAAAGGAGATGGTCTTTGGCCAAATCGCTCCAGGGACCTGCTCAGTTACTGGGAGTCCCTGGTTGTTCCCTAAAGCTAGGAAAAGCAACCCTGGAGGGGAAATTGGTGCCTTTGAGGGAGAAGCCGAGCAGCCAACCAACCAGCTGATGCTGATAAGGTGTGACTAAGCCGAGAAGCCAACCAACCAGCTGATGCCGATAAGGCGTGACGAAGCAAATTCCCTGCTTTAGGGGTATATATACGGCTATGCTTTGTTATTAAACTTGCCTTGCAAGCGTCAGTTGCTTGTGCCCTTCTGATCCCATACCTTGGTGCGTTCAGTTCCCTACCCCCTCTCGTCGGTTGTTGCTACACTTTGAGGACCCGCCGCGGCTGGCGGCAAAGTCCCACTTAACCTAGAGGGTATGCACTTCTCCACAACCCCTTCAGCATGAATTGTTGGTAGTCTTGTTGCTGATGGTTCTTCTGACTGGTGTGAGCCGATACCTCTGTGGTTGGATTTGCATGCGTCTCATAAAGCCTTGAAATTGAGCTTTCAGGGATGCCCTTTTTTTCTTCAAACTGTGTGTGTAGCTTACCTCATCACATTCTTTTCTTGAACTATGTGCCGCCTTTTGAAATATTTTGGCCACTACCTCCCTCAAGACATTTTGAGGGCAGGTTTCATTGACAGCCCTCCAGGACTTGTGCACACGAAGTGACCATTAGCACGGGTTTTCAAGCTGCCGTTGCAGGTAACGGCCACAGGGCTGCAGCATTTCTGCGTTTCCCACTCTGGTAACTAGTGAAACAGGCCTTCCTGCCAGTGGTGTTCCTTGGTTATCAATGACGGTGGGATGTGTCTGGAGAAACCCCCCAAAGCTGATGTCTCCTTACTTATATCTGTTTTTAAAATGGAATTTCTACTTTTCACTGGAGTACTCTTCCATTGTGTCCATGGACCACTGCTCCTTTCTGCATTCCTCTGTGGCTGGGCATTTTCATTGCTTCCAAGTGTTGGCTATGGTAAACATTGCTGGATTGCAGGATTGCCAGCCCGTGTCTTTTTGATTCTCATCCTCTCAGGTGATAGACCCAGCAGTGGCTATGCTTGATTGAACGGTCGCTCAATGTTGACCCTTTCCAGGCAACTCCACTGTGTTTTCCTTAGGGGCTCTTACCACGTCCCACTTAGAACCGAGGGTACGCATTTCTTCACCACCCCGTCAGCATTTCTTGTTTGCAGAAGTTTTGCTGCTGGCCATGCTGAGTCGTGTGACATGATAGGTTTTTTTAACGTGTAGTTTCGTGTCTAATAATTCCTAAGGTTCAGCATTTTTCCACGCCTTTTTTTATTCTGTTAAACAAAAACAGAAAAAAAAAAAACCCGTGAGTACAATAAACCTCTCGAAATTGTCTTCTTGGAAGGTTGCCCTCTTTCGACTTTTTTGGTCGATTTTCGACCCCAGGATTTTGTTTTGGAGGGCAGGTGTCATTTACAAGCCTGCAATGGGTGTGAATATTGAGTGACCATTAGCACTGACTTTAAAGCTGCTGCTGTGGGAAACGGCCACAAGGCGTCAGCATTGCTACATTCCCACATCTGGTTACTAGGGCAGCAGAGCCTTCTGGAAGTCCTGTTCCCAGGTTGTCAATTAGAATGGAATGTGCCAGGAAAAAACCCCAGAAGTGTATGTCACATTACTTCTTGTTCGCTCTTTTAATTTGTTTAAATCGGGGTAATGATTAGAATACTGTTGGTCCTGTATGTACAGAATCTGGTTCATTTGTACGTTTTATATATATATATATATATATATTCTTGTACAGATCCTCTTCCCATGTAAATTATTGCAGTGTTCTGGTGACCTCCCTTGCTATATGGTCGGTCTGTTTGATATATATATTTAATACGTATTTGTACACATATGGTGACACTAATCTTAATTTATCCATTCCCCCCACCTTTCATTTTACATAAGCTTAGTTTGCTTTCTAAGTCTGTGAGTGTCTTTCTTTGTGGAAATATGTTCATTTGTGTCAGCTGTTAGATAACGCCTATAGGTGATGTCATACGGTATGCCTTTTGCTTTCCGACTTAACTGATGTTCTGTGATGATCTCTAGGCTCATCTCGGGTGCCTCAAAGAGCAGTGTTTCCTTGTTTTCCATGGCTAATAGTCCACTGTGTCCACGGACCAGCTCTTCTTATCCATTCATCTGTTGATGGACATTTGGGTTGCTTCGGTGTCTTGGCTACTGTGAAAACTCGTGGAGTGCAGCTCTTGCAGCCTGTCTTCTCAGGTGAGAGGCTCAGCTGTGGGTGCTCTGGATGGAAGGGTGGCTCAATTTTTAATTGAAAACGCAGCTCCTTTCTGTTCTCATTATTGGCTGTTACAACTAGACATGTCCTCCACAGACAGAGGGAACAGAGTTCTCTAAAACCCCTTCAGCATTTATTGTTTGTAGTCTTTTGGCTGACGGTAGTTAACTTGGGTGAGCTGAAAGCTTTTTGTAGGTTAGAGGAGTCTGATGATTCCTGATGTTGAGCTTTTCTCCATTTTCCTTTTTTTGATAAAGAGTGAGTAAAACTTACCTCTATCATACTATCTCTTTGACACATTTGCCTGCTTTGAATTTTTTTGGCCACGGCCGAGCTCAGGACATTTTTTTTTTTTTGAGGGCAGGTGTCTTTTAGAGGCCTGAGTCCTTATGAATGTTAAGTGAACCATAGCTATGCGTTTGAAGCCGCTCTTGCGGGAAACGGCCACAAGGCGGCAGCATTTCTCCATTTCCAACTCTGGGTTTTCCTGCAACAGAGGCTTCCTGGAAATTGTGTTAGTAGGCTGCAAATGAGAGTGCAGTGTGTCAGGGCAAACCCCCAAGAGCTTATATCTCCTTACTTCTTGTGTGTTTTTTAAAATTTAATTGTTATCTAGTATCACAGCCAATTGGATAAAAATGTGGTGTGTGTTCTAGGTGTACTGCATCTGGTTCATCATATGTATGTATCAATCTATTCATCTTTGGATCCTTTCCCGTGTAGGTTATTACAGAGTGTTGAGTCGACCTCTCCTGGTATTCCTTAGGTATTTTGTGATTATATATTTCATATGTATCAGTACATGTCTGTAAACCCCCATATCCAAATTCATACATTCCTTACACCTTTCCACTTGGTTAAGCATAGTTGGTTTTCTGCATCTATGCACGGCCTTCTCTTGGAAATGACTTCATGGGTATCAATGTTGAAGTAACAGCTATAAGTGATGTCATAGGATATTTCTATTTCGGTTTCTTTCGTACTTCCTTTTGGGTGGGTATCTCTAGATCCTTCTACGGTGGTGCCAGCGGCACTGTTGCATGCTCTTCCGTGGCTCATGTTCCATTGTGCACATGGGCCCCCTTCTTCTTGGTGCATTGTTCTGTTGATGGACATTTGGGTTTCTTCCAAGTCTTGGCGATGGTACATGTTGCTGCAGTGCAGGATGGCCAGCCTGTGTCTTTTTGATTTTGGTCTACTCGGGAGATAGGCCCATCAGTGGGCCTACCCGATTACAGGTTAGCTCAATTTTTACCTTTCAGTGCACCTCCACGGTGTTCTCACTACTAGCTGTTCCCAGGTTACGTCCCAGCGGCCGCTAGAGGGCACAGAGTTCTCTAAAACACCTTGAGCATTTATTCTTTGTAGACTCTGTGGCTGATGATCATTCTGACGACGGTGGGTGAACGTTTCTGTCGACTGGATTTGCATGGCTTTATTAATTCCTGATGTTGAGCATTTTTCCATGCCCTTTTATTTATCACAAGAGAAAGAAAGAAAGAGAAGACAAAATGTGCGCAAAATATGCCTCTTGAAATTGTCGTTTTGAAGTGTGCACGTCTTTTGAGTTGTTTTCCTCGATGGACGACCCAAGAATCGTTTTTGAGGGCAGGTGTCATTTATAGGCCTGCAATGATTTTGAATATCAAGTGACCATTAGCACTGGGTTTAAAGCTGCTGTTTCTAGAAACGGCCACAAGGCGGCAGCAGGTCTCCTTTACCAAACCTGGTTACTCGGGCAACAGAGCCTCCGTGGAAGTCGTATTCTCGGTTGTCAATTAGAATGGACTGTGCCAGGAAAAAGCCCCTTATGTTTGTGCCTCACGACTGACTTGTTCGTTTTTTAATTCAATGTTTATTGTTTCTCACAGCAAGTTTGATTACAATGTTTTGCTTGTTGTAGGTGTGAAAGATGTGGCTCTTTTACACATAAACACGTATCTAGTCTTCTTTGGATCCTTTTCCCATGTAGCTTATGACACAATGTTGAGTACTCTTCTCTTGGTATTCCGTAGGCCTTTGGTGATTTTGTATTTCACCTGTGTTTGTATCTCGCTCTTAAACCCAATTTCCTAATGTACACAATTCTCACACCTGTCCATGGGTGAACCATAAATCTGTTTATTGCATCTGTGATTGCCTTTCTCTGTGGAAATATCTTCAGTGATATCAATTTTCAGGGAACACCTATAAGTGATATCGTAGGCTATGTATCTTTCGCTCTGTGACTTACTGCAAGGTGCGTGATGAACTCTAGCCTCACCGATGGTGCTGTTGATGGCATTGTTTCCTTTTGTTCCTTGGCTAATATTCCATCTGCTCAGGTCCCTGTTCTTCTTTGTCCACTCATCTGTTGATGGACTTTCTGCTTGCTTCCATGTCCTGGCTATTGTAATACTCCTGCAATGCAGATTTGCCTGCCTGTGTCTTTCCACTTCTGTCTTCGTTCTTAGGTTATAGGCCCAGGAGTGGGCCTGCTGGATCATATCGTAACTCAGTGTTTACCTTGTAAAGGCACCTCCATTCTGTTCCCATTAGTGCCTCTTACCAGGTGAAGTCCTGTGGCGAGCACTGCCCTCTGAGGAAGGCGCCACTGAGACCCTCCTAAGCCTCAGGGCCCGACTGTACTCTCCTTGGTATGCATCCTGGACTTTATGGTATGAACATACAAAAGGAGATGGTCTTTGGCCAAATCGCTCCAGGGACCTGCTCAGTTACTGGGAGTCCCTGGTTGTTCCCTAAAGCTAGGAAAAGCAACCCTGGAGGGGAAATTGGTGCCTTTGAGGGAGAAGCCGAGCAGCCAACCAACCAGCTGATGCTGATAAGGTGTGACTAAGCCGAGAAGCCAACCAACCAGCTGATGCCGATAAGGCGTGACGAAGCAAATTCCCTGCTTTAGGGGTATATATACGGCTATGCTTTGTTATTAAACTTGCCTTGCAAGCGTCAGTTGCTTGTGCCCTTCTGATCCCATACCTTGGTGCGTTCAGTTCCCTACCCCCTCTCGTCGGTTGTTGCTACACTTTGAGGACCCGCCGCGGCTGGCGGCAAAGTCCCACTTAACCTAGAGGGTATGCACTTCTCCACAACCCCTTCAGCATGAATTGTTGGTAGTCTTGTTGCTGATGGTTCTTCTGACTGGTGTGAGCCGATACCTCTGTGGTTGGATTTGCATGCGTCTCATAAAGCCTTGAAATTGAGCTTTCAGGGATGCCCTTTTTTTCTTCAAACTGTGTGTGTAGCTTACCTCATCACATTCTTTTCTTGAACTATGTGCCGCCTTTTGAAATATTTTGGCCACTACCTCCCTCAAGACATTTTGAGGGCAGGTTTCATTGACAGCCCTCCAGGACTTGTGCACACGAAGTGACCATTAGCACGGGTTTTCAAGCTGCCGTTGCAGGTAACGGCCACAGGGCTGCAGCATTTCTGCGTTTCCCACTCTGGTAACTAGTGAAACAGGCCTTCCTGCCAGTGGTGTTCCTTGGTTATCAATGACGGTGGGATGTGTCTGGAGAAACCCCCCAAAGCTGATGTCTCCTTACTTATATCTGTTTTTAAAATGGAATTTCTACTTTTCACTGGAGTACTCTTCCATTGTGTCCATGGACCACTGCTCCTTTCTGCATTCCTCTGTGGCTGGGCATTTTCATTGCTTCCAAGTGTTGGCTATGGTAAACATTGCTGGATTGCAGGATTGCCAGCCCGTGTCTTTTTGATTCTCATCCTCTCAGGTGATAGACCCAGCAGTGGCTATGCTTGATTGAACGGTCGCTCAATGTTGACCCTTTCCAGGCAACTCCACTGTGTTTTCCTTAGGGGCTCTTACCACGTCCCACTTAGAACCGAGGGTACGCATTTCTTCACCACCCCGTCAGCATTTCTTGTTTGCAGAAGTTTTGCTGCTGGCCATGCTGAGTCGTGTGACATGATAGGTTTTTGTAACGTGTAGTTTCGTGTCTAATAATTCCTAAGGTTCAGCATTTTTCCACGCCTTTTTTTATTCTGTTAAACAAAAACAGAAAAAAA
Organism: Kogia breviceps; assembly: GCF_026419965.1. Lineage (NCBI taxonomy): Eukaryota > Metazoa > Chordata > Mammalia > Artiodactyla > Physeteridae > Kogia > Kogia breviceps. The sequence continues at coordinate 69,316,616 of NC_081310.1, read as the reverse complement.
AAAAAACCCGTGAGTACAATAAACCTCTCGAAATTGTCTTCTTGGAAGGTTGCCCTCTTTCGACTTTTTTGGTCGATTTTCGACCCCAGGATTTTGTTTTGGAGGGCAGGTGTCATTTACAAGCCTGCAATGGGTGTGAATATTGAGTGACCATTAGCACTGACTTTAAAGCTGCTGCTGTGGGAAACGGCCACAAGGCGTCAGCATTGCTACATTCCCACATCTGGTTACTAGGGCAGCAGAGCCTTCTGGAAGTCCTGTTCCCAGGTTGTCAATTAGAATGGAATGTGCCAGGAAAAAACCCCAGAAGTGTATGTCACATTACTTCTTGTTCGCTCTTTTAATTTGTTTAAATCGGGGTAATGATTAGAATACTGTTGGTCCTGTATGTACAGAATCTGGTTCATTTGTACGTTTTATATATATATATATATATATTCTTGTACAGATCCTCTTCCCATGTAAATTATTGCAGTGTTCTGGTGACCTCCCTTGCTATATGGTCGGTCTGTTTGATATATATATTTAATACGTATTTGTACACATATGGTGACACTAATCTTAATTTATCCATTCCCCCCACCTTTCATTTTACATAAGCTTAGTTTGCTTTCTAAGTCTGTGAGTGTCTTTCTTTGTGGAAATATGTTCATTTGTGTCAGCTGTTAGATAACGCCTATAGGTGATGTCATACGGTATGCCTTTTGCTTTCCGACTTAACTGATGTTCTGTGATGATCTCTAGGCTCATCTCGGGTGCCTCAAAGAGCAGTGTTTCCTTGTTTTCCATGGCTAATAGTCCACTGTGTCCACGGACCAGCTCTTCTTATCCATTCATCTGTTGATGGACATTTGGGTTGCTTCGGTGTCTTGGCTACTGTGAAAACTCGTGGAGTGCAGCTCTTGCAGCCTGTCTTCTCAGGTGAGAGGCTCAGCTGTGGGTGCTCTGGATGGAAGGGTGGCTCAATTTTTAATTGAAAACGCAGCTCCTTTCTGTTCTCATTATTGGCTGTTACAACTAGACATGTCCTCCACAGACAGAGGGAACAGAGTTCTCTAAAACCCCTTCAGCATTTATTGTTTGTAGTCTTTTGGCTGACGGTAGTTAACTTGGGTGAGCTGAAAGCTTTTTGTAGGTTAGAGGAGTCTGATGATTCCTGATGTTGAGCTTTTCTCCATTTTCCTTTTTTTGATAAAGAGTGAGTAAAACTTACCTCTATCATACTATCTCTTTGACACATTTGCCTGCTTTGAATTTTTTTGGCCACGGCCGAGCTCAGGACATTTTTTTTTTTTTGAGGGCAGGTGTCTTTTAGAGGCCTGAGTCCTTATGAATGTTAAGTGAACCATAGCTATGCGTTTGAAGCCGCTCTTGCGGGAAACGGCCACAAGGCGGCAGCATTTCTCCATTTCCAACTCTGGGTTTTCCTGCAACAGAGGCTTCCTGGAAATTGTGTTAGTAGGCTGCAAATGAGAGTGCAGTGTGTCAGGGCAAACCCCCAAGAGCTTATATCTCCTTACTTCTTGTGTGTTTTTTAAAATTTAATTGTTATCTAGTATCACAGCCAATTGGATAAAAATGTGGTGTGTGTTCTAGGTGTACTGCATCTGGTTCATCATATGTATGTATCAATCTATTCATCTTTGGATCCTTTCCCGTGTAGGTTATTACAGAGTGTTGAGTCGACCTCTCCTGGTATTCCTTAGGTATTTTGTGATTATATATTTCATATGTATCAGTACATGTCTGTAAACCCCCATATCCAAATTCATACATTCCTTACACCTTTCCACTTGGTTAAGCATAGTTGGTTTTCTGCATCTATGCACGGCCTTCTCTTGGAAATGACTTCATGGGTATCAATGTTGAAGTAACAGCTATAAGTGATGTCATAGGATATTTCTATTTCGGTTTCTTTCGTACTTCCTTTTGGGTGGGTATCTCTAGATCCTTCTACGGTGGTGCCAGCGGCACTGTTGCATGCTCTTCCGTGGCTCATGTTCCATTGTGCACATGGGCCCCCTTCTTCTTGGTGCATTGTTCTGTTGATGGACATTTGGGTTTCTTCCAAGTCTTGGCGATGGTACATGTTGCTGCAGTGCAGGATGGCCAGCCTGTGTCTTTTTGATTTTGGTCTACTCGGGAGATAGGCCCATCAGTGGGCCTACCCGATTACAGGTTAGCTCAATTTTTACCTTTCAGTGCACCTCCACGGTGTTCTCACTACTAGCTGTTCCCAGGTTACGTCCCAGCGGCCGCTAGAGGGCACAGAGTTCTCTAAAACACCTTGAGCATTTATTCTTTGTAGACTCTGTGGCTGATGATCATTCTGACGACGGTGGGTGAACGTTTCTGTCGACTGGATTTGCATGGCTTTATTAATTCCTGATGTTGAGCATTTTTCCATGCCCTTTTATTTATCACAAGAGAAAGAAAGAAAGAGAAGACAAAATGTGCGCAAAATATGCCTCTTGAAATTGTCGTTTTGAAGTGTGCACGTCTTTTGAGTTGTTTTCCTCGATGGACGACCCAAGAATCGTTTTTGAGGGCAGGTGTCATTTATAGGCCTGCAATGATTTTGAATATCAAGTGACCATTAGCACTGGGTTTAAAGCTGCTGTTTCTAGAAACGGCCACAAGGCGGCAGCAGGTCTCCTTTACCAAACCTGGTTACTCGGGCAACAGAGCCTCCGTGGAAGTCGTATTCTCGGTTGTCAATTAGAATGGACTGTGCCAGGAAAAAGCCCCTTATGTTTGTGCCTCACGACTGACTTGTTCGTTTTTTAATTCAATGTTTATTGTTTCTCACAGCAAGTTTGATTACAATGTTTTGCTTGTTGTAGGTGTGAAAGATGTGGCTCTTTTACACATAAACACGTATCTAGTCTTCTTTGGATCCTTTTCCCATGTAGCTTATGACACAATGTTGAGTACTCTTCTCTTGGTATTCCGTAGGCCTTTGGTGATTTTGTATTTCACCTGTGTTTGTATCTCGCTCTTAAACCCAATTTCCTAATGTACACAATTCTCACACCTGTCCATGGGTGAACCATAAATCTGTTTATTGCATCTGTGATTGCCTTTCTCTGTGGAAATATCTTCAGTGATATCAATTTTCAGGGAACACCTATAAGTGATATCGTAGGCTATGTATCTTTCGCTCTGTGACTTACTGCAAGGTGCGTGATGAACTCTAGCCTCACCGATGGTGCTGTTGATGGCATTGTTTCCTTTTGTTCCTTGGCTAATATTCCATCTGCTCAGGTCCCTGTTCTTCTTTGTCCACTCATCTGTTGATGGACTTTCTGCTTGCTTCCATGTCCTGGCTATTGTAATACTCCTGCAATGCAGATTTGCCTGCCTGTGTCTTTCCACTTCTGTCTTCTTTCTTAGGTTATAGGCCCAGGAGTGGGCCTGCTGGATCATATCGTAACTCAGTGTTTACCTTGTAAAGGCACCTCCATTCTGTTCCCATTAGTGCCTCTTACCAGGTGAAGTCCTGTGGCGAGCACTGCCCTCTGAGGAAGGCGCCACTGAGACCCTCCTAAGCCTCAGGGCCCGACTGTACTCTCCTTGGTATGCATCCTGGACTTTATGGTATGAACATACAAAAGGAGATGGTCTTTGGCCAAATCGCTCCAGGGACCTGCTCAGTTACTGGGAGTCCCTGGTTGTTCCCTAAAGCTAGGAAAAGCAACCCTGGAGGGGAAATTGGTGCCTTTGAGGGAGAAGCCGAGCAGCCAACCAACCAGCTGATGCTGATAAGGTGTGACTAAGCCGAGAAGCCAACCAACCAGCTGATGCCGATAAGGCGTGACGAAGCAAATTCCCTGCTTTAGGGGTATATATACGGCTATGCTTTGTTATTAAACTTGCCTTGCAAGCGTCAGTTGCTTGTGCCCTTCTGATCCCATACCTTGGTGCGTTCAGTTCCCTACCCCCTCTCGTCGGTTGTTGCTACACTTTGAGGACCCGCCGCGGCTGGCGGCAAAGTCCCACTTAACCTAGAGGGTATGCACTTCTCCACAACCCCTTCAGCATGAATTGTTGGTAGTCTTGTTGCTGATGGTTCTTCTGACTGGTGTGAGCCGATACCTCTGTGGTTGGATTTGCATGCGTCTCATAAAGCCTTGAAATTGAGCTTTCAGGGATGCCCTTTTTTTCTTCAAACTGTGTGTGTAGCTTACCTCATCACATTCTTTTCTTGAACTATGTGCCGCCTTTTGAAATATTTTGGCCACTACCTCCCTCAAGACATTTTGAGGGCAGGTTTCATTGACAGCCCTCCAGGACTTGTGCACACGAAGTGACCATTAGCACGGGTTTTCAAGCTGCCGTTGCAGGTAACGGCCACAGGGCTGCAGCATTTCTGCGTTTCCCACTCTGGTAACTAGTGAAACAGGCCTTCCTGCCAGTGGTGTTCCTTGGTTATCAATGACGGTGGGATGTGTCTGGAGAAACCCCCCAAAGCTGATGTCTCCTTACTTATATCTGTTTTTAAAATGGAATTTCTACTTTTCACTGGAGTACTCTTCCATTGTGTCCATGGACCACTGCTCCTTTCTGCATTCCTCTGTGGCTGGGCATTTTCATTGCTTCCAAGTGTTGGCTATGGTAAACATTGCTGGATTGCAGGATTGCCAGCCCGTGTCTTTTTGATTCTCATCCTCTCAGGTGATAGACCCAGCAGTGGCTATGCTTGATTGAACGGTCGCTCAATGTTGACCCTTTCCAGGCAACTCCACTGTGTTTTCCTTAGGGGCTCTTACCACGTCCCACTTAGAACCGAGGGTACGCATTTCTTCACCACCCCGTCAGCATTTCTTGTTTGCAGAAGTTTTGCTGCTGGCCATGCTGAGTCGTGTGACATGATAGGTTTTTGTAACGTGTAGTTTCGTGTCTAATAATTCCTAAGGTTCAGCATTTTTCCACGCCTTTTTTTATTCTGTTAAACAAAAACAGAAAAAAAAAAAAACCCGTGAGTACAATAAACCTCTCGAAATTGTCTTCTTGGAAGGTTGCCCTCTTTCGACTTTTTTGGTCGATTTTCGACCCCAGGATTTTGTTTTGGAGGGCAGGTGTCATTTACAAGCCTGCAATGGGTGTGAATATTGAGTGACCATTAGCACTGACTTTAAAGCTGCTGCTGTGGGAAACGGCCACAAGGCGTCAGCATTGCTACATTCCCACATCTGGTTACTAGGGCAGCAGAGCCTTCTGGAAGTCCTGTTCCCAGGTTGTCAATTAGAATGGAATGTGCCAGGAAAAAACCCCAGAAGTGTATGTCACATTACTTCTTGTTCGCTCTTTTAATTTGTTTAAATCGGGGTAATGATTAGAATACTGTTGGTCCTGTATGTACAGAATCTGGTTCATTTGTACGTTTTATATATATATATATATATATTCTTGTACAGATCCTCTTCCCATGTAAATTATTGCAGTGTTCTGGTGACCTCCCTTGCTATATGGTCGGTCTGTTTGATATATATATTTAATACGTATTTGTACACATATGGTGACACTAATCTTAATTTATCCATTCCCCCCACCTTTCATTTTACATAAGCTTAGTTTGCTTTCTAAGTCTGTGAGTGTCTTTCTTTGTGGAAATATGTTCATTTGTGTCAGCTGTTAGATAACGCCTATAGGTGATGTCATACGGTATGCCTTTTGCTTTCCGACTTAACTGATGTTCTGTGATGATCTCTAGGCTCATCTCGGGTGCCTCAAAGAGCAGTGTTTCCTTGTTTTCCATGGCTAATAGTCCACTGTGTCCACGGACCAGCTCTTCTTATCCATTCATCTGTTGATGGACATTTGGGTTGCTTCGGTGTCTTGGCTACTGTGAAAACTCGTGGAGTGCAGCTCTTGCAGCCTGTCTTCTCAGGTGAGAGGCTCAGCTGTGGGTGCTCTGGATGGAAGGGTGGCTCAATTTTTAATTGAAAACGCAGCTCCTTTCTGTTCTCATTATTGGCTGTTACAACTAGACATGTCCTCCACAGACAGAGGGAACAGAGTTCTCTAAAACCCCTTCAGCATTTATTGTTTGTAGTCTTTTGGCTGACGGTAGTTAACTTGGGTGAGCTGAAAGCTTTTTGTAGGTTAGAGGAGTCTGATGATTCCTGATGTTGAGCTTTTCTCCATTTTCCTTTTTTTGATAAAGAGTGAGTAAAACTTACCTCTATCATACTATCTCTTTGACACATTTGCCTGCTTTGAATTTTTTTGGCCACGGCCGAGCTCAGGACATTTTTTTTTTTTTTGAGGGCAGGTGTCTTTTAGAGGCCTGAGTCCTTATGAATGTTAAGTGAACCATAGCTATGCGTTTGAAGCCGCTCTTGCGGGAAACGGCCACAAGGCGGCAGCATTTCTCCATTTCCAACTCTGGGTTTTCCTGCAACAGAGGCTTCCTGGAAATTGTGTTAGTAGGCTGCAAATGAGAGTGCAGTGTGTCAGGGCAAACCCCCAAGAGCTTATATCTCCTTACTTCTTGTGTGTTTTTCAAAATTTAATTGTTATCTAGTATCACAGCCAATTGGATAAAAATGTGGTGTGTGTTCTAGGTGTACTGCATCTGGTTCATCATATGTATGTATCAATCTATTCATCTTTGGATCCTTTCCCGTGTAGGTTATTACAGAGTGTTGAGTCGACCTCTCCTGGTATTCCTTAGGTATTTTGTGATTATATATTTCATATGTATCAGTACATGTCTGTAAACCCCCATATCCAAATTCATACATTCCTTACACCTTTCCACTTGGTTAAGCATAGTTGGTTTTCTGCATCTATGCACGGCCTTCTCTTGGAAATGACTTCATGGGTATCAATGTTGAAGTAACAGCTATAAGTGATGTCATAGGATATTTCTATTTCGGTTTCTTTCGTACTTCCTTTTGGGTGGGTATCTCTAGATCCTTCTACGGTGGTGCCAGCGGCACTGTTGCATGCTCTTCCGTGGCTCATGTTCCATTGTGCACATGGGCCCCCTTCTTCTTGGTGCATTGTTCTGTTGATGGACATTTGGGTTTCTTCCAAGTCTTGGCGATGGTACATGTTGCTGCAGTGCAGGATGGCCAGCCTGTGTCTTTTTGATTTTGGTCTACTCGGGAGATAGGCCCATCAGTGGGCCTACCCGATTACAGGTTAGCTCAATTTTTACCTTTCAGTGCACCTCCACGGTGTTCTCACTACTAGCTGTTCCCAGGTTACGTCCCAGCGGCCGCTAGAGGGCACAGAGTTCTCTAAAACACCTTGAGCATTTATTCTTTGTAGACTCTGTGGCTGATGATCATTCTGACGACGGTGGGTGAACGTTTCTGTCGACTGGATTTGCATGGCTTTATTAATTCCTGATGTTGAGCATTTTTCCATGCCCTTTTATTTATCACAAGAGAAAGAAAGAAAGAGAAGACAAAATGTGCGCAAAATATGCCTCTTGAAATTGTCGTTTTGAAGTGTGCACGTCTTTTGAGTTGTTTTCCTCGATGGACGACCCAAGAATCGTTTTTGAGGGCAGGTGTCATTTATAGGCCTGCAATGATTTTGAATATCAAGTGACCATTAGCACTGGGTTTAAAGCTGCTGTTTCTAGAAACGGCCACAAGGCGGCAGCAGGTCTCCTTTACCAAACCTGGTTACTCGGGCAACAGAGCCTCCGTGGAAGTCGTATTCTCGGTTGTCAATTAGAATGGACTGTGCCAGGAAAAAGCCCCTTATGTTTGTGCCTCACGACTGACTTGTTCGTTTTTTAATTCAATGTTTATTGTTTCTCACAGCAAGTTTGATTACAATGTTTTGCTTGTTGTAGGTGTGAAAGATGTGGCTCTTTTACACATAAACACGTATCTAGTCTTCTTTGGATCCTTTTCCCATGTAGCTTATGACACAATGTTGAGTACTCTTCTCTTGGTATTCCGTAGGCCTTTGGTGATTTTGTATTTCACCTGTGTTTGTATCTCGCTCTTAAACCCAATTTCCTAATGTACACAATTCTCACACCTGTCCATGGGTGAACCATAAATCTGTTTATTGCATCTGTGATTGCCTTTCTCTGTGGAAATATCTTCAGTGATATCAATTTTCAGGGAACACCTATAAGTGATATCGTAGGCTATGTATCTTTCGCTCTGTGACTTACTGCAAGGTGCGTGATGAACTCTAGCCTCACCGATGGTGCTGTTGATGGCATTGTTTCCTTTTGTTCCTTGGCTAATATTCCATCTGCTCAGGTCTCTGTTCTTCTTTGTCCACTCATCTGTTGATGGACTTTCTGCTTGCTTCCATGTCCTGGCTATTGTAATACTCCTGCAATGCAGATTTGCCTGCCTGTGTCTTTCCACTTCTGTCTTCTTTCTTAGGTTATAGGCCCAGGAGTGGGCCTGCTGGATCATATCGTAACTCAGTGTTTACCTTGTAAAGGCACCTCCATTCTGTTCCCATTAGTGCCTCTTACCAGGTGAAGTCCTGTGGCGAGCACTGCCCTCTGAGGAAGGCGCCACTGAGACCCTCCTAAGCCTCAGGGCCCGACTGTACTCTCCTTGGTATGCATCCTGGACTTTATGGTATGAACATACAAAAGGAGATGGTCTTTGGCCAAATCGCTCCAGGGACCTGCTCAGTTACTGGGAGTCCCTGGTTGTTCCCTAAAGCTAGGAAAAGCAACCCTGGAGGGGAAATTGGTGCCTTTGAGGGAGAAGCCGAGCAGCCAACCAACCAGCTGATGCTGATAAGGTGTGACTAAGCCGAGAAGCCAACCAACCAGCTGATGCCGATAAGGCGTGACGAAGCAAATTCCCTGCTTTAGGGGTATATATACGGCTATGCTTTGTTATTAAACTTGCCTTGCAAGCGTCAGTTGCTTGTGCCCTTCTGATCCCATACCTTGGTGCGTTCAGTTCCCTACCCCCTCTCGTCGGTTGTTGCTACACTTTGAGGACCCGCCGCGGCTGGCGGCAAAGTCCCACTTAACCTAGAGGGTATGCACTTCTCCACAACCCCTTCAGCATGAATTGTTGGTAGTCTTGTTGCTGATGGTTCTTCTGACTGGTGTGAGCCGATACCTCTGTGGTTGGATTTGCATGCGTCTCATAAAGCCTTGAAATTGAGCTTTCAGGGATGCCCTTTTTTTCTTCAAACTGTGTGTGTAGCTTACCTCATCACATTCTTTTCTTGAACTATGTGCCGCCTTTTGAAATATTTTGGCCACTACCTCCCTCAAGACATTTTGAGGGCAGGTTTCATTGACAGCCCTCCAGGACTTGTGCACACGAAGTGACCATTAGCACGGGTTTTCAAGCTGCCGTTGCAGGTAACGGCCACAGGGCTGCAGCATTTCTGCGTTTCCCACTCTGGTAACTAGTGAAACAGGCCTTCCTGCCAGTGGTGTTCCTTGGTTATCAATGACGGTGGGATGTGTCTGGAGAAACCCCCCAAAGCTGATGTCTCCTTACTTATATCTGTTTTTAAAATGGAATTTCTACTTTTCACTGGAGTACTCTTCCATTGTGTCCATGGACCACTGCTCCTTTCTGCATTCCTCTGTGGCTGGGCATTTTCATTGCTTCCAAGTGTTGGCTATGGTAAACATTGCTGGATTGCAGGATTGCCAGCCCGTGTCTTTTTGATTCTCATCCTCTCAGGTGATAGACCCAGCAGTGGCTATGCTTGATTGAACGGTCGCTCAATGTTGACCCTTTCCAGGCAACTCCACTGTGTTTTCCTTAGGGGCTCTTACCACGTCCCACTTAGAACCGAGGGTACGCATTTCTTCACCACCCCGTCAGCATTTCTTGTTTGCAGAAGTTTTGCTGCTGGCCATGCTGAGTCGTGTGACATGATAGGTTTTTTTAACGTGTAGTTTCGTGTCTAATAATTCCTAAGGTTCAGCATTTTTCCACGCCTTTTTTTATTCTGTTAAACAAAAACAGAAAAAAAAAAAAACCCGTGAGTACAATAAACCTCTCGAAATTGTCTTCTTGGAAGGTTGCCCTCTTTCGACTTTTTTGGTCGATTTTCGACCCCAGGATTTTGTTTTGGAGGGCAGGTGTCATTTACAAGCCTGCAATGGGTGTGAATATTGAGTGACCATTAGCACTGACTTTAAAGCTGCTGCTGTGGGAAACGGCCACAAGGCGTCAGCATTGCTACATTCCCACATCTGGTTACTAGGGCAGCAGAGCCTTCTGGAAGTCCTGTTCCCAGGTTGTCAATTAGAATGGAATGTGCCAGGAAAAAACCCCAGAAGTGTATGTCACATTACTTCTTGTTCGCTCTTTTAATTTGTTTAAATCGGGGTAATGATTAGAATACTGTTGGTCCTGTATGTACAGAATCTGGTTCATTTGTACGTTTTATATATATATATATATATATTCTTGTACAGATCCTCTTCCCATGTAAATTATTGCAGTGTTCTGGTGACCTCCCTTGCTATATGGTCGGTCTGTTTGATATATATATTTAATACGTATTTGTACACATATGGTGACACTAATCTTAATTTATCCATTCCCCCCACCTTTCATTTTACATAAGCTTAGTTTGCTTTCTAAGTCTGTGAGTGTCTTTCTTTGTGGAAATATGTTCATTTGTGTCAGCTGTTAGATAACGCCTATAGGTGATGTCATACGGTATGCCTTTTGCTTTCCGACTTAACTGATGTTCTGTGATGATCTCTAGGCTCATCTCGGGTGCCTCAAAGAGCAGTGTTTCCTTGTTTTCCATGGCTAATAGTCCACTGTGTCCACGGACCAGCTCTTCTTATCCATTCATCTGTTGATGGACATTTGGGTTGCTTCGGTGTCTTGGCTACTGTGAAAACTCGTGGAGTGCAGCTCTTGCAGCCTGTCTTCTCAGGTGAGAGGCTCAGCTGTGGGTGCTCTGGATGGAAGGGTGGCTCAATTTTTAATTGAAAACGCAGCTCCTTTCTGTTCTCATTATTGGCTGTTACAACTAGACATGTCCTCCACAGACAGAGGGAACAGAGTTCTCTAAAACCCCTTCAGCATTTATTGTTTGTAGTCTTTTGGCTGACGGTAGTTAACTTGGGTGAGCTGAAAGCTTTTTGTAGGTTAGAGGAGTCTGATGATTCCTGATGTTGAGCTTTTCTCCATTTTCCTTTTTTTGATAAAGAGTGAGTAAAACTTACCTCTATCATACTATCTCTTTGACACATTTGCCTGCTTTGAATTTTTTTGGCCACGGCCGAGCTCAGGACATTTTTTTTTTTTTGAGGGCAGGTGTCTTTTAGAGGCCTGAGTCCTTATGAATGTTAAGTGAACCATAGCTATGCGTTTGAAGCCGCTCTTGCGGGAAACGGCCACAAGGCGGCAGCATTTCTCCATTTCCAACTCTGGGTTTTCCTGCAACAGAGGCTTCCTGGAAATTGTGTTAGTAGGCTGCAAATGAGAGTGCAGTGTGTCAGGGCAAACCCCCAAGAGCTTATATCTCCTTACTTCTTGTGTGTTTTTTAAAATTTAATTGTTATCTAGTATCACAGCCAATTGGATAAAAATGTGGTGTGTGTTCTAGGTGTACTGCATCTGGTTCATCATATGTATGTATCAATCTATTCATCTTTGGATCCTTTCCCGTGTAGGTTATTACAGAGTGTTGAGTCGACCTCTCCTGGTATTCCTTAGGTATTTTGTGATTATATATTTCATATGTATCAGTACATGTCTGTAAACCCCCATATCCAAATTCATACATTCCTTACACCTTTCCACTTGGTTAAGCATAGTTGGTTTTCTGCATCTATGCACGGCCTTCTCTTGGAAATGACTTCATGGGTATCAATGTTGAAGTAACAGCTATAAGTGATGTCATAGGATATTTCTATTTCGGTTTCTTTCGTACTTCCTTTTGGGTGGGTATCTCTAGATCCTTCTACGGTGGTGCCAGCGGCACTGTTGCATGCTCTTCCGTGGCTCATGTTCCATTGTGCACATGGGCCCCCTTCTTCTTGGTGCATTGTTCTGTTGATGGACATTTGGGTTTCTTCCAAGTCTTGGCGATGGTACATGTTGCTGCAGTGCAGGATGGCCAGCCTGTGTCTTTTTGATTTTGGTCTACTCGGGAGATAGGCCCATCAGTGGGCCTACCCGATTACAGGTTAGCTCAATTTTTACCTTTCAGTGCACCTCCACGGTGTTCTCACTACTAGCTGTTCCCAGGTTACGTCCCAGCGGCCGCTAGAGGGCACAGAGTTCTCTAAAACACCTTGAGCATTTATTCTTTGTAGACTCTGTGGCTGATGATCATTCTGACGACGGTGGGTGAACGTTTCTGTCGACTGGATTTGCATGGCTTTATTAATTCCTGATGTTGAGCATTTTTCCATGCCCTTTTATTTATCACAAGAGAAAGAAAGAAAGAGAAGACAAAATGTGCGCAAAATATGCCTCTTGAAATTGTCGTTTTGAAGTGTGCACGTCTTTTGAGTTGTTTTCCTCGATGGACGACCCAAGAATCGTTTTTGAGGGCAGGTGTCATTTATAGGCCTGCAATGATTTTGAATATCAAGTGACCATTAGCACTGGGTTTAAAGCTGCTGTTTCTAGAAACGGCCACAAGGCGGCAGCAGGTCTCCTTTACCAAACCTGGTTACTCGGGCAACAGAGCCTCCGTGGAAGTCGTATTCTCGGTTGTCAATTAGAATGGACTGTGCCAGGAAAAAGCCCCTTATGTTTGTGCCTCACGACTGACTTGTTCGTTTTTTAATTCAATGTTTATTGTTTCTCACAGCAAGTTTGATTACAATGTTTTGCTTGTTGTAGGTGTGAAAGATGTGGCTCTTTTACACATAAACACGTATCTAGTCTTCTTTGGATCCTTTTCCCATGTAGCTTATGACACAATGTTGAGTACTCTTCTCTTGGTATTCCGTAGGCCTTTGGTGATTTTGTATTTCACCTGTGTTTGTATCTCGCTCTTAAACCCAATTTCCTAATGTACACAATTCTCACACCTGTCCATGGGTGAACCATAAATCTGTTTATTGCATCTGTGATTGCCTTTCTCTGTGGAAATATCTTCAGTGATATCAATTTTCAGGGAACACCTATAAGTGATATCGTAGGCTATGTATCTTTCGCTCTGTGACTTACTGCAAGGTGCGTGATGAACTCTAGCCTCACCGATGGTGCTGTTGATGGCATTGTTTCCTTTTGTTCCTTGGCTAATATTCCATCTGCTCAGGTCCCTGTTCTTCTTTGTCCACTCATCTGTTGATGGACTTTCTGCTTGCTTCCATGTCCTGGCTATTGTAATACTCCTGCAATGCAGATTTGCCTGCCTGTGTCTTTCCACTTCTGTCTTCTTTCTTAGGTTATAGGCCCAGGAGTGGGCCTGCTGGATCATATCGTAACTCAGTGTTTACCTTGTAAAGGCACCTCCATTCTGTTCCCATTAGTGCCTCTTACCAGGTGAAGTCCTGTGGCGAGCACTGCCCTCTGAGGAAGGCGCCACTGAGACCCTCCTAAGCCTCAGGGCCCGACTGTACTCTCCTTGGTATGCATCCTGGACTTTATGGTATGAACATACAAAAGGAGATGGTCTTTGGCCAAATCGCTCCAGGGACCTGCTCAGTTACTGGGAGTCCCTGGTTGTTCCCTAAAGCTAGGAAAAGCAACCCTGGAGGGGAAATTGGTGCCTTTGAGGGAGAAGCCGAGCAGCCAACCAACCAGCTGATGCTGATAAGGTGTGACTAAGCCGAGAAGCCAACCAACCAGCTGATGCCGATAAGGCGTGACGAAGCAAATTCCCTGCTTTAGGGGTATATATACGGCTATGCTTTGTTATTAAACTTGCCTTGCAAGCGTCAGTTGCTTGTGCCCTTCTGATCCCATACCTTGGTGCGTTCAGTTCCCTACCCCCTCTCGTCGGTTGTTGCTACACTTTGAGGACCCGCCGCGGCTGGCGGCAAAGTCCCACTTAACCTAGAGGGTATGCACTTCTCCACAACCCCTTCAGCATGAATTGTTGGTAGTCTTGTTGCTGATGGTTCTTCTGACTGGTGTGAGCCGATACCTCTGTGGTTGGATTTGCATGCGTCTCATAAAGCCTTGAAATTGAGCTTTCAGGGATGCCCTTTTTTTCTTCAAACTGTGTGTGTAGCTTACCTCATCACATTCTTTTCTTGAACTATGTGCCGCCTTTTGAAATATTTTGGCCACTACCTCCCTCAAGACATTTTGAGGGCAGGTTTCATTGACAGCCCTCCAGGACTTGTGCACACGAAGTGACCATTAGCACGGGTTTTCAAGCTGCCGTTGCAGGTAACGGCCACAGGGCTGCAGCATTTCTGCGTTTCCCACTCTGGTAACTAGTGAAACAGGCCTTCCTGCCAGTGGTGTTCCTTGGTTATCAATGACGGTGGGATGTGTCTGGAGAAACCCCCCAAAGCTGATGTCTCCTTACTTATATCTGTTTTTAAAATGGAATTTCTACTTTTCACTGGAGTACTCTTCCATTGTGTCCATGGACCACTGCTCCTTTCTGCATTCCTCTGTGGCTGGGCATTTTCATTGCTTCCAAGTGTTGGCTATGGTAAACATTGCTGGATTGCAGGATTGCCAGCCCGTGTCTTTTTGATTCTCATCCTCTCAGGTGATAGACCCAGCAGTGGCTATGCTTGATTGAACGGTCGCTCAATGTTGACCCTTTCCAGGCAACTCCACTGTGTTTTCCTTAGGGGCTCTTACCACGTCCCACTTAGAACCGAGGGTACGCATTTCTTCACCACCCCGTCAGCATTTCTTGTTTGCAGAAGTTTTGCTGCTGGCCATGCTGAGTCGTGTGACATGATAGGTTTTTGTAACGTGTAGTTTCGTGTCTAATAATTCCTAAGGTTCAGCATTTTTCCACGCCTTTTTTTATTCTGTTAAACAAAAACAGAAAAAAAAAAAAACCCGTGAGTACAATAAACCTCTCGAAATTGTCTTCTTGGAAGGTTGCCCTCTTTCGACTTTTTTGGTCGATTTTCGACCCCAGGATTTTGTTTTGGAGGGCAGGTGTCATTTACAAGCCTGCAATGGGTGTGAATATTGAGTGACCATTAGCACTGACTTTAAAGCTGCTGCTGTGGGAAACGGCCACAAGGCGTCAGCATTGCTACATTCCCACATCTGGTTACTAGGGCAGCAGAGCCTTCTGGAAGTCCTGTTCCCAGGTTGTCAATTAGAATGGAATGTGCCAGGAAAAAACCCCAGAAGTGTATGTCACATTACTTCTTGTTCGCTCTTTTAATTTGTTTAAATCGGGGTAATGATTAGAATACTGTTGGTCCTATATGTACAGAATCTGGTTCATTTGTACGTTTTATATATATATATATATATTCTTGTACAGATCCTCTTCCCATGTAAATTATTGCAGAGTGTTCTGGTGACCTCCCTTGCTATATGGTCGGTCTGTTTGATATATATATTTAATACGTATTTGTACACATATGGTGACACTAATCTTAATTTATCCATTCCCCCCACCTTTCATTTTACATAAGCTTAGTTTGCTTTCTAAGTCTGTGAGTGTCTTTCTTTGTGGAAATATGTTCATTTGTGTCAGCTGTTAGATAACGCCTATAGGTGATGTCATACGGTATGCCTTTTGCTTTCCGACTTAACTGATGTTCTGTGATGATCTCTAGGCTCATCTCGGGTGCCTCAAAGAGCAGTGTTTCCTTGTTTTCCATGGCTAATAGTCCACTGTGTCCACGGACCAGCTCTTCTTATCCATTCATCTGTTGATGGACATTTGGGTTGCTTCGGTGTCTTGGCTACTGTGAAAACTCGTGGAGTGCAGCTCTTGCAGCCTGTCTTCTCAGGTGAGAGGCTCGGCTGTGGGTGCTCTGGATGGAAGGGTGGCTCAATTTTTAATTGAAAACGCAGCTCCTTTCTGTTCTCATTATTGGCTGTTACAACTAGACATGTCCTCCACAGACAGAGGGAACAGAGTTCTCTAAAACCCCTTCAGCATTTATTGTTTGTAGTCTTTTGGCTGACGGTAGTTAACTTGGGTGAGCTGAAAGCTTTTTGTAGGTTAGAGGAGTCTGATGATTCCTGATGTTGAGCTTTTCTCCATTTTCCTTTTTTTGATAAAGAGTGAGTAAAACTTACCTCTATCATACTATCTCTTTGACACATTTGCCTGCTTTGAATTTTTTTGGCCACGGCCGAGCTCAGGACATTTTTTTTTTTTTGAGGGCAGGTGTCTTTTAGAGGCCTGAGTCCTTATGAATGTTAAGTGAACCATAGCTATGCGTTTGAAGCCGCTCTTGCGGGAAACGGCCACAAGGCGGCAGCATTTCTCCATTTCCAACTCTGGGTTTTCCTGCAACAGAGGCTTCCTGGAAATTGTGTTAGTAGGCTGCAAATGAGAGTGCAGTGTGTCAGGGCAAACCCCCAAGAGCTTATATCTCCTTACTTCTTGTGTGTTTTTTAAAATTTAATTGTTATCTAGTATCACAGCCAATTGGATAAAAATGTGGTGTGTGTTCTAGGTGTACTGCATCTGGTTCATCATATGTATGTATCAATCTATTCATCTTTGGATCCTTTCCCGTGTAGGTTATTACAGAGTGTTGAGTCGACCTCTCCTGGTATTCCTTAGGTATTTTGTGATTATATATTTCATATGTATCAGTACATGTCTGTAAACCCCCATATCCAAATTCATACATTCCTTACACCTTTCCACTTGGTTAAGCATAGTTGGTTTTCTGCATCTATGCACGGCCTTCTCTTGGAAATGACTTCATGGGTATCAATGTTGAAGTAACAGCTATAAGTGATGTCATAGGATATTTCTATTTCGGTTTCTTTCGTACTTCCTTTTGGGTGGGTATCTCTAGATCCTTCTACGGTGGTGCCAGCGGCACTGTTGCATGCTCTTCCGTGGCTCATGTTCCATTGTGCACATGGGCCCCCTTCTTCTTGGTGCATTGTTCTGTTGATGGACATTTGGGTTTCTTCCAAGTCTTGGCGATGGTACATGTTGCTGCAGTGCAGGATGGCCAGCCTGTGTCTTTTTGATTTTGGTCTACTCGGGAGATAGGCCCATCAGTGGGCCTACCCGATTACAGGTTAGCTCAATTTTTACCTTTCAGTGCACCTCCACGGTGTTCTCACTACTAGCTGTTCCCAGGTTACGTCCCAGCGGCCGCTAGAGGGCACAGAGTTCTCTAAAACACCTTGAGCATTTATTCTTTGTAGACTCTGTGGCTGATGATCATTCTGACGACGGTGGGTGAACGTTTCTGTCGACTGGATTTGCATGGCTTTATTAATTCCTGATGTTGAGCATTTTTCCATGCCCTTTTATTTATCACAAGAGAAAGAAAGAAAGAGAAGACAAAATGTGCGCAAAATATGCCTCTTGAAATTGTCGTTTTGAAGTGTGCACGTCTTTTGAGTTGTTTTCCTCGATGGACGACCCAAGAATCGTTTTTGAGGGCAGGTGTCATTTATAGGCCTGCAATGATTTTGAATATCAAGTGACCATTAGCACTGGGTTTAAAGCTGCTGTTTCTAGAAACGGCCACAAGGCGGCAGCAGGTCTCCTTTACCAAACCTGGTTACTCGGGCAACAGAGCCTCCGTGGAAGTCGTATTCTCGGTTGTCAATTAGAATGGACTGTGCCAGGAAAAAGCCCCTTATGTTTGTGCCTCACGACTGACTTGTTCGTTTTTTAATTCAATGTTTATTGTTTCTCACAGCAAGTTTGATTACAATGTTTTGCTTGTTGTAGGTGTGAAAGATGTGGCTCTTTTACACATAAACACGTATCTAGTCTTCTTTGGATCCTTTTCCCATGTAGCTTATGACACAATGTTGAGTACTCTTCTCTTGGTATTCCGTAGGCCTTTGGTGATTTTGTATTTCACCTGTGTTTGTATCTCGCTCTTAAACCCAATTTCCTAATGTACACAATTCTCACACCTGTCCATGGGTGAACCATAAATCTGTTTATTGCATCTGTGATTGCCTTTCTCTGTGGAAATATCTTCAGTGATATCAATTTTCAGGGAACACCTATAAGTGATATCGTAGGCTATGTATCTTTCGCTCTGTGACTTACTGCAAGGTGCGTGATGAACTCTAGCCTCACCGATGGTGCTGTTGATGGCATTGTTTCCTTTTGTTCCTTGGCTAATATTCCATCTGCTCAGGTCCCTGTTCTTCTTTGTCCACTCATCTGTTGATGGACTTTCTGCTTGCTTCCATGTCCTGGCTATTGTAATACTCCTGCAATGCAGATTTGCCTGCCTGTGTCTTTCCACTTCTGTCTTCGTTCTTAGGTTATAGGCCCAGGAGTGGGCCTGCTGGATCATATCGTAACTCAGTGTTTACCTTGTAAAGGCACCTCCATTCTGTTCCCATTAGTGCCTCTTACCAGGTGAAGTCCTGTGGCGAGCACTGCCCTCTGAGGAAGGCGCCACTGAGACCCTCCTAAGCCTCAGGGCCCGACTGTACTCTCCTTGGTATGCATCCTGGACTTTATGGTATGAACATACAAAAGGAGATGGTCTTTGGCCAAATCGCTCCAGGGACCTGCTCAGTTACTGGGAGTCCCTGGTTGTTCCCTAAAGCTAGGAAAAGCAACCCTGGAGGGGAAAATGGTGCCTTTGAGGGAGAAGCCGAGCAGCCAACCAACCAGCTGATGCTGATAAGGTGTGACTAAGCCGAGAAGCCAACCAACCAGCTGATGCCGATAAGGCGTGACGAAGCAAATTCCCTGCTTTAGGGGTATATATACGGCTATGCTTTGTTATTAAACTTGCCTTGCAAGCGTCAGTTGCTTGTGCCCTTCTGATCCCATACCTTGGTGCGTTCAGTTCCCTACCCCCTCTCGTCGGTTGTTGCTACACTTTGAGGACCCGCCGCGGCTGGCGGCAAAGTCCCACTTAACCTAGAGGGTATGCACTTCTCCACAACCCCTTCAGCATGAATTGTTGGTAGTCTTGTTGCTGATGGTTCTTCTGACTGGTGTGAGCCGATACCTCTGTGGTTGGATTTGCATGCGTCTCATAAAGCCTTGAAATTGAGCTTTCAGGGATGCCCTTTTTTTCTTCAAACTGTGTGTGTAGCTTACCTCATCACATTCTTTTCTTGAACTATGTGCCGCCTTTTGAAATATTTTGGCCACTACCTCCCTCAAGACATTTTGAGGGCAGGTTTCATTGACAGCCCTCCAGGACTTGTGCACACGAAGTGACCATTAGCACGGGTTTTCAAGCTGCCGTTGCAGGTAACGGCCACAGGGCTGCAGCATTTCTGCGTTTCCCACTCTGGTAACTAGTGAAACAGGCCTTCCTGCCAGTGGTGTTCCTTGGTTATCAATGACGGTGGGATGTGTCTGGAGAAACCCCCCAAAGCTGATGTCTCCTTACTTATATCTGTTTTTAAAATGGAATTTCTACTTTTCACTGGAGTACTCTTCCATTGTGTCCATGGACCACTGCTCCTTTCTGCATTCCTCTGTGGCTGGGCATTTTCATTGCTTCCAAGTGTTGGCTATGGTAAACATTGCTGGATTGCAGGATTGCCAGCCCGTGTCTTTTTGATTCTCATCCTCTCAGGTGATAGACCCAGCAGTGGCTATGCTTGATTGAACGGTCGCTCAATGTTGACCCTTTCCAGGCAACTCCACTGTGTTTTCCTTAGGGGCTCTTACCACGTCCCACTTAGAACCGAGGGTACGCATTTCTTCACCACCCCGTCAGCATTTCTTGTTTGCAGAAGTTTTGCTGCTGGCCATGCTGAGTCGTGTGACATGATAGGTTTTTGTAACGTGTAGTTTCGTGTCTAATAATTCCTAAGGTTCAGCATTTTTCCACGCCTTTTTTTATTCTGTTAAACAAAAACAGAAAAAAAAAAAAACCCGTGAGTACAATAAACCTCTCGAAATTGTCTTCTTGGAAGGTTGCCCTCTTTCGACTTTTTTGGTCGATTTTCGACCCCAGGATTTTGTTTTGGAGGGCAGGTGTCATTTACAAGCCTGCAATGGGTGTGAATATTGAGTGACCATTAGCACTGACTTTAAAGCTGCTGCTGTGGGAAACGGCCACAAGGCGTCAGCATTGCTACATTCCCACATCTGGTTACTAGGGCAGCAGAGCCTTCTGGAAGTCCTGTTCCCAGGTTGTCAATTAGAATGGAATGTGCCAGGAAAAAACCCCAGAAGTGTATGTCACATTACTTCTTGTTCGCTCTTTTAATTTGTTTAAATCGGGGTAATGATTAGAATACTGTTGGTCCTATATGTACAGAATCTGGTTCATTTGTACGTTTTATATATATATATATATATTCTTGTACAGATCCTCTTCCCATGTAAATTATTGCAGAGTGTTCTGGTGACCTCCCTTGCTATATGGTCGGTCTGTTTGATATATATATTTAATACGTATTTGTACACATATGGTGACACTAATCTTAATTTATCCATTCCCCCCACCTTTCATTTTACATAAGCTTAGTTTGCTTTCTAAGTCTGTGAGTGTCTTTCTTTGTGGAAATATGTTCATTTGTGTCAGCTGTTAGATAACGCCTATAGGTGATGTCATACGGTATGCCTTTTGCTTTCCGACTTAACTGATGTTCTGTGATGATCTCTAGGCTCATCTCGGGTGCCTCAAAGAGCAGTGTTTCCTTGTTTTCCATGGCTAATAGTCCACTGTGTCCACGGACCAGCTCTTCTTATCCATTCATCTGTTGATGGACATTTGGGTTGCTTCGGTGTCTTGGCTACTGTGAAAACTCGTGGAGTGCAGCTCTTGCAGCCTGTCTTCTCAGGTGAGAGGCTCGGCTGTGGGTGCTCTGGATGGAAGGGTGGCTCAATTTTTAATTGAAAACGCAGCTCCTTTCTGTTCTCATTATTGGCTGTTACAACTAGACATGTCCTCCACAGACAGAGGGAACAGAGTTCTCTAAAACCCCTTCAGCATTTATTGTTTGTAGTCTTTTGGCTGACGGTAGTTAACTTGGGTGAGCTGAAAGCTTTTTGTAGGTTAGAGGAGTCTGATGATTCCTGATGTTGAGCTTTTCTCCATTTTCCTTTTTTTGATAAAGAGTGAGTAAAACTTACCTCTATCATACTATCTCTTTGACACATTTGCCTGCTTTGAATTTTTTTGGCCACGGCCGAGCTCAGGACATTTTTTTTTTTTTGAGGGCAGGTGTCTTTTAGAGGCCTGAGTCCTTATGAATGTTAAGTGAACCATAGCTATGCGTTTGAAGCCGCTCTTGCGGGAAACGGCCACAAGGCGGCAGCATTTCTCCATTTCCAACTCTGGGTTTTCCTGCAACAGAGGCTTCCTGGAAATTGTGTTAGTAGGCTGCAAATGAGAGTGCAGTGTGTCAGGGCAAACCCCCAAGAGCTTATATCTCCTTACTGTTATCTAGTATCACAGCCAATTGGATAAAAATGTGGTGTGTGTTCTAGGTGTACTGCATCTGGTTCATCATATGTATGTATCAATCTATTCATCTTTGGATCCTTTCCCGTGTAGGTTATTACAGAGTGTTGAGTCGACCTCTCCTGGTATTCCTTAGGTATTTTGTGATTATATATTTCATATGTATCAGTACATGTCTGTAAACCCCCATATCCAAATTCATACATTCCTTACACCTTTCCACTTGGTTAAGCATAGTTGGTTTTCTGCATCTATGCACGGCCTTCTCTTGGAAATGACTTCATGGGTATCAATGTTGAAGTAACAGCTATAAGTGATGTCATAGGATATTTCTATTTCGGTTTCTTTCGTACTTCCTTTTGGGTGGGTATCTCTAGATCCTTCTACGGTGGTGCCAGCGGCACTGTTGCATGCTCTTCCGTGGCTCATGTTCCATTGTGCACATGGGCCCCCTTCTTCTTGGTGCATTGTTCTGTTGATGGACATTTGGGTTTCTTCCAAGTCTTGGCGATGGTACATGTTGCTGCAGTGCAGGATGGCCAGCCTGTGTCTTTTTGATTTTGGTCTACTCGGGAGATAGGCCCATCAGTGGGCCTACCCGATTACAGGTTAGCTCAATTTTTACCTTTCAGTGCACCTCCACGGTGTTCTCACTACTAGCTGTTCCCAGGTTACGTCCCAGCGGCCGCTAGAGGGCACAGAGTTCTCTAAAACACCTTGAGCATTTATTCTTTGTAGACTCTGTGGCTGATGATCATTCTGACGACGGTGGGTGAACGTTTCTGTCGACTGGATTTGCATGGCTTTATTAATTCCTGATGTTGAGCATTTTTCCATGCCCTTTTATTTATCACAAGAGAAAGAAAGAAAGAGAAGACAAAATGTGCGCAAAATATGCCTCTTGAAATTGTCGTTTTGAAGTGTGCACGTCTTTTGAGTTGTTTTCCTCGATGGACGACCCAAGAATCGTTTTTGAGGGCAGGTGTCATTTATAGGCCTGCAATGATTTTGAATATCAAGTGACCATTAGCACTGGGTTTAAAGCTGCTGTTTCTAGAAACGGCCACAAGGCGGCAGCAGGTCTCCTTTACCAAACCTGGTTACTCGGGCAACAGAGCCTCCGTGGAAGTCGTATTCTCGGTTGTCAATTAGAATGGACTGTGCCAGGAAAAAGCCCCTTATGTTTGTGCCTCACGACTGACTTGTTCGTTTTTTAATTCAATGTTTATTGTTTCTCACAGCAAGTTTGATTACAATGTTTTGCTTGTTGTAGGTGTGAAAGATGTGGCTCTTTTACACATAAACACGTATCTAGTCTTCTTTGGATCCTTTTCCCATGTAGCTTATGACACAATGTTGAGTACTCTTCTCTTGGTATTCCGTAGGCCTTTGGTGATTTTGTATTTCACCTGTGTTTGTATCTCGCTCTTAAACCCAATTTCCTAATGTACACAATTCTCACACCTGTCCATGGGTGAACCATAAATCTGTTTATTGCATCTGTGATTGCCTTTCTCTGTGGAAATATCTTCAGTGATATCAATTTTCAGGGAACACCTATAAGTGATATCGTAGGCTATGTATCTTTCGCTCTGTGACTTACTGCAAGGTGCGTGATGAACTCTAGCCTCACCGATGGTGCTGTTGATGGCATTGTTTCCTTTTGTTCCTTGGCTAATATTCCATCTGCTCAGGTCCCTGTTCTTCTTTGTCCACTCATCTGTTGATGGACTTTCTGCTTGCTTCCATGTCCTGGCTATTGTAATACTCCTGCAATGCAGATTTGCCTGCCTGTGTCTTTCCACTTCTGTCTTCGTTCTTAGGTTATAGGCCCAGGAGTGGGCCTGCTGGATCATATCGTAACTCAGTGTTTACCTTGTAAAGGCACCTCCATTCTGTTCCCATTAGTGCCTCTTACCAGGTGAAGTCCTGTGGCGAGCACTGCCCTCTGAGGAAGGCGCCACTGAGACCCTCCTAAGCCTCAGGGCCCGACTGTACTCTCCTTGGTATGCATCCTGGACTTTATGGTATGAACATACAAAAGGAGATGGTCTTTGGCCAAATCGCTCCAGGGACCTGCTCAGTTACTGGGAGTCCCTGGTTGTTCCCTAAAGCTAGGAAAAGCAACCCTGGAGGGGAAATTGGTGCCTTTGAGGGAGAAGCCGAGCAGCCAACCAACCAGCTGATGCTGATAAGGTGTGACTAAGCCGAGAAGCCAACCAACCAGCTGATGCCGATAAGGCGTGACGAAGCAAATTCCCTGCTTTAGGGGTATATATACGGCTATGCTTTGTTATTAAACTTGCCTTGCAAGCGTCAGTTGCTTGTGCCCTTCTGATCCCATACCTTGGTGCGTTCAGTTCCCTACCCCCTCTCGTCGGTTGTTGCTACACTTTGAGGACCCGCCGCGGCTTAACCTAGAGGGTATGCACTTCTCCACAACCCCTTCAGCATGAATTGTTGGTAGTCTTGTTGCTGATGGTTCTTCTGACTGGTGTGAGCCGATACCTCTGTGGTTGGATTTGCATGCGTCTCATAAAGCCTTGAAATTGAGCTTTCAGGGATGCCCTTTTTTTCTTCAAACTGTGTGTGTAGCTTACCTCATCACATTCTTTTCTTGAACTATGTGCCGCCTTTTGAAATATTTTGGCCACTACCTCCCTCAAGACATTTTGAGGGCAGGTTTCATTGACAGCCCTCCAGGACTTGTGCACACGAAGTGACCATTAGCACGGGTTTTCAAGCTGCCGTTGCAGGTAACGGCCACAGGGCTGCAGCATTTCTGCGTTTCCCACTCTGGTAACTAGTGAAACAGGCCTTCCTGCCAGTGGTGTTCCTTGGTTATCAATGACGGTGGGATGTGTCTGGAGAAACCCCCCAAAGCTGATGTCTCCTTACTTATATCTGTTTTTAAAATGGAATTTCTACTTTTCACTGGAGTACTCTTCCATTGTGTCCATGGACCACTGCTCCTTTCTGCATTCCTCTGTGGCTGGGCATTTTCATTGCTTCCAAGTGTTGGCTATGGTAAACATTGCTGGATTGCAGGATTGCCAGCCCGTGTCTTTTTGATTCTCATCCTCTCAGGTGATAGACCCAGCAGTGGCTATGCTTGATTGAACGGTCGCTCAATGTTGACCCTTTCCAGGCAACTCCACTGTGTTTTCCTTAGGGGCTCTTACCACGTCCCACTTAGAACCGAGGGTACGCATTTCTTCACCACCCCGTCAGCATTTCTTGTTTGCAGAAGTTTTGCTGCTGGCCATGCTGAGTCGTGTGACATGATAGGTTTTTGTAACGTGTATTTTCGTGTCTAATAATTCCGAAGGTTCAGCATTTTTCCACGCCTTTTTTTATTCTGTTAAACAAAAACAGAAAAAAAAAACCCGTGAGTACAATAAACCATTCGAAATTGTCTTCTTGGAAGGTTGCCCTCTTTGGAATTTTTGGTCGATTTTCGACCCCAGGATTTTGTTTTGGAGGGCAGGTGTCATTTACAAGCCTGCAATGGGTGTGAATATTGAGTGACCATTAGCACTGACTTTAAAGCTGCTGCTGTGGGAAACGGCCACAAGGCGTCAGCATTGCTACATTCCCACATCTGGTTACTAGGGCAGCAGAGCCTTCTGGAAGTCCTGTTCCCAGGTTGTCAATTAGAATGGAATGTGCCAGGAAAAAACCCCAGAAGTGTATGTCACATTACTTCTTGTTCGCTCTTTTAATTTGTTTAAATCGGGGTAATGATTAGAATACTGTTGGTCCTATATGTACAGAATCTGGTTCATTTGTACGTTTTATATATATATATATTCTTGTACAGATCCTCTTCCCATGTAAATTATTGCAGAGTGTTCTGGTGACCTCCCTTGCTATATGGTCGGTCTGTTTGATATATATATTTAATACGTATTTGTACACATATGGTGACACTAATCTTAATTTATCCATTCCCCCCACCTTTCATTTTACATAAGCTTAGTTTGCTTTCTAAGTCTGTGAGTGTCTTTCTTTGTGGAAATATGTTCATTTGTGTCAGCTGTTAGATAACGCCTATAGGTGATGTCATACGGTATGCCTTTTGCTTTCCGACTTAACTGATGTTCTGTGATGATCTCTAGGCTCATCTCGGGTGCCTCAAAGAGCAGTGTTTCCTTGTTTTCCATGGCTAATAGTCCACTGTGTCCACGGACCAGCTCTTCTTATCCATTCTTCTGTTGATGGACATTTGGGTTGCTTCGGTGTCTTGGCTACTGTGAAAACTCGTGGAGTGCAGCTCTTGCAGCCTGTCTTCTCAGGTGAGAGGCTCGGCTGTGGGTGTTCTGGATGGAAGGGTGGCTCAATTTTTAATTGAAAACGCAGCTCCTTTCTGTTCTCATTATTGGCTGTTACAACTAGACATGTCCTCCACAGACAGAGGGAACAGAGTTCTCTAAAACCCCTTCAGCATTTATTGTTTGTAGTCTTTTGGCTGACAGTAGTTAACTTGGGTGAGCTGAAAGCTTTTTGTAAGTTAGAGGAGTCTGATGATTCCTGATGTTGAGCTTTTCTCCATTTTCCTTTTTTTGATAAAGAGTGAGTAAAATTTACCTCTATCATACTATCTCTTTGACACATTTGCCTGCTTTGAATTTTTTTGGCCACGGCCGAGCTCAGGACATTTTTTTTTTTGAGGGCAGGTGTCTTTTAGAGGCCTGAGTCCTTATGAATGTTAAGTGACCCATAGCTATGCGTTTGAAGCCGCTCTTGCGGGAAACGGCCACAAGGCGGCAGCATTTCTCCATTTCCAACTCTGGGTTTTCCTGCAACAGAGGCTTCCTGGAAATTGTGTTAGTAGGCTGCAAATGAGAGTGCAGTGTGCCAGGGCAAACCCCCAAGAGCTTATAACTCCTTACTTCTTGTGTGTTTTTTAAAATTTAATTGTTATCTAGTATCACAGCCAATTGGATAAAAATGTGGTGTGTGTTCTAGGTGTACTGCATCTGGTTCATCATATGTATGTATCAATCTATTCATCTTTGGATCCTTTCCCGTGTAGGTTATTACAGAGTGTTGAGTAGACCTCTCTCTGTATTCCTTAGGTGTTTTTTGATTATGTCTTTCATATATATCAGTACTTATCTGTTAACCCCCATATCCTAATTCATGCATTCCTTACAGATGAAATGAGAATTCTCCACATTATACTAGTCATTTCAGAGAGTGGGAAAGGATGGCAAGTGGTAAAATATTATCTTTTCCCTTAATCTTTTTAAATTTCCCTTGTTACAACATAGGATTATTATCCCTGAATCATAATTCTGTCAGTACACCAGTATAGAGATTATTTCTTAATAGTTAGGTGAGAACCATTTCCTTCTGTTTTTGAGAAAAATTCTGTTACCTCCTTTCAGTAATGGCACTCTTCCCCAAATCAACGGTTTAACAAGGGAGATGGAAGCAGAATAATCATGCAAATACAAAACAATACAACAGCAAGAGAAAATGTCTAACTTCCAATAAGAGCTCAATTTAGAAGAGGGTTTATATCTTCAGAACAAAAGCATGCCTCCTTGACTTGCTAACCAGTCAAAATCTGTGTATTCTACAGAAAATCTGTGATGTTATTCCCATAAAACTACCCTTTACTGCTTCTGCCTCCAATAGATTTCCCAAGCACTAGTGTTTTAATGTACAGGTTACAAACAAAATCCTAATGAGATTTGGTTACAAACAAAATCCTAATGAGATTTATTTATAATGTGTGTGTTATTTGTCTTATCCTAGTGTCTATATTCTTCTCCATTCCTGGAGTCGAAATAATATTACTTTACCTGCTAAGTGATATCGGGAGAGTGGGAGAGGTTTCATAAATACCCCAACCCTAAAGCATACCCTAAACCTAACCCATACACTAACTCTAACCCATAGACATACCTTAAACTATACCCTAATCCTAACCCGTGCCCTAACCCTAAACTTAACTCTAACCTGTACGCTAATCCTAACTCGTACACTAACACGTATCCATACCCCAATCTTTACCCTAATCCTAACCTGTGCCCTAACCCTAACCCAAATGCTTAAACCTAAGCCATACCCTAATCCTAAACCATGCCCTAACCCTTAAAACCCTAACTGGTATCCATAGCCTAATCTTTACCCTAATCCTAACCTGTGCCCTAACCCTAACCCTAACTGACCCTTTCCCTAAGTAAGCCCTGACACTGTCCCGAAGTGAGGCCCTGAGGTTGTCCCTAACTCACATCCTCATGCTAGGCCTAACCCTGGCCTTGTCATTGTCCCTAACAAAGGCCCTGACCCTAGTCTTAGCCTAGGCCTTGATATTTGGTCTATCTCAGGTTCTGATGCTGTCCCTAACTAAGGCCCTAAAGCTGTCCCTAACATCAGCCTTGCTGCCGCCAATAACTAACGTGCTGACACTATCCTGAGCTAATATCTTGATCCATCTCTTACCATGGTCCTGACACTGTCCTTACTAAAGTCCTGATGCCATCCCAAAGTGTGCATCCCCTTAGGAATTCAGCAGAATAAGCCTGAAACCTGGTCTGGAACTGGCACTTCAGAGAGATTTCGTAGCAAGTTGTCTAATTCTACCTAAGTAGGTTTTAACTTCTGATGTAGTATTGACATATCCATAACAGGAGCTACTGAACACTACACATATGTCTCATCTTTCTAATAGTATCTGATCTAAAGTCACTGTTTGAAATTTAATAGTTAAGATAGGAGTCCTTGAAAACGTACGGTTGCAGCTACCAGCAGGCATTGTTTTCAGAATGGCTAGTGGCATCCTGAGTCTGATGTAGCTCAGAAATTCAATTTCAACAATACAGTTATGCGGGGACTTACCTGGTGGCTCAATGGTTAAGACTTCGCCTTCTAACACAGAGGGTGCCGGTTTGAGCCCTGGGCAGGGAGCTAAGATCTCACATGCCTCGTGGCCTAAAAACCAAAACATGAAACAGAAACAATATTGTAACAAATTCAATAGACTTAAAAAATGGTCCACATCCAAAAAAAACTTAAAAAGAAAACAGAAAAAGAATTCAGGAATGCATCTAAATCACATCTACAAAGGTCACTTAGGTTTATCTTGGATGTCTGAACCATAGTTACTACTCCTTTTTGACTGTAAAATGCATTCCCTTCCTCAATGCCAAAGCAGATGTACAATTCGTATCTAAAAGGCCACAAAACAGGCCACTCTGGTCAGTATAATTTAAGTTAAACCATGTATAAGCCAGAGAGATTTCCTCACACCTCAATACGTGAAGTTTTTTTCCTTTTGATTCCAAGTCTTTCAATAGAAAGCACTGATGATCAAAATGTCAATCCCTCAGTGCCAGAATGATTCAGCTGTTTGGCCCTGGTGTAGATCATTTCCCTCAGTGCTAGGCCTCCTTGTTATTTGCCTAGTTAATCCACTTTGGGGGAATACTGATCAGGTATCGCGAACATGCTCAGAGGTATGTTAATGACAAAACGCTTTCTATAGGCCATACATTTTATTATTCATACCCAATTGTCACACAAGCATTGTACATGTGCTTTTAGCAGTAGACCTAAAGCAAACAGTGATACATCATGAGTCATTACATTCTGATAACTTCACTATGTAATTTTCCTTTCCTCTTAAACATCGGGGCAAAATGAAGCCAACACAGTAACTTTCATAAATACACACTTCAATACAGAGGTGTCATTTATCCAATTGCTCCAAGTCCTAAGTAGCTTGAGGGGAAGGACTTCCAATTTTACCAGGACATACTAGATTTTTAGGAATTCCATGTAATTTAATATACTAATCAAACATTTCTCTCTGAGATAGCTCAAGGGCCTTCTAAAGCATCCCAAAGTTAGCTGGAGATCAAAAGAACGGTTAGAATTGGCCAAAAAACACTTATTCACTGAACCAAAGTAAAGAGATTTCAAACAAAAATACAGATCACAGACACAGGCAAAGGAACTCACCAGCTGTTCACAATCAAAAGCAGCATTCTAAGAAAACTTTGGAGGGAGAAACAAAATGCAGGCTTGCCCTAACCCACTTCCAACAAAATCCATCTTAGAATAGCGTGGTCAGGCACAACTCTTCCCTCCATGTTCCCTTTTCACAAATGTTCACCACCTTCTGTATCCATCTTATGTTGTCCCTTATTTTTTTCTGCATTCAGACACAACGAGCTCTAGTACAAAGTGACTTTCTTTTCTCTTTGTACCATCAGCCTGTTACCTAGCCGCTCACCTTCTTTATTACGTAGTTTCATAAATGCTTGAACGTATGGAATTTCTTTTGTCTTTCTCCTCCTGTGACAAAATAACTCTAGCTGAAGGGTAGTATAGTCATTTAGGCTATCATTCAAAGACCACCTTTCCTCATTTTTCAAGAATGTATCCATACATTGGCCAGACAAAATTACAATAGAATTTCATTCTTTTCTTACTCTTAGGTTTACAACTATAGGTTGACCAGTCTGCCAGGATTTTGCCCATTGGCTCTCAGATGGAACTGAAGAAGAAGCACTTCTTACGTTTGAACCATGGAACACTCACACCACGGACTAAGAACACAACAAAATCCTAAACACCAATGGAAGCCTCACACCAAAGGAACCAGAAACCAAAGAGAAACCAACAACCAAACAGCACAAGACTCAAATCAGCTTCCAAGTCTCAACTTAGCCTGTGACCTCTGTCCAAGTGGTTCAGCTTCCAAATGAGATTTCCTGGAATGAAAAGTCACCCAAATGGGAACCAAGGTTCCCCCAAATGTACAGGGCTAAAAGGACCTCAGACTGCTTGCCAGGGGAGTTACCACACACTGGCTGAGGTGCTGCAACATCCCAAATGCTATTTTTCTGGTTCCCCAAAATAATCCCTTGGAGTAGGACATTCAGGGCAGTCCAGGCAGGAGGAACAGAGGAACGTCCTCAAGGCAAAGACGGCCTCGGCAGCTGCTAGGGTGGTTCCTCTTCCACCATCTACTCCTGCCCTAGAGTTCTAACTGCTGGGATGACTGGGGCTTGGCCTTTCCAGGCAAGGGTCCCAGGTGGTTTGGCCTCTAAAGGAATTCTCCAACCTTACACTCTCTCGAAAGAGACTAGTGTGGAGAAAATCTCAGTGTCCGATCAAGTCAGGGGACCCACAGGGGGATCCCCAAGTCAGCCCCACATTGGGTACTAAATTTGATGTCGAAAACTCAACCTCTGTGCACCAGTGCCAAATCAAATCTCAGAGAGAGAGGTTTGCAGGAAGTAGAGAAGAATAGCTTTACTCCTTTGGCAGCCAAAGGGGGACACAGAAAACTCCGACCCTCAAAAACCGTGTGTCCCAATGCAGGAGGATCTGGTGAGGAGTTTTACAGCAATGGTTTAAGGAGACAGGTGTCCTAAGGATTACTGTGTGTACAGGGCCTTAACTAAATATAACCTGACCTCAGATGGTCTCTTGAGGACCTTCTCTGGAATGAAGACTAAAATCTTCTATTTTGTGGGGGGGTTTAGGTTGCTAAAGAGCCCAAAGATGCTCTTAACTGTATCCCTTGAGGCAAAACCAGAATCTTGGCCCAAGGCTGCACTGTTCATTCTATTCTGTTCTTCTTTGGTCTGTGCAGTCCCTCCTTTCCATGATTAGCAACTGTTCGAATCAGCCCTTTAGAACTCAGGGAAGGTCTTAGAGTCTCTAGCATAACTAAGGCCCTGAAATTCTCCCTAACTCAGTCCCTGACGCTGTCTCTAACTAAGGCCCAGATGCCAACAATATCTAAAGTCCTGACATTATCCTGAGCTAATATCCTGAACCAGGCCTTACCAAGCTCCTGAAACTGACCCAAAGTAAGCCTTGATGCTGTCCATAAATGGGGGCATGAGGCTATCCCTAATAGAATCCCTGATAATCTCTTCAAAGATCCTCACATTGATCCCACAGAGGCCCTTATGCTGCTCCTAAGACATGTCCTGACAGTGGCACTAACTCAGGCCCTAAAGACAGGCCTCACTTAGGCCCTTTAGCTGTACTTTAGATTGGCTCTGACGCTATCTGTATACAAAACGCTGGAAGACGTCCGGATTTAGGGCCCTGTCACTGGGCCTAACTAAGGTCCTGATGCTCTCAATAATTTTCTGGCACTATGCCTGGAACGGACCTAACTCTGTCCCAAGCTAATGTCCTGCATCTTTTCCTAACTGAAACCCTAATACACTCCATGACAAAGGCACAGACTAATCCTAACTAAGGCCTTAACACTATATCTCACTACGGCCCAGAATCTGTCCCTAATGGTCCCTGCTGCAAACAATAACTAAAATGCGGACACTGTCCTGAGGTAATTTCCTGACACATTTCTATGCACCATCCTGACTGTCCCAAAAAAAGCCCTGTCGGTATCCTTAAGTGAAGACCTGAGGCTGTGCCTAACTCAGGCCCTGAAGCTTTCCTTAACCGAGGCCTTGATTCTGTGACTCACTCAAGCCCTGCTCATGTCTTTCACTATAACCTTTCGCTGACCCAACCAAGGCCCTGATGCTGCTCCTAAGTCATGCCCTGACAGTGTCTGCAGCTGGGGGGCTGACGCTAGGCCTCACTCAGGCCTTGACGTTCTACATAAGTCAGGTCTGAATCTGTCCCTACCCAAAACACTGACCCAGATCCTAAATTAGGCCTTGATTCTCTAAGTAATTAAGGTCTTGACACCAAATCTAGGTCATTAACTGACACTACCCCTAGACCTTAATCTAATCTTGACTTTAGCTAATGTCAAGTTTAGAAAAAGAGATTCTTTACGATGAAATTCTTTCATCATATGAATATTGGTTTCTTAAAACAATAATTTTAAAACTCTTGTTAACCTTAAACAAAGTGTACTCAACTGCTGTGGAATATTCCTTCATAGCAGCGTGCATGGTTTACTTTTACATTCTTGTGTGTTGGCCTTCAGGGTTCTTGCAGGAATGGCTCCTCTTATGCTAACTAAATCATCCCTGATGCTGAACATAAATAAGGCGCTGAAATTACTCCCGATGCTGTGAACCGCTCCCTAACTACGGCCTGGAGACTCGTGCTAACCCAGGCGCTGACACTGTCCCTAACCAAGACCCTGACATTACACGTAACTCGGACCCTGACACTACTCCTAGCTCACTCCCTGACACTATACCTAACAAAGGCCATAATGATATTCCTAACTCAGACCCTGACACTGACTCTAACTAAGGCCCTACTGCCGCCAATACCTAAAGTCCTGATACTATCCTGAGTTAATATCCTGACCCAGGTCTTACCAAGGTCCTGAAACTGACCCAAAGTAAGCCTTGATGCTGTCCGAAAATGAGGTCCTGAGGCTCTGCCTAACAGAGGCCCTGATAATGTCTTTAATGAAGACCCTCAGGCTGATCCCACAGAGGCCCTTCTGCTGCTCCTAAGACATGCCCTGACAGTGTCCCTAACTCAGGCCCTAAAGATAAGCCTCACTTAGGCCCTTTGGCTGTACCTTCCTTATGCTCTGATGCTGTCTGTATAGGAAGCCCTGGCAGTGGTCCTGATTTAGGCCCTCATGCTGGTCCTAAGTAAGGCCCTGAGGCTCTCAATAACGTAGGTCTTCACGATTATCCTGGGTCATTTCGTGACGCTATCCCTGGCCCGGAACCTGACTTTGTCCCAAGCTCATGTCCTGCATCTTATCCTAAATGAAACCCTAATAGTATCCCTAACTAAGCCCTGACCAATCCGAACAAAGGCCTTGACACTATCTCTCACTAAAGCCCAGAATCTGTCCCTAACATGGCACCTGTTGCAATCAATAACTAAAATCCGGACACTGTCCTGAGGTAATTTCCTGACACATTTCTATGCACGATCCTGACACTGTCCCAAAACGGTCGGTGTAATTAAATGAAGACCTGACGCTGTGCCTAACTCAGGCCCTGAAGCTTTCCTTAAGTGAGGCCTTGATTCTGTGACTCACTCAAGGCCTGCTCATGTCTTTCACTATGACCTTTCGCTGACCCAACCAAGGTGTTTCTGCTGCTCCTAAGTCGTACCCTGACTGTGTCTGCAGCTAGGGGGCTGACGCTAGGCCTCACTCAGGCCTTGACGTTCTCCATAAGTCAGGTCTGAATCTGTCCCTACCGAAAATCTTGACGCAGGTCCTAAATTTTAGGCCTTGATTCTCTAAGTAACTAAGGTCTTGACACCAAATCCAGGTCATTAACTGACACTACCCCTAGACCTTAATCTAATCTTGACTTTAGCTAATGTCAAGTTTAGGGAAAGAGATTCTTTACGATGAAATTCTTTCATCATATGAATATTGGTTTCTTAAAACAATAATTTTTAAACTCTTGTTAACCTTAAACAAAGTGTACTCAACTGCTGTGGAATATTCCTTCATAGCAGCGTGCATGGTTCACTTTTACATTCTTGTGTGTTGGCCTTCAGGGTTCTTGCAGGAATGGCTCCTCTTATGCTAACTAAATCATCCCTGATGCTGAACATAAATAAGGCGCTGAAATTACTCCCGATGCTGTGAACCGCTCCCTAACTACGGCCTGGAGACTCGTGCTAACCCAGGCGCTGACACTGTCCCTAACCAAGACCCTGACATTACACGTAACTCGGACCCTGACACTACTCCTAGCTCACTCCCTGACACTATACCTGACAAAGGCCATAATGATATTCCTAACTCAGACCCTGACACTGACTCTAACTAAGGCCCTACTGCCGCCAATATCTAAAGTCCTGATACTATCCTGAGTTAATATCCTGACCCAGGTCTTACTAAGGTCCTGAAACTGACCCAAAGTAAGCCTTGATTCTGTCCGAAAATGAGGTCCTGAGGCTCTCCCTAACAGAGGCCCTGATAATGTCTTTAATGAAGACCCTCAGGCTGATCCCACAGAGGCCCTTCTGCTGCTCCTAAGTCATGCCCTGACACTTTCCCTAACTCAGATCCTAAAGATAGGCCTCACTTAGGCACTTGGGCTGTACCTTACTTAGGCTCTGATGCTGTCCTTATATGAAGCCAGGGCAGTGGTCGTGATTTAGGGCCTGACTCTGGTCCTACGTCAGGCCCCGATGCTCTCAATAACTAAGGTTTTAACGCTTTCTCTTGGTCGTTTCCTGACACTATACCTGGCCCGGAACCTGACTCTGTCCCAAGCTCATGTCCTGCATCTTATCCTAAATGAAACCCTAACACTCTCCGTAACTAGGGCCCTGAATAATCCTGCCTAAGGCATTGACACGACTTCTCACTAAGGCCCAGAACCTGACATTGTCCCTAGAAAAGGCCCTGACTATACCTAACAAAGGCTATAATGCTAGTCCTAACTCAGGCCCTGACACTGTTTCTAACTAAAGCCCAGCTGCCGCCAATATCTAAAATCCTGATATTATCCTGAGTTAATATCCTGACCCAGGTCTTACCAAGGTCCTGAAACTGACTAAAAGTAAGCCTTGATGCTGTCCATATATGAGGCCCTGAGGCTCTCCCTAACAGAGACCCTGATAATGTCTTTAATGAAGAACCTGACACTGATCCCACAGAGGCCCTTCTGCTGCTCCTAAGTCATGCCCTGACTCTTTCCCTAACTCAGATCCTAAAGATAGACCTCACTTAGGCACTTGGGCTATACCTTCCTTATGCTCTGACGCTGTCTGTATAGGAAGACCTGGCAGTGGTCCTGATTTAGGCCCTGACGCTGGTCCTAAGTAAGGCCCTGAGGCTCTCAATAACGAAGGTCTTCACGCATTTCCTGGGTCATTTCGCGACGCTATCCCTGGCCCGGAACCTGACTCTGTCCCAAGCTCATGTCCTGCATCTTATCCTAAATGAAACCCTAATAGTATCCCTAACTAAGCCCTGATTAAACCTAACAAGGGCCTTCACACTATCTCTCACCAACACCCAGAATATATCCCTAATGGTCCCTGCTGCAATCAATAACTAAAATCCGGACACTGTCCTGAGCTATTACCCTGACTCCTTTCTATCCACTGTCCTGATACTTTCCAAAAGAAAGCCTGTTGCCGTCCTTAGGTGAAGACCTGAGGCTGTGCCTAACTCAGGCCCTGAAACTTTCCCTAACTGAGGCCTTGATTCTGTGACTAACACAGGCCCTGCTCATTTCTTTCACTATGACCCGAATGCTGACCCAACAAAGGCCCTGATGCTATTCCTACGTCATGCCCTGTGTCTCCAGCTAGTGGGCTGACACTAGGCCGCACTCAGGCCTAGATGTTCTCCCTAAGTCAGGCTCTGACGCTGTCCCTACCCGAAACCCTGACACAGGTCCTAAATTAGGCCCTGATTCTCTAAGTAACTAAGGTCTTGACACCAACCCAGGTCATTGGCTGACACTATCCCTGGCTCGGATCGTGACTCTGTCCCAAGCTAATGTCCTGCATCTTATCCTAATTGAAACCCTAATACTCTCCCTAACTAAGTCGCTCACTGATCCTAACTAAGACTTTCACCCTATCTCTCACTAAGGCCCAGAATCTGTCCCTAACATGGGACCTTCTGCAGTCAATAATGAAAATCCGGACACTATCCTGAGCTAATATCCTGACACATTTCTATCCACCCACCAGACACAGTCCCAAAGAAAGGCCTGTCGCTGTCCTTAACTGAAGACGAGAGGCTGTGCCTAACTCAGGACCTCAAGATTTCCCTAACTGAGGCCTCGATTCTCTGACTCACTCAGGCCCTGCTCATGTCTTTCACTATGACCCGAATGCTGACTCCACAAACGCCCTGAATGCTGCTCCTAAGTCATGCCCTGACAGTGTCTGCATCTAGGGGCCTCACTCAGGCCCTCACCTTCTCCCTATATCAGGCTCTGACGCTGTCCCTACCCGAAGCCCTGGCACAGGTCTTAAATTAGGCCCTGATTCTCTAAGTACCTAAGGGCTTGATTCCAAACCTAGGTCATTACCTGACACTAGCCCTAGACCTGAATGTAACCTTGTCCGTTGCTAATGTCAAATTTATCTAAAGAGATTCTTTAGGATGAAATTCTTTCATCTTCTGAATAGAGTTTTCTGAAAAAAATAATGTTTAAACTCTTACTGACCTTAAACAAAATGTACTCAACTTCTGCGGAATATTCCTTTATACCAGCGTGTATGGTTTCCTTCTGCATCTGCGTGTGTTGGCTTAAAGGGTGCTTGTAGGAATGCCTACTGTTATGCTAACTAAATCCCTGATGCTGTCCCTAAATAACGTCCTGAAATTAGTCTCAAGGCTGTGAACCTGTCCCAAACTGAGGCCTGGAGGCTCATCCTAGCTCAGGTCCTGACACTGTCCCTAGCAAAGGCCCTCACACAACTCCTAGCTCAGTCCCTGACACTATACCTAACAAAGGCTATAATGCTAGTCCTAACTCAGGCCCTGACACTGTTTCTAACTACAGCCCAGCTGCCGCCAATATCTAAAATCCTGATACTATCCTGAGTTAATATCCTGACCCAGGTCTTACCAAGGTCCTGAAACTGACCCAAAGTAAGCCTTGATGCTGTCCATAAATGAGGCCCTGAGGCTCTCCCTAACAGAGGCCCTGATAATGTCTTTAGTGAAGAACCTGACGCTGATCCCACAGAGGCCCTTCTGCTGCTCCTAAGTCATGCCCTGACAGTGTCCCGAACTCAGGCCCTAAAGATAAGCCTCACTTAGGCCCTTTGGCTGTACCTTCCTTATGCTCTGACGCTGTCTGTATAGGAAGCCCTGGCAGTGGTCCTGATTTAGGCCCTCACGCTGGTCCTAAGTAAGGCCCTCACGCTGGTCCTAAGTAAGGCCCTGAGGCTCTCAATAACGAAGGTCTTCACGCTTTTCCTGGGTCATTTCGTGACGCTATCCCTGGCCCGGAACCTGACTCTGTCCCAAGCTCATGTCCTGCATCTTATCCTAAATGAAACCCTAATAGTATCCCTAACTAAGCCCTGACCAATCCGAACAAAGGCCTTGACACTATCTCTCACTAAAGCCCGGAATCTGTCCCTAACATGGCACCTGTTGCAATCAATAACTAAAATCCGGACACTGTCCTGAGATAATTTCCTGACACATTTCTATGCACGATCCTGACACTGTCCCAAACCGGTCGGTGTCTTTAAGTGAAGACCAGACACTGTGCCTAACTCAGGCCCTGAAGCTTTCCCTAAGTGAGGCCTTGATTCTGTGACTCACTCAAGGCCTGCTCATGTCTTTCACTATGACCTTTCGCTGACCCAACCAAGGTGTTTATGCTGCTCCTAAGTCATGCCCTGACTGTGTCTACAGCTACGGGGCTGACGATAGGCCTCACTCAGGCCCTGACGTTCTCCATAAGTCAAGTCTGACGCTGTCCCTACCGAAAATCTTGACGCAGGTCCTAAATTTTAGGCCTTGATTCTCTAAGTAACTAAGGTCTTGACACTAAATCTAGGTCATTAACTGACACTACCCCTAGACCTGAATCTAATCTTGACTTTAGCTAATGTCAAGTTTAGGGAAAGAGATTCTTTATGACGAAATTCTTTCATCATATGAATATTGGTTTCTTAAAAAAATAAATTTTAAACTCTTGTTAACCTTAAACAAAGTGTACTCAACTGCTGTGGAATATTCCTTCATAGCAGCGTGCATGGTTCACTTTTACATTCTTGTGTGTTGGCCTTCAGGGTTCTTGCAGGAATGGCTCCTCTTATGCTAACTAAATCATCCCTGATGCTGAACATAAATAAGGCGCTGAAATTACTCCCGATGCTCTGAACCTGTCCCTAACTACGGCCTGGAGACTCGTGCTAAACCAGGCCCTGACACTGTCCCTAACCAAGACCCTGACATTACACGTAACTCGGACCCTGACACTACTCCTAGCTCAGTCCCTGACACTATTACCTAACAAAGCCCATAATGATATTCCTAACTCAGACCCTGACACTGACTCTAACTAAGGCCCTACTGCCGCCAATATCTAAAGTCCTGATGCTATCCTGAGTTAATATCCTGACCCAGGTCTTACCAAGGTCCTGAAACTGACCCAAAGTAAGCCTTGATGCTGTCTGAAAATGAGGCCCTGAGGCTCTCCCTAACAGAGGCCCTGATAATGTCTTTAGTGAAGACCCTCACGCTGATCCCACAGAGGCCCTTCTGCTGCTCCTAAGTCATGCCCTGACAGTGTCCCGAACTCAGGCCCTAAACATAAGCCTCACTTAGGCCCTTTGGCTGTACCTTCCTTATGCTCTGACGCTGTCTGTATAGGAAGCCCTGGCAGTGGTCCTGATTTAGGCCCTCACGCTGGTCCTAAGTAAGGCCCTGAGGCTCTCAATAACGAAGGTCTTCACGCTTTTCCTGGGTCATTTCGTGACGCTATCCCTGGCCCGGAACCTGACTCTGTCCCAAGCTCATGTCCTGCATCTTATCCTAAATGAAACCCTAATAGTATCCCTAACTAAGCCCTGACCAATCCGAACAAAGGCCTTGACACTATCTCTCACTAAAGCCCGGAATCTGTCCCTAACATGGGACCTGTTGCAATCAATAACTAAAACCCGGACACTGTCCTGAGCTAATATCCTGACTCATTTCTATCCACTGTTCTGATACTTTCCAAAAGAAAGCCTGTTGCCGTCCTTAAGTGAAGACCTGAGGCTGTGCCTAACTCAGGCCCTGAAGCTTTCCCTAACTGAGGCCTTGATTCTGTGACTAACACAGGCCCTGTTCATGTCTTTCACTATGACCTGCATGCTGACCCCACAAAGGCCCTGATGCTGTTCCTACGTCATGCCCTGACTGTGTCTCCAGCAGGTGGGCTGGCACTAGGCCTCACTCAGGCCTAGACGTTCTCCCTAAGTCAGGCTCTGACGCTGTCCCTACCCGAAGCCCTGACACAGGTCCTAAATTAGGCCCTGATTCTCTAAATAACTAAGGTCATGACACCAACCCAGGTCATTTTCTGACACTATCCCTGGCTCGGACCATGAGTCTGTCCCAAGCTCATGTCCTGCATCTTATCCTAAATGAAACCCTAATAGTATCCCTAACTAAGCCCTGACTAATCCGAACAAAGGCCTTGATACTATCTCTCACTAAAGCCCGGAATCTGTCCCTAACATGGGACCTGTTGCAATCAATAACTAAAATCCGGAAACTGTCCTGAGGTAATTTCCTGACACATTTCTATGCACGATCCTGACACTGTCCCAAACCTGTCGGTGTAATTAAATGAAGACCTGACGCTGTGCCTAACTCAGGCCCTGAAGCTTTCCCTAAGTGAGGCCTTGATTCTGTGACTCACTCAAGGCCTGCTCATGTCTTTCACTATGACCTTTCGCTGACCCAACCAAGGTGTTTCTGCTGCTCCTAAGTCGTACCCTGACTGTGTCTGCAGCTAGGGGGCTGACGCTAGGCCTCACTCAGGCCTTGACGTTCTCCATAAGTCAGGTCTGAATCTGTCCCTACCGAAAATCTTGACGCAGGTCCTAAATTTTAGGCCTTGATTCTCTAAGTAACTAAGGTCTTGACACCAAATCCAGGTCATTAACTGACACTACCCCTAGACCTTAATCTAATCTTGACTTTAGCTAATGTCAAGTTTAGGGGAAGAGATTCTTTACGATGAAATTCTTTCATCATATGAATATTGGTTTCTTAAAACAATAATTTTTAAACTCTTGTTAACCTTAAACAAAGTGTACTCAACTGCTGTGGAATATTCCTTCATAGCAGCGTGCATGGTTCACTTTTACATTCTTGTGTGTTGGCCTTCAGGGTTCTTGCAGGAATGGCTCCTCTTATGCTAACTAAATCATCCCTGATGCTGAACATAAATAAGGCGCTGAAATTACTCCCGATGCTGTGAACCGCTCCCTAACTACGGCCTGGAGACTCGTGCTAAACCAGGCGCTGACACTGTCCCTAACCAAGACCCTGACATTACACGTAACTCGGACCCTGACACTACTCCTAGCTCACTCCCTGACACTATACCTAACAAAGGCCATAATGATATTCCTAACTCAGACCCTGACACTGACTCTAACTAAGGCCCTACTGCCGCCAATATCTAAAGTCCTGATACTATCCTGAGTTAATATCCTGACCCAGGTCTTACCAAGGTCCTGAAACTGACCCAAAGTAAGCCTTGATGCTGTCCGAAAATGAGGTCCTGAGGCTCTCCCTAACAGAGGCCCTGATAATGTCTTTAATGAAGACCCTCAGGCTGATCCCACAGAGGCCCTTCTGCTGCTCCTAAGTCATGCCCTGACTCTTTCCCTAACTCAGATCCTAAAGATAGGCCTCACTTAGGCACTTGGGCTATACCTTCCTTATGCTCTGACGCTGTCTGTATAGGAAGACCTGGCAGTGGTCCTGATTTAGGCCCTGACGCTGGTCCTAAGTAAGGCCCTGAGGCTCTCAATAACGAAGGTCTTCACGCATTTCCTGGGTCATTTCGCGACGCTATCCCTGGCCCGGAACCTGACTCTGTCCCAAGCTCATGTCCTGCATCTTATCCTAAAAGAAACCCTAATAGTATCCCTAACTAAGCCCTGATTAAACCTAACAAGGGCCTTCACACTATCTCTCACCAACACCCAGAATATATCCCTAATGGTCCCTGCTGCAATCAATAACTAAAATCCGGACACTGTCCTGAGCTATTACCCTGACTCCTTTCTATCCACTGTCCTGATACTTTCCAAAAGAAAGCCTGTTGCCGTCCTTAGGTGAAGACCTGAGGCTGTGCCTAACTCAGGCCCTGAAACTTTCCCTAACTGAGGCCTTGATTCTGTGACTAACACAGGCCCTGCTCATTTCTTTCACTATGACCCGAATGCTGACCCAACAAAGGCCCTGATGCTATTCCTACGTCATGCCCTGTGTCTCCAGCTAGTGGGCTGACACTAGGCCGCACTCAGGCCTAGATGTTCTCCCTAAGTCAGGCTCTGACGCTGTCCCTACCCGAAACCCTGACACAGGTCCTAAATTAGGCCCTGATTCTCTAAGTAACTAAGGTCTTGACACCAACCCAGGTCATTGGCTGACACTATCCCTGGCTCGGATCGTGACTCTGTCCCAAGCTAATGTCCTGCATCTTATCCTAATTGAAACCCTAATACTCTCCCTAACTAAGTCGCTCACTGATCCTAACTAAGACTTTCACCCTATCTCTCACTAAGGCCCAGAATCTGTCCCTAACATGGGACCTTCTGCAGTCAATAATGAAAATCCGGACACTATCCTGAGCTAATATCCTGACACATTTCTATCCACCCACCAGACACAGTCCCAAAGAAAGGCCTGTCGCTGTCCTTAACTGAAGACGAGAGGCTGTGCCTAACTCAGGACCTCAAGATTTCCCTAACTGAGGCCTCGATTCTCTGACTCACTCAGGCCCTGCTCATGTCTTTCACTATGACCCGAATGCTGACTCCACAAACGCCCTGAATGCTGCTCCTAAGTCATGCCCTGACAGTGTCTGCATCTAGGGGCCTCACTCAGGCCCTCACCTTCTCCCTATATCAGGCTCTGACGCTGTCCCTACCCGAAGCCCTGGCACAGGTCTTAAATTAGGCCCTGATTCTCTAAGTACCTAAGGGCTTGATTCCAAACCTAGGTCATTACCTGACACTAGCCCTAGACCTGAATGTAACCTTGTCCGTTGCTAATGTCAAATTTATCTAAAGAGATTCTTTAGGATGAAATTCTTTCATCTTCTGAATAGAGTTTTCTGAAAAAAATAATGTTTAAACTCTTACTGACCTTAAACAAAATGTACTCAACTTCTGCGGAATATTCCTTTATACCAGCGTGTATGGTTTCCTTCTGCATCTGCGTGTGTTGGCTTAAAGGGTGCTTGTAGGAATGCCTACTGTTATGCTAACTAAATCCCTGATGCTGTCCCTAAATAACGTCCTGAAATTAGTCTCAAGGCTGTGAACCTGTCCCAAACTGAGGCCTGGAGGCTCATCCTAGCTCAGGTCCTGACACTGTCCCTAGCAAAGGCCCTCACACAACTCCTAGCTCAGTCCCTGACACTATACCTAACAAAGGCTATAATGCTAGTCCTAACTCAGGCCCTGACACTGTTTCTAACTACAGCCCAGCTGCCGCCAATATCTAAAATCCTGATACTATCCTGAGTTAATATCCTGACCCAGGTCTTACCAAGGTCCTGAAACTGACCCAAAGTAAGCCTTGATGCTGTCCATAAATGAGGCCCTGAGGCTCTCCCTAACAGAGGCCCTGATAATGTCTTTAGTGAAGAACCTGACGCTGATCCCACAGAGGCCCTTCTGCTGCTCCTAAGTCATGCCCTGACAGTGTCCCGAACTCAGGCCCTAAAGATAAGCCTCACTTAGGCCCTTTGGCTGTACCTTCCTTATGCTCTGACGCTGTCTGTATAGGAAGCCCTGGCAGTGGTCCTGATTTAGGCCCTCACGCTGGTCCTAAGTAAGGCCCTCACGCTGGTCCTAAGTAAGGCCCTGAGGCTCTCAATAACGAAGGTCTTCACGCTTTTCCTGGGTCATTTCGTGACGCTATCCCTGGCCCGGAACCTGACTCTGTCCCAAGCTCATGTCCTGCATCTTATCCTAAATGAAACCCTAATAGTATCCCTAACTAAGCCCTGACCAATCCGAACAAAGGCCTTGACACTATCTCTCACTAAAGCCCGGAATCTGTCCCTAACATGGCACCTGTTGCAATCAATAACTAAAATCCGGACACTGTCCTGAGATAATTTCCTGACACATTTCTATGCACGATCCTGACACTGTCCCAAACCGGTCGGTGTCTTTAAGTGAAGACCAGACACTGTACCTAACTCAGGCCCTGAAGCTTTCCCTAACGGAGGCCTTGATTCTGTGACTCACTCAAGGCCTGCTCATGTCTTTCACTATGACCTTTCGCTGACCCAACCAAGGTGTTTATGCTGCTCCTAAGTCATGCCCTGACTGTGTCTACAGCTACGGGGCTGACGATAGGCCTCACTCAGGCCCTGACGTTCTCCATAAGTCAGGTCTGACGCTGTCCCTACCGAAAATCTTGACGCAGGTCCTAAATTTTAGGCCTTGATTCTCTAAGTAACTAAGGTCTTGACACTAAATCTAGGTCATTAACTGACACTACCCCTAGACCTTAATCTAATCTTGACTTTAGCTAATGTCAGGTTTAGGGAAAGAGATTCTTTATGACGAAATTCTTTCATCATATGAATATTGGTTTCTTAAAAAAATAAATTTTAAACTCTTGTTAACCTTAAACAAAGTGTACTCAACTGCTGTGGAATATTCCTTCATAGCAGCGTGCATGGTTCACTTTTACATTCTTGTGTGTTGGCCTTCAGGGTTCTTGCAGGAATGGCTCCTCTTATGCTAACTAAATCATCCCTGATGCTGAACATAAATAAGGCGCTGAAATTACTCCCGATGCTCTGAACCTGTCCCTAACTACGGCCTGGAGACTCGTGCTAAACCAGGCCCTGACACTGTCCCAAACCAAGACCCTGACATTACACGTAACTCGGACCCTGACACTACTCCTAGCTCAGTCCCTGACACTATTACCTAACAAAGCCCATAATGATATTCCTAACTCAGACCCTGACACTGACTCTAACTAAGGCCCTACTGCCGCCAATATCTAAAGTTCTGATGCTATCCTGAGTTAATATCCTGACCCAGGTCTTACCAAGGTCCTGAAACTGACCCAAAGTAAGCCTTGATGCTGTCTGAAAATGAGGCCCTGAGGCTCTCCCTAACAGAGGCCCTGATAATGTCTTTAGTGAAGACCCTCACGCTGATCCCACAGAGGCCCTTCTGCTGCTCCTAAGTCATGCCCTGACAGTGTCCCGAACTCAGGCCCTAAACATAAGCCTCACTTAGGCCCTTTGGC
Organism: Kogia breviceps; assembly: GCF_026419965.1. NCBI lineage: Eukaryota > Metazoa > Chordata > Mammalia > Artiodactyla > Physeteridae > Kogia > Kogia breviceps. The sequence continues at coordinate 69,272,319 of NC_081310.1, read as the reverse complement.
TGTACCTTCCTTATGCTCTGACGCTGTCTGTATAGGAAGCCCTGGCAGTGGTCCTGATTTAGGCCCTCACGCTGGTCCTAAGTAAGGCCCGGAGGCTCTCAATAACGAAGGTCTTCACGCTTTTCCTGGGTCATTTCGTGACGCTATCCCTGGCCCGGAACCTGACTCTGTCCCAAGCTCATGTCCTGCATCTTATCCTAAATGAAACCCTAATAGTATCCCTAACTAAGCCCTGACTAATCCGAACAAAGGCCTTGACACTATCTCTCACTAAAGCCCGGAATCTGTCCCTAACATGGGACCTGTTGCAATCAATAACTAAAACCCGGACACTGTCCTGAGCTAATATCCTGACTCATTTCTATCCACTGTTCTGATACTTTCCAAAAGAAAGCCCGTTGCCGTCCTTAAGTGAAGACCTGAGGCTGTGCCTAACTCAGGCCCTGAAGCTTTCCCTAACTGAGGCCTTGATTCTGTGACTAACACAGGCCCTGTTCATGTCTTTCACTATGACCTGCATGCTGACCCCACAAAGGCCCTGATGCTGTTCCTACGTCATGCCCTGACTGTGTCTCCAGCAGGTGGGCTGGCACTAGGCCTCACTCAGGCCTAGACGTTCTCCCTAAGTCAGGCTCTGACGCTGTCCCTACCCGAAGCCCTGACACAGGTCCTAAATTAGGCCCTGATTCTCTAAATAACTAAGGTCATGACACCAACCCAGGTCATTTTCTGACACTATCCCTGGCTCGGACCATGAGTCTGTCCCAAGCTCATGTCCTGCATCTTATCCTAAATGAAACCCTAATAGTATCCCTAACTAAGCCCTGACTAATCCGAACAAAGGCCTTGATACTATCTCTCACTAAAGCCCGGAATCTGTCCCTAACATGGGACCTGTTGCAATCAATAACTAAAATCCGGAAACTGTCCTGAGGTAATTTCCTGACACATTTCTATGCACGATCCTGACACTGTCCCAAACCTGTCGGTGTAATTAAATGAAGACCTGACGCTGTGCCTAACTCAGGCCCTGAAGCTTTCCCTAAGTGAGGCCTTGATTCTGTGACTCACTCAAGGCCTGCTCATGTCTTTCACTATGACCTTTCGCTGACCCAACCAAGGTGTTTCTGCTGCTCCTAAGTCGTACCCTGACTGTGTCTGCAGCTAGGGGACTGACGCTAGGCCTCACTCAGGCCTTGACGTTCTCCATAAGTCAGGTCTGAATCTGTCCCTACCGAAAATCTTGACGCAGGTCCTAAATTTTAGGCCTTGATTCTCTAAGTAACTAAGGTCTTGACACCAAATCCAGGTCATTAACTGACACTACCCCTAGACCTTAATCTAATCTTGACTTTAGCTAATGTCAAGTTTAGGGGAAGAGATTCTTTACGATGAAATTCTTTCATCATATGAATATTGGTTTCTTAAAACAATAATTTTTAAACTCTTGTTAACCTTAAACAAAGTGTACTCAACTGCTGTGGAATATTCCTTCATAGCAGCGTGCATGGTTCACTTTTACATTCTTGTGTGTTGGCCTTCAGGGTTCTTGCAGGAATGGCTCCTCTTATGCTAACTAAATCATCCCTGATGCTGAACATAAATAAGGCGCTGAAATTACTCCCGATGCTGTGAACCGCTCCCTAACTACGGCCTGGAGACTCGTGCTAACCCAGGCGCTGACACTGTCCCTAACCAAGACCCTGACATTACACGTAACTCGGACCCTGACACTACTCCTAGCTCACTCCCTGACACTATACCTAACAAAGGCCATAATGATATTCCTAACTCAGACCCTGACACTGACTCTAACTAAGGCCCTACTGCCGCCAATATCTAAAGTCCTGATACTATCCTGAGTTAATATCCTGACCCAGGTCTTACCAAGGTCCTGAAACTGACCCAAAGTAAGCCTTGATGCTGTCCGAAAATGAGGTCCTGAGGCTCTCCCTAACAGAGGCCCTGATAATGTCTTTAATGAAGACCCTCAGGCTGATCCCACAGAGGCCCTTCTGCTGCTCCTAAGTCATGCCCTGACTCTTTCCCTAACTCAGATCCTAAAGATAGGCCTCACTTAGGCACTTGGGCTATACCTTCCTTATGCTCTGACGCTGTCTGTATAGGAAGACCTGGCAGTGGTCCTGATTTAGGCCCTGACGCTGGTCCTAAGTAAGGCCCTGATGCTCTCAATAACGAAGGTCTTCACGCATTTCCTGGGTCATTTCGCGACGCTATCCCTGGCCCGGAACCTGACTCTGTCCCAAGCTCATGTCCTGCATCTTATCCTAAATGAAACCCTAATAGTATCCCTAACTAAGCCCTGATTAAACCTAACAAGGGCCTTCACACTATCTCTCACCAACACCCAGAATATATCCCTAATGGTCCCTGCTGCAATCAATAACTAAAATCCGGACACTGTCCTGAGCTATTACCCTGACTCCTTTCTATCCACTGTCCTGATACTTTCCAAAAGAAAGCCTGTTGCCGTCCTTAGGTGAAGACCTGAGGCTGTGCCTAACTCAGGCCCTGAAACTTTCCCTAACTGAGGCCTTGATTCTGTGACTAACACAGGCCCTGCTCATTTCTTTCACTATGACCCGAATGCTGACCCAACAAAGGCCCTGATGCTATTCCTACGTCATGCCCTGTGTCTCCAGCTAGTGGGCTGACACTAGGCCGCACTCAGGCCTAGATGTTCTCCCTAAGTCAGGCTCTGACGCTGTCCCTACCCGAAACCCTGACACAGGTCCTAAATTAGGCCCTGATTCTCTAAGTAACTAAGGTCTTGACACCAACCCAGGTCATTGGCTGACACTATCCCTGGCTCGGATCGTGACTCTGTCCCAAGCTAATGTCCTGCATCTTATCCTAATTGAAACCCTAATACTCTCCCTAACTAAGGCGCTCACTGATCCTAACTAAGACTTTCACCCTATCTCTCACTAAGGCCCAGAATCTGTCCCTAACATGGGACCTTCTGCAGTCAATAATGAAAATCCGGACACTATCCTGAGCTAATATCCTGACACATTTCTATCCACCCACCAGACACAGTCCCAAAGAAAGGCCTGTCGCTGTCCTTAACTGAAGACGAGAGGCTGTGCCTAACTCAGGACCTCAAGATTTCCCTAACTGAGGCCTCGATTCTCTGACTCACTCAGGCCCTGCTCATGTCTTTCACTATGACCCGAATGCTGACTCCACAAACGCCCTGAATGCTGCTCCTAAGTCATGCCCTGACAGTGTCTGCATCTAGGGGCCTCACTCAGGCCCTCACCTTCTCCCTATATCAGGCTCTGACGCTGTCCCTACCCGAAGCCCTGGCACAGGTCTTAAATTAGGCCCTGATTCTCTAAGTACCTAAGGGCTTGATTCCAAACCTAGGTCATTACCTGACACTAGCCCTAGACCTGAATGTAACCTTGTCCGTTGCTAATGTCAAATTTATCTAAAGAGATTCTTTAGGATGAAATTCTTTCATCTTCTGAATAGAGTTTTCTGAAAAAAATAATGTTTAAACTCTTACTGACCTTAAACAAAATGTACTCAACTTCTGCGGAATATTCCTTTATACCAGCGTGTATGGTTTCCTTCTGCATCTGCGTGTGTTGGCTTAAAGGGTGCTTGTAGGAATGCCTACTGTTATGCTAACTAAATCCCTGATGCTGTCCCTAAATAACGTCCTGAAATTAGTCTCAAGGCTGTGAACCTGTCCCAAACTGAGGCCTGGAGGCTCATCCTAGCTCAGGTCCTGACACTGTCCCTAGCAAAGGCCCTCACACAACTCCTAGCTCAGTCCCTGACACTATACCTAACAAAGGCTATAATGCTAGTCCTAACTCAGGCCCTGACACTGTTTCTAACTACAGCCCAGCTGCCGCCAATATCTAAAATCCTGATACTATCCTGAGTTAATATCCTGACCCAGGTCTTACCAAGGTCCTGAAACTGACCCAAAGTAAGCCTTGATGCTGTCCATAAATGAGGCCCTGAGGCTCTCCCTAACAGAGGCCCTGATAATGTCTTTAGTGAAGAACCTGACGCTGATCCCACAGAGGCCCTTCTGCTGCTCCTAAGTCATGCCCTGACAGTGTCCCGAACTCAGGCCCTAAAGATAAGCCTCACTTAGGCCCTTTGGCTGTACCTTCCTTATGCTCTGACGCTGTCTGTATAGGAAGCCCTGGCAGTGGTCCTGATTTAGGCCCTCACGCTGGTCCTAAGTAAGGCCCTCACGCTGGTCCTAAGTAAGGCCCTGAGGCTCTCAATAACGAAGGTCTTCACGCTTTTCCTGGGTCATTTCGTGACGCTATCCCTGGCCCGGAACCTGACTCTGTCCCAAGCTCATGTCCTGCATCTTATCCTAAATGAAACCCTAATAGTATCCCTAACTAAGCCCTGACTAATCCGAACAAAGGCCTTGACACTATCTCTCACTAAAGCCCGGAATCTGTCCCTAACATGGGACCTGTTGCAATCAATAACTAAAACCCGGACACTGTCCTGAGCTAATATCCTGACTCATTTCTATCCACTGTTCTGATACTTTCCAAAAGAAAGCCTGTTGCCGTCCTTAAGTGAAGACCTGAGGCTGTGCCTAACTCAGGCCCTGAAGCTTTCCCTAACTGAGGCCTTGATTCTGTGACTAACACAGGCCCTGTTCATGTCTTTCACTATGACCTGCATGCTGACCCCACAAAGGCCCTGATGCTGTTCCTACGTCATGCCCTGACTGTGTCTCCAGCAGGTGGGCTGGCACTAGGCCTCACTCAGGCCTAGACGTTCTCCCTAAGTCAGGCTCTGACGCTGTCCCTACCCGAAGCCCTGACACAGGTCCTAAATTAGGCCCTGATTCTCTAAATAACTAAGGTCATGACACCAACCCAGGTCATTTTCTGACACTATCCCTGGCTCGGACCATGAGTCTGTCCCAAGCTCATGTCCTGCATCTTATCCTAAATGAAACCCTAATAGTATCCCTAACTAAGCCCTGACTAATCCGAACAAAGGCCTTGATACTATCTCTCACTAAAGCCCGGAATCTGTCCCTAACATGGGACCTGTTGCAATCAATAACTAAAATCCGGAAACTGTCCTGAGGTAATTTCCTGACACATTTCTATGCACGATCCTGACACTGTCCCAAACCTGTCGGTGTAATTAAATGAAGACCTGACGCTGTGCCTAACTCAGGCCCTGAAGCTTTCCCTAAGTGAGGCCTTGATTCTGTGACTCACTCAAGGCCTGCTCATGTCTTTCACTATGACCTTTCGCTGACCCAACCAAGGTGTTTCTGCTGCTCCTAAGTCGTACCCTGACTGTGTCTGCAGCTAGGGGGCTGACGCTAGGCCTCACTCAGGCCTTGACGTTCTCCATAAGTCAGGTCTGAATCTGTCCCTACCGAAAATCTTGACGCAGGTCCTAAATTTTAGGCCTTGATTCTCTAAGTAACTAAGGTCTTGACACCAAATCCAGGTCATTAACTGACACTACCCCTAGACCTTAATCTAATCTTGACTTTAGCTAATGTCAAGTTTAGGGGAAGAGATTCTTTACGATGAAATTCTTTCATCATATGAATATTGGTTTCTTAAAACAATAATTTTTAAACTCTTGTTAACCTTAAACAAAGTGTACTCAACTGCTGTGGAATATTCCTTCATAGCAGCGTGCATGGTTCACTTTTACATTCTTGTGTGTTGGCCTTCAGGGTTCTTGCAGGAATGGCTCCTCTTATGCTAACTAAATCATCCCTGATGCTGAACATAAATAAGGCGCTGAAATTACTCCCGATGCTGTGAACCGCTCCCTAACTACGGCCTGGAGACTCGTGCTAACCCAGGCGCTGACACTGTCCCTAACCAAGACCCTGACATTACACGTAACTCGGACCCTGACACTACTCCTAGCTCACTCCCTGACACTATACCTAACAAAGGCCATAATGATATTCCTAACTCAGACCCTGACACTGACTCTAACTAAGGCCCTACTGCCGCCAATATCTAAAGTCCTGATACTATCCTGAGTTAATATCCTGACCCAGGTCTTACCAAGGTCCTGAAACTGACCCAAAGTAAGCCTTGATGCTGTCCGAAAATGAGGTCCTGAGGCTCTCCCTAACAGAGGCCCTGATAATGTCTTTAATGAAGACCCTCAGGCTGATCCCACAGAGGCCCTTCTGCTGCTCCTAAGTCATGCCCTGACTCTTTCCCTAACTCAGATCCTAAAGATAGGCCTCACTTAGGCACTTGGGCTATACCTTCCTTATGCTCTGACGCTGTCTGTATAGGAAGACCTGGCAGTGGTCCTGATTTAGGCCCTGACGCTGGTCCTAAGTAAGGCCCTGATGCTCTCAATAACGAAGGTCTTCACGCATTTCCTGGGTCATTTCGCGACGCTATCCCTGGCCCGGAACCTGACTCTGTCCCAAGCTCATGTCCTGCATCTTATCCTAAATGAAACCCTAATAGTATCCCTAACTAAGCCCTGATTAAACCTAACAAGGGCCTTCACACTATCTCTCACCAACACCCAGAATATATCCCTAATGGTCCCTGCTGCAATCAATAACTAAAATCCGGACACTGTCCTGAGCTATTACCCTGACTCCTTTCTATCCACTGTCCTGATACTTTCCAAAAGAAAGCCTGTTGCCGTCCTTAGGTGAAGACCTGAGGCTGTGCCTAACTCAGGCCCTGAAACTTTCCCTAACTGAGGCCTTGATTCTGTGACTAACACAGGCCCTGCTCATTTCTTTCACTATGACCCGAATGCTGACCCAACAAAGGCCCTGATGCTATTCCTACGTCATGCCCTGTGTCTCCAGCTAGTGGGCTGACACTAGGCCGCACTCAGGCCTAGATGTTCTCCCTAAGTCAGGCTCTGACGCTGTCCCTACCCGAAACCCTGACACAGGTCCTAAATTAGGCCCTGATTCTCTAAGTAACTAAGGTCTTGACACCAACCCAGGTCATTGGCTGACACTATCCCTGGCTCGGATCGTGACTCTGTCCCAAGCTAATGTCCTGCATCTTATCCTAATTGAAACCCTAATACTCTCCCTAACTAAGTCGCTCACTGATCCTAACTAAGACTTTCACCCTATCTCTCACTAAGGCCCAGAATCTGTCCCTAACATGGGACCTTCTGCAGTCAATAATGAAAATCCGGACACTATCCTGAGCTAATATCCTGACACATTTCTATCCACCCACCAGACACAGTCCCAAAGAAAGGCCTGTCGCTGTCCTTAACTGAAGACGAGAGGCTGTGCCTAACTCAGGACCTCAAGATTTCCCTAACTGAGGCCTCGATTCTCTGACTCACTCAGGCCCTGCTCATGTCTTTCACTATGACCCGAATGCTGACTCCACAAACGCCCTGAATGCTGCTCCTAAGTCATGCCCTGACAGTGTCTGCATCTAGGGGCCTCACTCAGGCCCTCACCTTCTCCCTATATCAGGCTCTGACGCTGTCCCTACCCGAAGCCCTGGCACAGGTCTTAAATTAGGCCCTGATTCTCTAAGTACCTAAGGGCTTGATTCCAAACCTAGGTCATTACCTGACACTAGCCCTAGACCTGAATGTAACCTTGTCCGTTGCTAATGTCAAATTTATCTAAAGAGATTCTTTAGGATGAAATTCTTTCATCTTCTGAATAGAGTTTTCTGAAAAAAATAATGTTTAAACTCTTACTGACCTTAAACAAAATGTACTCAACTTCTGCGGAATATTCCTTTATACCAGCGTGTATGGTTTCCTTCTGCATCTGCGTGTGTTGGCTTAAAGGGTGCTTGTAGGAATGCCTACTGTTATGCTAACTAAATCCCTGATGCTGTCCCTAAATAACGTCCTGAAATTAGTCTCAAGGCTGTGAACCTGTCCCAAACTGAGGCCTGGAGGCTCATCCTAGCTCAGGTCCTGACACTGTCCCTAGCAAAGGCCCTCACACAACTCCTAGCTCAGTCCCTGACACTATACCTAACAAAGGCTATAATGCTAGTCCTAACTCAGGCCCTGACACTGTTTCTAACTACAGCCCAGCTGCCGCCAATATCTAAAATCCTGATACTATCCTGAGTTAATATCCTGACCCAGGTCTTACCAAGGTCCTGAAACTGACCCAAAGTAAGCCTTGATGCTGTCCATAAATGAGGCCCTGAGGCTCTCCCTAACAGAGGCCCTGATAATGTCTTTAGTGAAGAACCTGACGCTGATCCCACAGAGGCCCTTCTGCTGCTCCTAAGTCATGCCCTGACAGTGTCCCGAACTCAGGCCCTAAAGATAAGCCTCACTTAGGCCCTTTGGCTGTACCTTCCTTATGCTCTGACGCTGTCTGTATAGGAAGCCCTGGCAGTGGTCCTGATTTAGGCCCTCACGCTGGTCCTAAGTAAGGCCCTCACGCTGGTCCTAAGTAAGGCCCTGAGGCTCTCAATAACGAAGGTCTTCACGCTTTTCCTGGGTCATTTCGTGACGCTATCCCTGGCCCGGAACCTGACTCTGTCCCAAGCTCATGTCCTGCATCTTATCCTAAATGAAACCCTAATAGTATCCCTAACTAAGCCCTGACTAATCCGAACAAAGGCCTTGACACTATCTCTCACTAAAGCCCGGAATCTGTCCCTAACATGGGACCTGTTGCAATCAATAACTAAAACCCGGACACTGTCCTGAGCTAATATCCTGACTCATTTCTATCCACTGTTCTGATACTTTCCAAAAGAAAGCCTGTTGCCGTCCTTAAGTGAAGACCTGAGGCTGTGCCTAACTCAGGCCCTGAAGCTTTCCCTAACTGAGGCCTTGATTCTGTGACTAACACAGGCCCTGTTCATGTCTTTCACTATGACCTGCATGCTGACCCCACAAAGGCCCTGATGCTGTTCCTACGTCATGCCCTGACTGTGTCTCCAGCAGGTGGGCTGGCACTAGGCCTCACTCAGGCCTAGACGTTCTCCCTAAGTCAGGCTCTGACGCTGTCCCTACCCGAAGCCCTGACACAGGTCCTAAATTAGGCCCTGATTCTCTAAATAACTAAGGTCATGACACCAACCCAGGTCATTTTCTGACACTATCCCTGGCTCGGACCATGAGTCTGTCCCAAGCTCATGTCCTGCATCTTATCCTAAATGAAACCCTAATAGTATCCCTAACTAAGCCCTGACTAATCCGAACAAAGGCCTTGATACTATCTCTCACTAAAGCCCGGAATCTGTCCCTAACATGGGACCTGTTGCAATCAATAACTAAAATCCGGAAACTGTCCTGAGGTAATTTCCTGACACATTTCTATGCACGATCCTGACACTGTCCCAAACCTGTCGGTGTAATTAAATGAAGACCTGACGCTGTGCCTAACTCAGGCCCTGAAGCTTTCCCTAAGTGAGGCCTTGATTCTGTGACTCACTCAAGGCCTGCTCATGTCTTTCACTATGACCTTTCGCTGACCCAACCAAGGTGTTTCTGCTGCTCCTAAGTCGTACCCTGACTGTGTCTGCAGCTAGGGGGCTGACGCTAGGCCTCACTCAGGCCTTGACGTTCTCCATAAGTCAGGTCTGAATCTGTCCCTACCGAAAATCTTGACGCAGGTCCTAAATTTTAGGCCTTGATTCTCTAAGTAACTAAGGTCTTGACACCAAATCCAGGTCATTAACTGACACTACCCCTAGACCTTAATCTAATCTTGACTTTAGCTAATGTCAAGTTTAGGGGAAGAGATTCTTTACGATGAAATTCTTTCATCATATGAATATTGGTTTCTTAAAACAATAATTTTTAAACTCTTGTTAACCTTAAACAAAGTGTACTCAACTGCTGTGGAATATTCCTTCATAGCAGCGTGCATGGTTCACTTTTACATTCTTGTGTGTTGGCCTTCAGGGTTCTTGCAGGAATGGCTCCTCTTATGCTAACTAAATCATCCCTGATGCTGAACATAAATAAGGCGCTGAAATTACTCCCGATGCTGTGAACCGCTCCCTAACTACGGCCTGGAGACTCGTGCTAACCCAGGCGCTGACACTGTCCCTAACCAAGACCCTGACATTACACGTAACTCGGACCCTGACACTACTCCTAGCTCACTCCCTGACACTATACCTAACAAAGGCCATAATGATATTCCTAACTCAGACCCTGACACTGACTCTAACTAAGGCCCTACTGCCGCCAATATCTAAAGTCCTGATACTATCCTGAGTTAATATCCTGACCCAGGTCTTACCAAGGTCCTGAAACTGACCCAAAGTAAGCCTTGATGCTGTCCGAAAATGAGGTCCTGAGGCTCTCCCTAACAGAGGCCCTGATAATGTCTTTAATGAAGACCCTCAGGCTGATCCCACAGAGGCCCTTCTGCTGCTCCTAAGTCATGCCCTGACTCTTTCCCTAACTCAGATCCTAAAGATAGGCCTCACTTAGGCACTTGGGCTATACCTTCCTTATGCTCTGACGCTGTCTGTATAGGAAGACCTGGCAGTGGTCCTGATTTAGGCCCTGACGCTGGTCCTAAGTAAGGCCCTGATGCTCTCAATAACGAAGGTCTTCACGCATTTCCTGGGTCATTTCGCGACGCTATCCCTGGCCCGGAACCTGACTCTGTCCCAAGCTCATGTCCTGCATCTTATCCTAAATGAAACCCTAATAGTATCCCTAACTAAGCCCTGATTAAACCTAACAAGGGCCTTCACACTATCTCTCACCAACACCCAGAATATATCCCTAATGGTCCCTGCTGCAATCAATAACTAAAATCCGGACACTGTCCTGAGCTATTACCCTGACTCCTTTCTATCCACTGTCCTGATACTTTCCAAAAGAAAGCCTGTTGCCGTCCTTAGGTGAAGACCTGAGGCTGTGCCTAACTCAGGCCCTGAAACTTTCCCTAACTGAGGCCTTGATTCTGTGACTAACACAGGCCCTGCTCATTTCTTTCACTATGACCCGAATGCTGACCCAACAAAGGCCCTGATGCTATTCCTACGTCATGCCCTGTGTCTCCAGCTAGTGGGCTGACACTAGGCCGCACTCAGGCCTAGATGTTCTCCCTAAGTCAGGCTCTGACGCTGTCCCTACCCGAAACCCTGACACAGGTCCTAAATTAGGCCCTGATTCTCTAAGTAACTAAGGTCTTGACACCAACCCAGGTCATTGGCTGACACTATCCCTGGCTCGGATCGTGACTCTGTCCCAAGCTAATGTCCTGCATCTTATCCTAATTGAAACCCTAATACTCTCCCTAACTAAGGCGCTCACTGATCCTAACTAAGACTTTCACCCTATCTCTCACTAAGGCCCAGAATCTGTCCCTAACATGGGACCTTCTGCAGTCAATAATGAAAATCCGGACACTATCCTGAGCTAATATCCTGACACATTTCTATCCACCCACCAGACACAGTCCCAAAGAAAGGCCTGTCGCTGTCCTTAACTGAAGACGAGAGGCTGTGCCTAACTCAGGACCTCAAGATTTCCCTAACTGAGGCCTCGATTCTCTGACTCACTCAGGCCCTGCTCATGTCTTTCACTATGACCCGAATGCTGACTCCACAAACGCCCTGAATGCTGCTCCTAAGTCATGCCCTGACAGTGTCTGCATCTAGGGGCCTCACTCAGGCCCTCACCTTCTCCCTATATCAGGCTCTGACGCTGTCCCTACCCGAAGCCCTGGCACAGGTCTTAAATTAGGCCCTGATTCTCTAAGTACCTAAGGGCTTGATTCCAAACCTAGGTCATTACCTGACACTAGCCCTAGACCTGAATGTAACCTTGTCCGTTGCTAATGTCAAATTTATCTAAAGAGATTCTTTAGGATGAAATTCTTTCATCTTCTGAATAGAGTTTTCTGAAAAAAATAATGTTTAAACTCTTACTGACCTTAAACAAAATGTACTCAACTTCTGCGGAATATTCCTTTATACCAGCGTGTATGGTTTCCTTCTGCATCTGCGTGTGTTGGCTTAAAGGGTGCTTGTAGGAATGCCTACTGTTATGCTAACTAAATCCCTGATGCTGTCCCTAAATAACGTCCTGAAATTAGTCTCAAGGCTGTGAACCTGTCCCAAACTGAGGCCTGGAGGCTCATCCTAGCTCAGGTCCTGACACTGTCCCTAGCAAAGGCCCTCACACAACTCCTAGCTCAGTCCCTGACACTATACCTAACAAAGGCTATAATGCTAGTCCTAACTCAGGCCCTGACACTGTTTCTAACTACAGCCCAGCTGCCGCCAATATCTAAAATCCTGATACTATCCTGAGTTAATATCCTGACCCAGGTCTTACCAAGGTCCTGAAACTGACCCAAAGTAAGCCTTGATGCTGTCCATAAATGAGGCCCTGAGGCTCTCCCTAACAGAGGCCCTGATAATGTCTTTAGTGAAGAACCTGACGCTGATCCCACAGAGGCCCTTCTGCTGCTCCTAAGTCATGCCCTGACAGTGTCCCGAACTCAGGCCCTAAACATAAGCCTCACTTAGGCCCTTTGGCTGTACCTTCCTTATGCTCTGACGCTGTCTGTATAGGAAGCCCTGGCAGTGGTCCTGATTTAGGCCCTCACGCTGGTCCTAAGTAAGGCCCTCACGCTGGTCCTAAGTAAGGCCCTGAGGCTCTCAATAACGAAGGTCTTCACGCTTTTCCTGGGTCATTTCGTGACGCTATCCCTGGCCCGGAACCTGACTCTGTCCCAAGCTCATGTCCTGCATCTTATCCTAAATGAAACCCTAATAGTATCCCTAACTAAGCCCTGACTAATCCGAACAAAGGCCTTGACACTATCTCTCACTAAAGCCCGGAATCTGTCCCTAACATGGGACCTGTTGCAATCAATAACTAAAACCCGGACACTGTCCTGAGCTAATATCCTGACTCATTTCTATCCACTGTTCTGATACTTTCCAAAAGAAAGCCTGTTGCCGTCCTTAAGTGAAGACCTGAGGCTGTGCCTAACTCAGGCCCTGAAGCTTTCCCTAACTGAGGCCTTGATTCTGTGACTAACACAGGCCCTGTTCATGTCTTTCACTATGACCTGCATGCTGACCCCACAAAGGCCCTGATGCTGTTCCTACGTCATGCCCTGACTGTGTCTCCAGCAGGTGGGCTGGCACTAGGCCTCACTCAGGCCTAGACGTTCTCCCTAAGTCAGGCTCTGACGCTGTCCCTACCCGAAGCCCTGACACAGGTCCTAAATTAGGCCCTGATTCTCTAAATAACTAAGGTCATGACACCAACCCAGGTCATTTTCTGACACTATCCCTGGCTCGGACCATGAGTCTGTCCCAAGCTCATGTCCTGCATCTTATCCTAAATGAAACCCTAATAGTATCCCTAACTAAGCCCTGACTAATCCGAACAAAGGCCTTGATACTATCTCTCACTAAAGCCCGGAATCTGTCCCTAACATGGGACCTGTTGCAATCAATAACTAAAATCCGGAAACTGTCCTGAGGTAATTTCCTGACACATTTCTATGCACGATCCTGACACTGTCCCAAACCTGTCGGTGTAATTAAATGAAGACCTGACGCTGTGCCTAACTCAGGCCCTGAAGCTTTCCCTAAGTGAGGCCTTGATTCTGTGACTCACTCAAGGCCTGCTCATGTCTTTCACTATGACCTTTCGCTGACCCAACCAAGGTGTTTCTGCTGCTCCTAAGTCGTACCCTGACTGTGTCTGCAGCTAGGGGGCTGACGCTAGGCCTCACTCAGGCCTTGACGTTCTCCATAAGTCAGGTCTGAATCTGTCCCTACCGAAAATCTTGACGCAGGTCCTAAATTTTAGGCCTTGATTCTCTAAGTAACTAAGGTCTTGACACCAAATCCAGGTCATTAACTGACACTACCCCTAGACCTTAATCTAATCTTGACTTTAGCTAATGTCAAGTTTAGGGGAAGAGATTCTTTACGATGAAATTCTTTCATCATATGAATATTGGTTTCTTAAAACAATAATTTTTAAACTCTTGTTAACCTTAAACAAAGTGTACTCAACTGCTGTGGAATATTCCTTCATAGCAGCGTGCATGGTTCACTTTTACATTCTTGTGTGTTGGCCTTCAGGGTTCTTGCAGGAATGGCTCCTCTTATGCTAACTAAATCATCCCTGATGCTGAACATAAATAAGGCGCTGAAATTACTCCCGATGCTGTGAACCGCTCCCTAACTACGGCCTGGAGACTCGTGCTAACCCAGGCGCTGACACTGTCCCTAACCAAGACCCTGACATTACACGTAACTCGGACCCTGACACTACTCCTAGCTCACTCCCTGACACTATACCTAACAAAGGCCATAATGATATTCCTAACTCAGACCCTGACACTGACTCTAACTAAGGCCCTACTGCCGCCAATATCTAAAGTCCTGATACTATCCTGAGTTAATATCCTGACCCAGGTCTTACCAAGGTCCTGAAACTGACCCAAAGTAAGCCTTGATGCTGTCCGAAAATGAGGTCCTGAGGCTCTCCCTAACAGAGGCCCTGATAATGTCTTTAATGAAGACCCTCAGGCTGATCCCACAGAGGCCCTTCTGCTGCTCCTAAGTCATGCCCTGACTCTTTCCCTAACTCAGATCCTAAAGATAGGCCTCACTTAGGCACTTGGGCTATACCTTCCTTATGCTCTGACGCTGTCTGTATAGGAAGACCTGGCAGTGGTCCTGATTTAGGCCCTGACGCTGGTCCTAAGTAAGGCCCTGATGCTCTCAATAACGAAGGTCTTCACGCATTTCCTGGGTCATTTCGCGACGCTATCCCTGGCCCGGAACCTGACTCTGTCCCAAGCTCATGTCCTGCATCTTATCCTAAATGAAACCCTAATAGTATCCCTAACTAAGCCCTGATTAAACCTAACAAGGGCCTTCACACTATCTCTCACCAACACCCAGAATATATCCCTAATGGTCCCTGCTGCAATCAATAACTAAAATCCGGACACTGTCCTGAGCTATTACCCTGACTCCTTTCTATCCACTGTCCTGATACTTTCCAAAAGAAAGCCTGTTGCCGTCCTTAGGTGAAGACCTGAGGCTGTGCCTAACTCAGGCCCTGAAACTTTCCCTAACTGAGGCCTTGATTCTGTGACTAACACAGGCCCTGCTCATTTCTTTCACTATGACCCGAATGCTGACCCAACAAAGGCCCTGATGCTATTCCTACGTCATGCCCTGTGTCTCCAGCTAGTGGGCTGACACTAGGCCGCACTCAGGCCTAGATGTTCTCCCTAAGTCAGGCTCTGACGCTGTCCCTACCTGAAACCCTGACACAGGTCCTAAATTAGGCCCTGATTCTCTAAGTAACTAAGGTCTTGACACCAACCCAGGTCATTGGCTGACACTATCCCTGGCTCGGATCGTGACTCTGTCCCAAGCTAATGTCCTGCATCTTATCCTAATTGAAACCCTAATACTCTCCCTAACTAAGTCGCTCACTGATCCTAACTAAGACTTTCACCCTATCTCTCACTAAGGCCCAGAATCTGTCCCTAACATGGGACCTTCTGCAGTCAATAATGAAAATCCGGACACTATCCTGAGCTAATATCCTGACACATTTCTATCCACCCACCAGACACAGTCCCAAAGAAAGGCCTGTCGCTGTCCTTAACTGAAGACGAGAGGCTGTGCCTAACTCAGGACCTCAAGATTTCCCTAACTGAGGCCTCGATTCTCTGACTCACTCAGGCCCTGCTCATGTCTTTCACTATGACCCGAATGCTGACTCCACAAACGCCCTGAATGCTGCTCCTAAGTCATGCCCTGACAGTGTCTGCATCTAGGGGCCTCACTCAGGCCCTCACCTTCTCCCTATATCAGGCTCTGACGCTGTCCCTACCCGAAGCCCTGGCACAGGTCTTAAATTAGGCCCTGATTCTCTAAGTACCTAAGGGCTTGATTCCAAACCTAGGTCATTACCTGACACTAGCCCTAGACCTGAATGTAACCTTGTCCGTTGCTAATGTCAAATTTATCTAAAGAGATTCTTTAGGATGAAATTCTTTCATCTTCTGAATAGAGTTTTCTGAAAAAAATAATGTTTAAACTCTTACTGACCTTAAACAAAATGTACTCAACTTCTGCGGAATATTCCTTTATACCAGCGTGTATGGTTTCCTTCTGCATCTGCGTGTGTTGGCTTAAAGGGTGCTTGTAGGAATGCCTACTGTTATGCTAACTAAATCCCTGATGCTGTCCCTAAATAACGTCCTGAAATTAGTCTCAAGGCTGTGAACCTGTCCCAAACTGAGGCCTGGAGGCTCATCCTAGCTCAGGTCCTGACACTGTCCCTAGCAAAGGCCCTCACACAACTCCTAGCTCAGTCCCTGACACTATACCTAACAAAGGCTATAATGCTAGTCCTAACTCAGGCCCTGACACTGTTTCTAACTACAGCCCAGCTGCCGCCAATATCTAAAATCCTGATACTATCCTGAGTTAATATCCTGACCCAGGTCTTACCAAGGTCCTGAAACTGACCCAAAGTAAGCCTTGATGCTGTCCATAAATAAGGCCCTGAGGCTCTCCCTAACAGAGGCCCTGATAATGTCTTTAGTGAAGAACCTGACGCTGATCCCACAGAGGCCCTTCTGCTGCTCCTAAGTCATGCCCTGACAGTGTCCCGAACTCAGGCCCTAAAGATAAGCCTCACTTAGGCCCTTTGGCTGTACCTTCCTTATGCTCTGACGCTGTCTGTATAGGAAGCCCTGGCAGTGGTCCTGATTTAGGCCCTCACGCTGGTCCTAAGTAAGGCCCTCACGCTGGTCCTAAGTAAGGCCCTGAGGCTCTCAATAACGAAGGTCTTCACGCTTTTCCTGGGTCATTTCGTGACGCTATCCCTGGCCCGGAACCTGACTCTGTCCCAAGCTCATGTCCTGCATCTTATCCTAAATGAAACCCTAATAGTATCCCTAACTAAGCCCTGACCAATCCGAACAAAGGCCTTGACACTATCTCTCACTAAAGCCCGGAATCTGTCCCTAACATGGCACCTGTTGCAATCAATAACTAAAATCCGGACACTGTCCTGAGATAATTTCCTGACACATTTCTATGCACGATCCTGACACTGTCCCAAACCGGTCGGTGTCTTTAAGTGAAGACCAGACACTGTGCCTAACTCAGGCCCTGAAGCTTTCCCTAAGTGAGGCCTTGATTCTGTGACTCACTCAAGGCCTGCTCATGTCTTTCACTATGACCTTTCGCTGACCCAACCAAGGTGTTTATGCTGCTCCTAAGTCATGCCCTGACTGTGTCTACAGCTACGGGGCTGACGATAGGCCTCACTCAGGCCCTGACGTTCTCCATAAGTCAAGTCTGACGCTGTCCCTACCGAAAATCTTGACGCAGGTCCTAAATTTTAGGCCTTGATTCTCTAAGTAACTAAGGTCTTGACACTAAATCTAGGTCATTAACTGACACTACCCCTAGACCTGAATCTAATCTTGACTTTAGCTAATGTCAAGTTTAGGGAAAGAGATTCTTTATGACGAAATTCTTTCATCATATGAATATTGGTTTCTTAAAAAAATAAATTTTAAACTCTTGTTAACCTTAAACAAAGTGTACTCAACTGCTGTGGAATATTCCTTCATAGCAGCGTGCATGGTTCACTTTTACATTCTTGTGTGTTGGCCTTCAGGGTTCTTGCAGGAATGGCTCCTCTTATGCTAACTAAATCATCCCTGATGCTGAACATAAATAAGGCGCTGAAATTACTCCCGATGCTCTGAACCTGTCCCTAACTACGGCCTGGAGACTCGTGCTAAACCAGGCCCTGACACTGTCCCAAACCAAGACCCTGACATTACACGTAACTCGGACCCTGACACTACTCCTAGCTCAGTCCCTGACACTATTACCTAACAAAGCCCATAATGATATTCCTAACTCAGACCCTGACACTGACTCTAACTAAGGCCCTACTGCCGCCAATATCTAAAGTCCTGATGCTATCCTGAGTTAATATCCTGACCCAGGTCTTACCAAGGTCCTGAAACTGACCCAAAGTAAGCCTTGATGCTGTCTGAAAATGAGGCCCTGAGGCTCTCCCTAACAGAGGCCCTGATAATGTCTTTAGTGAAGACCCTCACGCTGATCCCACAGAGGCCCTTCTGCTGCTCCTAAGTCATGCCCTGACAGTGTCCCGAACTCAGGCCCTAAACATAAGCCTCACTTAGGCCCTTTGGCTGTACCTTCCTTATGCTCTGACGCTGTCTGTATAGGAAGCCCTGGCAGTGGTCCTGATTTAGGCCCTCACGCTGGTCCTAAGTAAGGCCCTGAGGCTCTCAATAACGAAGGTCTTCACGCTTTTCCTGGGTCATTTCGTGACGCTATCCCTGGCCCGGAACCTGACTCTGTCCCAAGCTCATGTCCTGCATCTTATCCTAAATGAAACCCTAATAGTATCCCTAACTAAGCCCTGACTAATCCGAACAAAGGCCTTGACACTATCTCTCACTAAAGCCCGGAATCTGTCCCTAACATGGGACCTGTTGCAATCAATAACTAAAACCCGGACACTGTCCTGAGCTAATATCCTGACTCATTTCTATCCACTGTTCTGATACTTTCCAAAAGAAAGCCTGTTGCCGTCCTTAAGTGAAGACCTGAGGCTGTGCCTAACTCAGGCCCTGAAGCTTTCCCTAACTGAGGCCTTGATTCTGTGACTAACACAGGCCCTGTTCATGTCTTTCACTATGACCTGCATGCTGACCCCACAAAGGCCCTGATGCTGTTCCTACGTCATGCCCTGACTGTGTCTCCAGCAGGTGGGCTGGCACTAGGCCTCACTCAGGCCTAGACGTTCTCCCTAAGTCAGGCTCTGACGCTGTCCCTACCCGAAGCCCTGACACAGGTCCTAAATTAGGCCCTGATTCTCTAAATAACTAAGGTCATGACACCAACCCAGGTCATTTTCTGACACTATCCCTGGCTCGGACCATGAGTCTGTCCCAAGCTCATGTCCTGCATCTTATCCTAAATGAAACCCTAATAGTATCCCTAACTAAGCCCTGACTAATCCGAACAAAGGCCTTGATACTATCTCTCACTAAAGCCCGGAATCTGTCCCTAACATGGGACCTGTTGCAATCAATAACTAAAATCCGGAAACTGTCCTGAGGTAATTTCCTGACACATTTCTATGCACGATCCTGACACTGTCCCAAACCTGTCGGTGTAATTAAATGAAGACCTGACGCTGTGCCTAACTCAGGCCCTGAAGCTTTCCCTAAGTGAGGCCTTGATTCTGTGACTCACTCAAGGCCTGCTCATGTCTTTCACTATGACCTTTCGCTGACCCAACCAAGGTGTTTCTGCTGCTCCTAAGTCGTACCCTGACTGTGTCTGCAGCTAGGGGGCTGACGCTAGGCCTCACTCAGGCCTTGACGTTCTCCATAAGTCAGGTCTGAATCTGTCCCTACCGAAAATCTTGACGCAGGTCCTAAATTTTAGGCCTTGATTCTCTAAGTAACTAAGGTCTTGACACCAAATCCAGGTCATTAACTGACACTACCCCTAGACCTTAATCTAATCTTGACTTTAGCTAATGTCAAGTTTAGGGGAAGAGATTCTTTACGATGAAATTCTTTCATCATATGAATATTGGTTTCTTAAAACAATAATTTTTAAACTCTTGTTAACCTTAAACAAAGTGTACTCAACTGCTGTGGAATATTCCTTCATAGCAGCGTGCATGGTTCACTTTTACATTCTTGTGTGTTGGCCTTCAGGGTTCTTGCAGGAATGGCTCCTCTTATGCTAACTAAATCATCCCTGATGCTGAACATAAATAAGGCGCTGAAATTACTCCCGATGCTGTGAACCGCTCCCTAACTACGGCCTGGAGACTCGTGCTAACCCAGGCGCTGACACTGTCCCTAACCAAGACCCTGACATTACACGTAACTCGGACCCTGACACTACTCCTAGCTCACTCCCTGACACTATACCTAACAAAGGCCATAATGATATTCCTAACTCAGACCCTGACACTGACTCTAACTAAGGCCCTACTGCCGCCAATATCTAAAGTCCTGATACTATCCTGAGTTAATATCCTGACCCAGGTCTTACCAAGGTCCTGAAACTGACCCAAAGTAAGCCTTGATGCTGTCCGAAAATGAGGTCCTGAGGCTCTCCCTAACAGAGGCCCTGATAATGTCTTTAATGAAGACCCTCAGGCTGATCCCACAGAGGCCCTTCTGCTGCTCCTAAGTCATGCCCTGACTCTTTCCCTAACTCAGATCCTAAAGATAGGCCTCACTTAGGCACTTGGGCTATACCTTCCTTATGCTCTGACGCTGTCTGTATAGGAAGACCTGGCAGTGGTCCTGATTTAGGCCCTGACGCTGGTCCTAAGTAAGGCCCTGATGCTCTCAATAACGAAGGTCTTCACGCATTTCCTGGGTCATTTCGCGACGCTATCCCTGGCCCGGAACCTGACTCTGTCCCAAGCTCATGTCCTGCATCTTATCCTAAATGAAACCCTAATAGTATCCCTAACTAAGCCCTGATTAAACCTAACAAGGGCCTTCACACTATCTCTCACCAACACCCAGAATATATCCCTAATGGTCCCTGCTGCAATCAATAACTAAAATCCGGACACTGTCCTGAGCTATTACCCTGACTCCTTTCTATCCACTGTCCTGATACTTTCCAAAAGAAAGCCTGTTGCCGTCCTTAGGTGAAGACCTGAGGCTGTGCCTAACTCAGGCCCTGAAACTTTCCCTAACTGAGGCCTTGATTCTGTGACTAACACAGGCCCTGCTCATTTCTTTCACTATGACCCGAATGCTGACCCAACAAAGGCCCTGATGCTATTCCTACGTCATGCCCTGTGTCTCCAGCTAGTGGGCTGACACTAGGCCGCACTCAGGCCTAGATGTTCTCCCTAAGTCAGGCTCTGACGCTGTCCCTACCCGAAACCCTGACACAGGTCCTAAATTAGGCCCTGATTCTCTAAGTAACTAAGGTCTTGACACCAACCCAGGTCATTGGCTGACACTATCCCTGGCTCGGATCGTGACTCTGTCCCAAGCTAATGTCCTGCATCTTATCCTAATTGAAACCCTAATACTCTCCCTAACTAAGGCGCTCACTGATCCTAACTAAGACTTTCACCCTATCTCTCACTAAGGCCCAGAATCTGTCCCTAACATGGGACCTTCTGCAGTCAATAATGAAAATCCGGACACTATCCTGAGCTAATATCCTGACACATTTCTATCCACCCACCAGACACAGTCCCAAAGAAAGGCCTGTCGCTGTCCTTAACTGAAGACGAGAGGCTGTGCCTAACTCAGGACCTCAAGATTTCCCTAACTGAGGCCTCGATTCTCTGACTCACTCAGGCCCTGCTCATGTCTTTCACTATGACCCGAATGCTGACTCCACAAACGCCCTGAATGCTGCTCCTAAGTCATGCCCTGACAGTGTCTGCATCTAGGGGCCTCACTCAGGCCCTCACCTTCTCCCTATATCAGGCTCTGACGCTGTCCCTACCCGAAGCCCTGGCACAGGTCTTAAATTAGGCCCTGATTCTCTAAGTACCTAAGGGCTTGATTCCAAACCTAGGTCATTACCTGACACTAGCCCTAGACCTGAATGTAACCTTGTCCGTTGCTAATGTCAAATTTATCTAAAGAGATTCTTTAGGATGAAATTCTTTCATCTTCTGAATAGAGTTTTCTGAAAAAAATAATGTTTAAACTCTTACTGACCTTAAACAAAATGTACTCAACTTCTGCGGAATATTCCTTTATACCAGCGTGTATGGTTTCCTTCTGCATCTGCGTGTGTTGGCTTAAAGGGTGCTTGTAGGAATGCCTACTGTTATGCTAACTAAATCCCTGATGCTGTCCCTAAATAACGTCCTGAAATTAGTCTCAAGGCTGTGAACCTGTCCCAAACTGAGGCCTGGAGGCTCATCCTAGCTCAGGTCCTGACACTGTCCCTAGCAAAGGCCCTCACACAACTCCTAGCTCAGTCCCTGACACTATACCTAACAAAGGCTATAATGCTAGTCCTAACTCAGGCCCTGACACTGTTTCTAACTACAGCCCAGCTGCCGCCAATATCTAAAATCCTGATACTATCCTGAGTTAATATCCTGACCCAGGTCTTACCAAGGTCCTGAAACTGACCCAAAGTAAGCCTTGATGCTGTCCATAAATAAGGCCCTGAGGCTCTCCCTAACAGAGGCCCTGATAATGTCTTTAGTGAAGAACCTGACGCTGATCCCACAGAGGCCCTTCTGCTGCTCCTAAGTCATGCCCTGACAGTGTCCCGAACTCAGGCCCTAAACATAAGCCTCACTTAGGCCCTTTGGCTGTACCTTCCTTATGCTCTGACGCTGTCTGTATAGGAAGCCCTGGCAGTGGTCCTGATTTAGGCCCTCACGCTGGTCCTAAGTAAGGCCCTCACGCTGGTCCTAAGTAAGGCCCTGAGGCTCTCAATAACGAAGGTCTTCACGCTTTTCCTGGGTCATTTCGTGACGCTATCCCTGGCCCGGAACCTGACTCTGTCCCAAGCTCATGTCCTGCATCTTATCCTAAATGAAACCCTAATAGTATCCCTAACTAAGCCCTGACTAATCCGAACAAAGGCCTTGACACTATCTCTCACTAAAGCCCGGAATCTGTCCCTAACATGGGACCTGTTGCAATCAATAACTAAAACCCGGACACTGTCCTGAGCTAATATCCTGACTCATTTCTATCCACTGTTCTGATACTTTCCAAAAGAAAGCCTGTTGCCGTCCTTAAGTGAAGACCTGAGGCTGTGCCTAACTCAGGCCCTGAAGCTTTCCCTAACTGAGGCCTTGATTCTGTGACTAACACAGGCCCTGTTCATGTCTTTCACTATGACCTGCATGCTGACCCCACAAAGGCCCTGATGCTGTTCCTACGTCATGCCCTGACTGTGTCTCCAGCAGGTGGGCTGGCACTAGGCCTCACTCAGGCCTAGACGTTCTCCCTAAGTCAGGCTCTGACGCTGTCCCTACCCGAAGCCCTGACACAGGTCCTAAATTAGGCCCTGATTCTCTAAATAACTAAGGTCATGACACCAACCCAGGTCATTTTCTGACACTATCCCTGGCTCGGACCATGAGTCTGTCCCAAGCTCATGTCCTGCATCTTATCCTAAATGAAACCCTAATAGTATCCCTAACTAAGCCCTGACTAATCCGAACAAAGGCCTTGATACTATCTCTCACTAAAGCCCGGAATCTGTCCCTAACATGGGACCTGTTGCAATCAATAACTAAAATCCGGAAACTGTCCTGAGGTAATTTCCTGACACATTTCTATGCACGATCCTGACACTGTCCCAAACCTGTCGGTGTAATTAAATGAAGACCTGACGCTGTGCCTAACTCAGGCCCTGAAGCTTTCCCTAAGTGAGGCCTTGATTCTGTGACTCACTCAAGGCCTGCTCATGTCTTTCACTATGACCTTTCGCTGACCCAACCAAGGTGTTTCTGCTGCTCCTAAGTCGTACCCTGACTGTGTCTGCAGCTAGGGGGCTGACGCTAGGCCTCACTCAGGCCTTGACGTTCTCCATAAGTCAGGTCTGAATCTGTCCCTACCGAAAATCTTGACGCAGGTCCTAAATTTTAGGCCTTGATTCTCTAAGTAACTAAGGTCTTGACACCAAATCCAGGTCATTAACTGACACTACCCCTAGACCTTAATCTAATCTTGACTTTAGCTAATGTCAAGTTTAGGGGAAGAGATTCTTTACGATGAAATTCTTTCATCATATGAATATTGGTTTCTTAAAACAATAATTTTTAAACTCTTGTTAACCTTAAACAAAGTGTACTCAACTGCTGTGGAATATTCCTTCATAGCAGCGTGCATGGTTCACTTTTACATTCTTGTGTGTTGGCCTTCAGGGTTCTTGCAGGAATGGCTCCTCTTATGCTAACTAAATCATCCCTGATGCTGAACATAAATAAGGCGCTGAAATTACTCCCGATGCTGTGAACCGCTCCCTAACTACGGCCTGGAGACTCGTGCTAACCCAGGCGCTGACACTGTCCCTAACCAAGACCCTGACATTACACGTAACTCGGACCCTGACACTACTCCTAGCTCACTCCCTGACACTATACCTAACAAAGGCCATAATGATATTCCTAACTCAGACCCTGACACTGACTCTAACTAAGGCCCTACTGCCGCCAATATCTAAAGTCCTGATACTATCCTGAGTTAATATCCTGACCCAGGTCTTACCAAGGTCCTGAAACTGACCCAAAGTAAGCCTTGATGCTGTCCGAAAATGAGGTCCTGAGGCTCTCCCTAACAGAGGCCCTGATAATGTCTTTAATGAAGACCCTCAGGCTGATCCCACAGAGGCCCTTCTGCTGCTCCTAAGTCATGCCCTGACTCTTTCCCTAACTCAGATCCTAAAGATAGGCCTCACTTAGGCACTTGGGCTATACCTTCCTTATGCTCTGACGCTGTCTGTATAGGAAGACCTGGCAGTGGTCCTGATTTAGGCCCTGACGCTGGTCCTAAGTAAGGCCCTGAGGCTCTCAATAACGAAGGTCTTCACGCATTTCCTGGGTCATTTCGCGACGCTATCCCTGGCCCGGAACCTGACTCTGTCCCAAGCTCATGTCCTGCATCTTATCCTAAATGAAACCCTAATAGTATCCCTAACTAAGCCCTGATTAAACCTAACAAGGGCCTTCACACTATCTCTCACCAACACCCAGAATATATCCCTAATGGTCCCTGCTGCAATCAATAACTAAAATCCGGACACTGTCCTGAGCTATTACCCTGACTCCTTTCTATCCACTGTCCTGATACTTTCCAAAAGAAAGCCTGTTGCCGTCCTTAGGTGAAGACCTGAGGCTGTGCCTAACTCAGGCCCTGAAACTTTCCCTAACTGAGGCCTTGATTCTGTGACTAACACAGGCCCTGCTCATTTCTTTCACTATGACCCGAATGCTGACCCAACAAAGGCCCTGATGCTATTCCTACGTCATGCCCTGTGTCTCCAGCTAGTGGGCTGACACTAGGCCGCACTCAGGCCTAGATGTTCTCCCTAAGTCAGGCTCTGACGCTGTCCCTACCCGAAACCCTGACACAGGTCCTAAATTAGGCCCTGATTCTCTAAGTAACTAAGGTCTTGACACCAACCCAGGTCATTGGCTGACACTATCCCTGGCTCGGATCGTGACTCTGTCCCAAGCTAATGTCCTGCATCTTATCCTAATTGAAACCCTAATACTCTCCCTAACTAAGGCGCTCACTGATCCTAACTAAGACTTTCACCCTATCTCTCACTAAGGCCCAGAATCTGTCCCTAACATGGGACCTTCTGCAGTCAATAATGAAAATCCGGACACTATCCTGAGCTAATATCCTGACACATTTCTATCCACCCACCAGACACAGTCCCAAAGAAAGGCCTGTCGCTGTCCTTAACTGAAGACGAGAGGCTGTGCCTAACTCAGGACCTCAAGATTTCCCTAACTGAGGCCTCGATTCTCTGACTCACTCAGGCCCTGCTCATGTCTTTCACTATGACCCGAATGCTGACTCCACAAACGCCCTGAATGCTGCTCCTAAGTCATGCCCTGACAGTGTCTGCATCTAGGGGCCTCACTCAGGCCCTCACCTTCTCCCTATATCAGGCTCTGACGCTGTCCCTACCCGAAGCCCTGGCACAGGTCTTAAATTAGGCCCTGATTCTCTAAGTACCTAAGGGCTTGATTCCAAACCTAGGTCATTACCTGACACTAGCCCTAGACCTGAATGTAACCTTGTCCGTTGCTAATGTCAAATTTATCTAAAGAGATTCTTTAGGATGAAATTCTTTCATCTTCTGAATAGAGTTTTCTGAAAAAAATAATGTTTAAACTCTTACTGACCTTAAACAAAATGTACTCAACTTCTGCGGAATATTCCTTTATACCAGCGTGTATGGTTTCCTTCTGCATCTGCGTGTGTTGGCTTAAAGGGTGCTTGTAGGAATGCCTACTGTTATGCTAACTAAATCCCTGATGCTGTCCCTAAATAACGTCCTGAAATTAGTCTCAAGGCTGTGAACCTGTCCCAAACTGAGGCCTGGAGGCTCATCCTAGCTCAGGTCCTGACACTGTCCCTAGCAAAGGCCCTCACACAACTCCTAGCTCAGTCCCTGACACTATACCTAACAAAGGCTATAATGCTAGTCCTAACTCAGGCCCTGACACTGTTTCTAACTACAGCCCAGCTGCCGCCAATATCTAAAATCCTGATACTATCCTGAGTTAATATCCTGACCCAGGTCTTACCAAGGTCCTGAAACTGACCCAAAGTAAGCCTTGATGCTGTCCATAAATAAGGCCCTGAGGCTCTCCCTAACAGAGGCCCTGATAATGTCTTTAGTGAAGAACCTGACGCTGATCCCACAGAGGCCCTTCTGCTGCTCCTAAGTCATGCCCTGACAGTGTCCCGAACTCAGGCCCTAAAGATAAGCCTCACTTAGGCCCTTTGGCTGTACCTTCCTTATGCTCTGACGCTGTCTGTATAGGAAGCCCTGGCAGTGGTCCTGATTTAGGCCCTCACGCTGGTCCTAAGTAAGGCCCTCACGCTGGTCCTAAGTAAGGCCCTGAGGCTCTCAATAACGAAGGTCTTCACGCTTTTCCTGGGTCATTTCGTGACGCTATCCCTGGCCCGGAACCTGACTCTGTCCCAAGCTCATGTCCTGCATCTTATCCTAAATGAAACCCTAATAGTATCCCTAACTAAGCCCTGACCAATCCGAACAAAGGCCTTGACACTATCTCTCACTAAAGCCCGGAATCTGTCCCTAACATGGCACCTGTTGCAATCAATAACTAAAATCCGGACACTGTCCTGAGATAATTTCCTGACACATTTCTATGCACGATCCTGACACTGTCCCAAACCGGTCGGTGTCTTTAAGTGAAGACCAGACACTGTGCCTAACTCAGGCCCTGAAGCTTTCCCTAAGTGAGGCCTTGATTCTGTGACTCACTCAAGGCCTGCTCATGTCTTTCACTATGACCTTTCGCTGACCCAACCAAGGTGTTTATGCTGCTCCTAAGTCATGCCCTGACTGTGTCTACAGCTACGGGGCTGACGATAGGCCTCACTCAGGCCCTGACGTTCTCCATAAGTCAAGTCTGACGCTGTCCCTACCGAAAATCTTGACGCAGGTCCTAAATTTTAGGCCTTGATTCTCTAAGTAACTAAGGTCTTGACACTAAATCTAGGTCATTAACTGACACTACCCCTAGACCTGAATCTAATCTTGACTTTAGCTAATGTCAAGTTTAGGGAAAGAGATTCTTTATGACGAAATTCTTTCATCATATGAATATTGGTTTCTTAAAAAAATAAATTTTAAACTCTTGTTAACCTTAAACAAAGTGTACTCAACTGCTGTGGAATATTCCTTCATAGCAGCGTGCATGGTTCACTTTTACATTCTTGTGTGTTGGCCTTCAGGGTTCTTGCAGGAATGGCTCCTCTTATGCTAACTAAATCATCCCTGATGCTGAACATAAATAAGGCGCTGAAATTACTCCCGATGCTCTGAACCTGTCCCTAACTACGGCCTGGAGACTCGTGCTAAACCAGGCCCTGACACTGTCCCAAACCAAGACCCTGACATTACACGTAACTCGGACCCTGACACTACTCCTAGCTCAGTCCCTGACACTATTACCTAACAAAGCCCATAATGATATTCCTAACTCAGACCCTGACACTGACTCTAACTAAGGCCCTACTGCCGCCAATATCTAAAGTCCTGATGCTATCCTGAGTTAATATCCTGACCCAGGTCTTACCAAGGTCCTGAAACTGACCCAAAGTAAGCCTTGATGCTGTCTGAAAATGAGGCCCTGAGGCTCTCCCTAACAGAGGCCCTGATAATGTCTTTAGTGAAGACCCTCACGCTGATCCCACAGAGGCCCTTCTGCTGCTCCTAAGTCATGCCCTGACAGTGTCCCGAACTCAGGCCCTAAACATAAGCCTCACTTAGGCCCTTTGGCTGTACCTTCCTTATGCTCTGACGCTGTCTGTATAGGAAGCCCTGGCAGTGGTCCTGATTTAGGCCCTCACGCTGGTCCTAAGTAAGGCCCTGAGGCTCTCAATAACGAAGGTCTTCACGCTTTTCCTGGGTCATTTCGTGACGCTATCCCTGGCCCGGAACCTGACTCTGTCCCAAGCTCATGTCCTGCATCTTATCCTAAATGAAACCCTAATAGTATCCCTAACTAAGCCCTGACTAATCCGAACAAAGGCCTTGACACTATCTCTCACTAAAGCCCGGAATCTGTCCCTAACATGGGACCTGTTGCAATCAATAACTAAAACCCGGACACTGTCCTGAGCTAATATCCTGACTCATTTCTATCCACTGTTCTGATACTTTCCAAAAGAAAGCCTGTTGCCGTCCTTAAGTGAAGACCTGAGGCTGTGCCTAACTCAGGCCCTGAAGCTTTCCCTAACTGAGGCCTTGATTCTGTGACTAACACAGGCCCTGTTCATGTCTTTCACTATGACCTGCATGCTGACCCCACAAAGGCCCTGATGCTGTTCCTACGTCATGCCCTGACTGTGTCTCCAGCAGGTGGGCTGGCACTAGGCCTCACTCAGGCCTAGACGTTCTCCCTAAGTCAGGCTCTGACGCTGTCCCTACCCGAAGCCCTGACACAGGTCCTAAATTAGGCCCTGATTCTCTAAATAACTAAGGTCATGACACCAACCCAGGTCATTTTCTGACACTATCCCTGGCTCGGACCATGAGTCTGTCCCAAGCTCATGTCCTGCATCTTATCCTAAATGAAACCCTAATAGTATCCCTAACTAAGCCCTGACTAATCCGAACAAAGGCCTTGATACTATCTCTCACTAAAGCCCGGAATCTGTCCCTAACATGGGACCTGTTGCAATCAATAACTAAAATCCGGAAACTGTCCTGAGGTAATTTCCTGACACATTTCTATGCACGATCCTGACACTGTCCCAAACCTGTCGGTGTAATTAAATGAAGACCTGACGCTGTGCCTAACTCAGGCCCTGAAGCTTTCCCTAAGTGAGGCCTTGATTCTGTGACTCACTCAAGGCCTGCTCATGTCTTTCACTATGACCTTTCGCTGACCCAACCAAGGTGTTTCTGCTGCTCCTAAGTCGTACCCTGACTGTGTCTGCAGCTAGGGGGCTGACGCTAGGCCTCACTCAGGCCTTGACGTTCTCCATAAGTCAGGTCTGAATCTGTCCCTACCGAAAATCTTGACGCAGGTCCTAAATTTTAGGCCTTGATTCTCTAAGTAACTAAGGTCTTGACACCAAATCCAGGTCATTAACTGACACTACCCCTAGACCTTAATCTAATCTTGACTTTAGCTAATGTCAAGTTTAGGGGAAGAGATTCTTTACGATGAAATTCTTTCATCATATGAATATTGGTTTCTTAAAACAATAATTTTTAAACTCTTGTTAACCTTAAACAAAGTGTACTCAACTGCTGTGGAATATTCCTTCATAGCAGCGTGCATGGTTCACTTTTACATTCTTGTGTGTTGGCCTTCAGGGTTCTTGCAGGAATGGCTCCTCTTATGCTAACTAAATCATCCCTGATGCTGAACATAAATAAGGCGCTGAAATTACTCCCGATGCTGTGAACCGCTCCCTAACTACGGCCTGGAGACTCGTGCTAACCCAGGCGCTGACACTGTCCCTAACCAAGACCCTGACATTACACGTAACTCGGACCCTGACACTACTCCTAGCTCACTCCCTGACACTATACCTAACAAAGGCCATAATGATATTCCTAACTCAGACCCTGACACTGACTCTAACTAAGGCCCTACTGCCGCCAATATCTAAAGTCCTGATACTATCCTGAGTTAATATCCTGACCCAGGTCTTACCAAGGTCCTGAAACTGACCCAAAGTAAGCCTTGATGCTGTCCGAAAATGAGGTCCTGAGGCTCTCCCTAACAGAGGCCCTGATAATGTCTTTAATGAAGACCCTCAGGCTGATCCCACAGAGGCCCTTCTGCTGCTCCTAAGTCATGCCCTGACTCTTTCCCTAACTCAGATCCTAAAGATAGGCCTCACTTAGGCACTTGGGCTATACCTTCCTTATGCTCTGACGCTGTCTGTATAGGAAGACCTGGCAGTGGTCCTGATTTAGGCCCTGACGCTGGTCCTAAGTAAGGCCCTGATGCTCTCAATAACGAAGGTCTTCACGCATTTCCTGGGTCATTTCGCGACGCTATCCCTGGCCCGGAACCTGACTCTGTCCCAAGCTCATGTCCTGCATCTTATCCTAAAAGAAACCCTAATAGTATCCCTAACTAAGCCCTGATTAAACCTAACAAGGGCCTTCACACTATCTCTCACCAACACCCAGAATATATCCCTAATGGTCCCTGCTGCAATCAATAACTAAAATCCGGACACTGTCCTGAGCTATTACCCTGACTCCTTTCTATCCACTGTCCTGATACTTTCCAAAAGAAAGCCTGTTGCCGTCCTTAGGTGAAGACCTGAGGCTGTGCCTAACTCAGGCCCTGAAACTTTCCCTAACTGAGGCCTTGATTCTGTGACTAACACAGGCCCTGCTCATTTCTTTCACTATGACCCGAATGCTGACCCAACAAAGGCCCTGATGCTATTCCTACGTCATGCCCTGTGTCTCCAGCTAGTGGGCTGACACTAGGCCGCACTCAGGCCTAGATGTTCTCCCTAAGTCAGGCTCTGACGCTGTCCCTACCCGAAACCCTGACACAGGTCCTAAATTAGGCCCTGATTCTCTAAGTAACTAAGGTCTTGACACCAACCCAGGTCATTGGCTGACACTATCCCTGGCTCGGATCGTGACTCTGTCCCAAGCTAATGTCCTGCATCTTATCCTAATTGAAACCCTAATACTCTCCCTAACTAAGTTGCTCACTGATCCTAACTAAGACTTTCACCCTATCTCTCACTAAGGCCCAGAATCTGTCCCTAACATGGGACCTTCTGCAGTCAATAATGAAAATCCGGACACTATCCTGAGCTAATATCCTGACACATTTCTATCCACCCACCAGACACAGTCCCAAAGAAAGGCCTGTCGCTGTCCTTAACTGAAGACGAGAGGCTGTGCCTAACTCAGGACCTCAAGATTTCCCTAACTGAGGCCTCGATTCTCTGACTCACTCAGGCCCTGCTCATGTCTTTCACTATGACCCGAATGCTGACTCCACAAACGCCCTGAATGCTGCTCCTAAGTCATGCCCTGACAGTGTCTGCATCTAGGGGCCTCACTCAGGCCCTCACCTTCTCCCTATATCAGGCTCTGACGCTGTCCCTACCCGAAGCCCTGGCACAGGTCTTAAATTAGGCCCTGATTCTCTAAGTACCTAAGGGCTTGATTCCAAACCTAGGTCATTACCTGACACTAGCCCTAGACCTGAATGTAACCTTGTCCGTTGCTAATGTCAAATTTATCTAAAGAGATTCTTTAGGATGAAATTCTTTCATCTTCTGAATAGAGTTTTCTGAAAAAAATAATGTTTAAACTCTTACTGACCTTAAACAAAATGTACTCAACTTCTGCGGAATATTCCTTTATACCAGCGTGTATGGTTTCCTTCTGCATCTGCGTGTGTTGGCTTAAAGGGTGCTTGTAGGAATGCCTACTGTTATGCTAACTAAATCCCTGATGCTGTCCCTAAATAACGTCCTGAAATTAGTCTCAAGGCTGTGAACCTGTCCCAAACTGAGGCCTGGAGGCTCATCCTAGCTCAGGTCCTGACACTGTCCCTAGCAAAGGCCCTCACACAACTCCTAGCTCAGTCCCTGACACTATACCTAACAAAGGCTATAATGCTAGTCCTAACTCAGGCCCTGACACTGTTTCTAACTACAGCCCAGCTGCCGCCAATATCTAAAATCCTGATACTATCCTGAGTTAATATCCTGACCCAGGTCTTACCAAGGTCCTGAAACTGACCCAAAGTAAGCCTTGATGCTGTCCATAAATAAGGCCCTGAGGCTCTCCCTAACAGAGGCCCTGATAATGTCTTTAGTGAAGAACCTGACGCTGATCCCACAGAGGCCCTTCTGCTGCTCCTAAGTCATGCCCTGACAGTGTCCCGAACTCAGGCCCTAAACATAAGCCTCACTTAGGCCCTTTGGCTGTACCTTCCTTATGCTCTGACGCTGTCTGTATAGGAAGCCCTGGCAGTGGTCCTGATTTAGGCCCTCACGCTGGTCCTAAGTAAGGCCCTCACGCTGGTCCTAAGTAAGGCCCTGAGGCTCTCAATAACGAAGGTCTTCACGCTTTTCCTGGGTCATTTCGTGACGCTATCCCTGGCCCGGAACCTGACTCTGTCCCAAGCTCATGTCCTGCATCTTATCCTAAATGAAACCCTAATAGTATCCCTAACTAAGCCCTGACCAATCCGAACAAAGGCCTTGACACTATCTCTCACTAAAGCCCGGAATCTGTCCCTAACATGGCACCTGTTGCAATCAATAACTAAAATCCGGACACTGTCCTGAGATAATTTCCTGACACATTTCTATGCACGATCCTGACACTGTCCCAAACCGGTCGGTGTCTTTAAGTGAAGACCAGACACTGTGCCTAACTCAGGCCCTGAAGCTTTCCCTAAGTGAGGCCTTGATTCTGTGACTCACTCAAGGCCTGCTCATGTCTTTCACTATGACCTTTCGCTGACCCAACCAAGGTGTTTATGCTGCTCCTAAGTCATGCCCTGACTGTGTCTACAGCTACGGGGCTGACGATAGGCCTCACTCAGGCCCTGACGTTCTCCATAAGTCAAGTCTGACGCTGTCCCTACCGAAAATCTTGACGCAGGTCCTAAATTTTAGGCCTTGATTCTCTAAGTAACTAAGGTCTTGACACTAAATCTAGGTCATTAACTGACACTACCCCTAGACCTGAATCTAATCTTGACTTTAGCTAATGTCAAGTTTAGGGAAAGAGATTCTTTATGACGAAATTCTTTCATCATATGAATATTGGTTTCTTAAAAAAATAAATTTTAAACTCTTGTTAACCTTAAACAAAGTGTACTCAACTGCTGTGGAATATTCCTTCATAGCAGCGTGCATGGTTCACTTTTACATTCTTGTGTGTTGGCCTTCAGGGTTCTTGCAGGAATGGCTCCTCTTATGCTAACTAAATCATCCCTGATGCTGAACATAAATAAGGCGCTGAAATTACTCCCGATGCTCTGAACCTGTCCCTAACTACGGCCTGGAGACTCGTGCTAAACCAGGCCCTGACACTGTCCCAAACCAAGACCCTGACATTACACGTAACTCGGACCCTGACACTACTCCTAGCTCAGTCCCTGACACTATTACCTAACAAAGCCCATAATGATATTCCTAACTCAGACCCTGACACTGACTCTAACTAAGGCCCTACTGCCGCCAATATCTAAAGTCCTGATGCTATCCTGAGTTAATATCCTGACCCAGGTCTTACCAAGGTCCTGAAACTGACCCAAAGTAAGCCTTGATGCTGTCTGAAAATGAGGCCCTGAGGCTCTCCCTAACAGAGGCCCTGATAATGTCTTTAGTGAAGACCCTCACGCTGATCCCACAGAGGCCCTTCTGCTGCTCCTAAGTCATGCCCTGACAGTGTCCCGAACTCAGGCCCTAAACATAAGCCTCACTTAGGCCCTTTGGCTGTACCTTCCTTATGCTCTGACGCTGTCTGTATAGGAAGCCCTGGCAGTGGTCCTGATTTAGGCCCTCACGCTGGTCCTAAGTAAGGCCCTGAGGCTCTCAATAACGAAGGTCTTCACGCTTTTCCTGGGTCATTTCGTGACGCTATCCCTGGCCCGGAACCTGACTCTGTCCCAAGCTCATGTCCTGCATCTTATCCTAAATGAAACCCTAATAGTATCCCTAACTAAGCCCTGACTAATCCGAACAAAGGCCTTGACACTATCTCTCACTAAAGCCCGGAATCTGTCCCTAACATGGGACCTGTTGCAATCAATAACTAAAACCCGGACACTGTCCTGAGCTAATATCCTGACTCATTTCTATCCACTGTTCTGATACTTTCCAAAAGAAAGCCTGTTGCCGTCCTTAAGTGAAGACCTGAGGCTGTGCCTAACTCAGGCCCTGAAGCTTTCCCTAACTGAGGCCTTGATTCTGTGACTAACACAGGCCCTGTTCATGTCTTTCACTATGACCTGCATGCTGACCCCACAAAGGCCCTGATGCTGTTCCTACGTCATGCCCTGACTGTGTCTCCAGCAGGTGGGCTGGCACTAGGCCTCACTCAGGCCTAGACGTTCTCCCTAAGTCAGGCTCTGACGCTGTCCCTACCCGAAGCCCTGACACAGGTCCTAAATTAGGCCCTGATTCTCTAAATAACTAAGGTCATGACACCAACCCAGGTCATTTTCTGACACTATCCCTGGCTCGGACCATGAGTCTGTCCCAAGCTCATGTCCTGCATCTTATCCTAAATGAAACCCTAATAGTATCCCTAACTAAGCCCTGACTAATCCGAACAAAGGCCTTGATACTATCTCTCACTAAAGCCCGGAATCTGTCCCTAACATGGGACCTGTTGCAATCAATAACTAAAATCCGGAAACTGTCCTGAGGTAATTTCCTGACACATTTCTATGCACGATCCTGACACTGTCCCAAACCTGTCGGTGTAATTAAATGAAGACCTGACGCTGTGCCTAACTCAGGCCCTGAAGCTTTCCCTAAGTGAGGCCTTGATTCTGTGACTCACTCAAGGCCTGCTCATGTCTTTCACTATGACCTTTCGCTGACCCAACCAAGGTGTTTCTGCTGCTCCTAAGTCGTACCCTGACTGTGTCTGCAGCTAGGGGGCTGACGCTAGGCCTCACTCAGGCCTTGACGTTCTCCATAAGTCAGGTCTGAATCTGTCCCTACCGAAAATCTTGACGCAGGTCCTAAATTTTAGGCCTTGATTCTCTAAGTAACTAAGGTCTTGACACCAAATCCAGGTCATTAACTGACACTACCCCTAGACCTTAATCTAATCTTGACTTTAGCTAATGTCAAGTTTAGGGGAAGAGATTCTTTACGATGAAATTCTTTCATCATATGAATATTGGTTTCTTAAAACAATAATTTTTAAACTCTTGTTAACCTTAAACAAAGTGTACTCAACTGCTGTGGAATATTCCTTCATAGCAGCGTGCATGGTTCACTTTTACATTCTTGTGTGTTGGCCTTCAGGGTTCTTGCAGGAATGGCTCCTCTTATGCTAACTAAATCATCCCTGATGCTGAACATAAATAAGGCGCTGAAATTACTCCCGATGCTGTGAACCGCTCCCTAACTACGGCCTGGAGACTCGTGCTAACCCAGGCGCTGACACTGTCCCTAACCAAGACCCTGACATTACACGTAACTCGGACCCTGACACTACTCCTAGCTCACTCCCTGACACTATACCTAACAAAGGCCATAATGATATTCCTAACTCAGACCCTGACACTGACTCTAACTAAGGCCCTACTGCCGCCAATATCTAAAGTCCTGATACTATCCTGAGTTAATATCCTGACCCAGGTCTTACCAAGGTCCTGAAACTGACCCAAAGTAAGCCTTGATGCTGTCCGAAAATGAGGTCCTGAGGCTCTCCCTAACAGAGGCCCTGATAATGTCTTTAATGAAGACCCTCAGGCTGATCCCACAGAGGCCCTTCTGCTGCTCCTAAGTCATGCCCTGACTCTTTCCCTAACTCAGATCCTAAAGATAGGCCTCACTTAGGCACTTGGGCTATACCTTCCTTATGCTCTGACGCTGTCTGTATAGGAAGACCTGGCAGTGGTCCTGATTTAGGCCCTGACGCTGGTCCTAAGTAAGGCCCTGATGCTCTCAATAACGAAGGTCTTCACGCATTTCCTGGGTCATTTCGCGACGCTATCCCTGGCCCGGAACCTGACTCTGTCCCAAGCTCATGTCCTGCATCTTATCCTAAATGAAACCCTAATAGTATCCCTAACTAAGCCCTGATTAAACCTAACAAGGGCCTTCACACTATCTCTCACCAACACCCAGAATATATCCCTAATGGTCCCTGCTGCAATCAATAACTAAAATCCGGACACTGTCCTGAGCTATTACCCTGACTCCTTTCTATCCACTGTCCTGATACTTTCCAAAAGAAAGCCTGTTGCCGTCCTTAGGTGAAGACCTGAGGCTGTGCCTAACTCAGGCCCTGAAACTTTCCCTAACTGAGGCCTTGATTCTGTGACTAACACAGGCCCTGCTCATTTCTTTCACTATGACCCGAATGCTGACCCAACAAAGGCCCTGATGCTATTCCTACGTCATGCCCTGTGTCTCCAGCTAGTGGGCTGACACTAGGCCGCACTCAGGCCTAGATGTTCTCCCTAAGTCAGGCTCTGACGCTGTCCCTACCCGAAACCCTGACACAGGTCCTAAATTAGGCCCTGATTCTCTAAGTAACTAAGGTCTTGACACCAACCCAGGTCATTGGCTGACACTATCCCTGGCTCGGATCGTGACTCTGTCCCAAGCTAATGTCCTGCATCTTATCCTAATTGAAACCCTAATACTCTCCCTAACTAAGTCGCTCACTGATCCTAACTAAGACTTTCACCCTATCTCTCACTAAGGCCCAGAATCTGTCCCTAACATGGGACCTTCTGCAGTCAATAATGAAAATCCAGACACTATCCTGAGCTAATATCCTGACACATTTCTATCCACCCACCAGACACAGTCCCAAAGAAAGGCCTGTCGCTGTCCTTAACTGAAGACGAGAGGCTGTGCCTAACTCAGGACCTCAAGATTTCCCTAACTGAGGCCTCGATTCTCTGACTCACTCAGGCCCTGCTCATGTCTTTCACTATGACCCGAATGCTGACTCCACAAACGCCCTGAATGCTGCTCCTAAGTCATGCCCTGACAGTGTCTGCATCTAGGGGCCTCACTCAGGCCCTCACCTTCTCCCTATATCAGGCTCTGACGCTGTCCCTACCCGAAGCCCTGGCACAGGTCTTAAATTAGGCCCTGATTCTCTAAGTACCTAAGGGCTTGATTCCAAACCTAGGTCATTACCTGACACTAGCCCTAGACCTGAATGTAACCTTGTCCGTTGCTAATGTCAAATTTATCTAAAGAGATTCTTTAGGATGAAATTCTTTCATCTTCTGAATAGAGTTTTCTGAAAAAAATAATGTTTAAACTCTTACTGACCTTAAACAAAATGTACTCAACTTCTGCGGAATATTCCTTTATACCAGCGTGTATGGTTTCCTTCTGCATCTGCGTGTGTTGGCTTAAAGGGTGCTTGTAGGAATGCCTACTGTTATGCTAACTAAATCCCTGATGCTGTCCCTAAATAACGTCCTGAAATTAGTCTCAAGGCTGTGAACCTGTCCCAAACTGAGGCCTGGAGGCTCATCCTAGCTCAGGTCCTGACACTGTCCCTAGCAAAGGCCCTCACACAACTCCTAGCTCAGTCCCTGACACTATACCTAACAAAGGCTATAATGCTAGTCCTAACTCAGGCCCTGACACTGTTTCTAACTACAGCCCAGCTGCCGCCAATATCTAAAATCCTGATACTATCCTGAGTTAATATCCTGACCCAGGTCTTACCAAGGTCCTGAAACTGACCCAAAGTAAGCCTTGATGCTGTCCATAAATAAGGCCCTGAGGCTCTCCCTAACAGAGGCCCTGATAATGTCTTTAGTGAAGAACCTGACGCTGATCCCACAGAGGCCCTTCTGCTGCTCCTAAGTCATGCCCTGACAGTGTCCCGAACTCAGGCCCTAAACATAAGCCTCACTTAGGCCCTTTGGCTGTACCTTCCTTATGCTCTGACGCTGTCTGTATAGGAAGCCCTGGCAGTGGTCCTGATTTAGGCCCTCACGCTGGTCCTAAGTAAGGCCCTCACGCTGGTCCTAAGTAAGGCCCTGAGGCTCTCAATAACGAAGGTCTTCACGCTTTTCCTGGGTCATTTCGTGACGCTATCCCTGGCCCGGAACCTGACTCTGTCCCAAGCTCATGTCCTGCATCTTATCCTAAATGAAACCCTAATAGTATCCCTAACTAAGCCCTGACCAATCCGAACAAAGGCCTTGACACTATCTCTCACTAAAGCCCGGAATCTGTCCCTAACATGGGACCTGTTGCAATCAATAACTAAAACCCGGACACTGTCCTGAGCTAATATCCTGACTCATTTCTATCCACTGTTCTGATACTTTCCAAAAGAAAGCCTGTTGCCGTCCTTAAGTGAAGACCTGAGGCTGTGCCTAACTCAGGCCCTGAAGCTTTCCCTAACTGAGGCCTTGATTCTGTGACTAACACAGGCCCTGTTCATGTCTTTCACTATGACCTGCATGCTGACCCCACAAAGGCCCTGATGCTGTTCCTACGTCATGCCCTGACTGTGTCTCCAGCAGGTGGGCTGGCACTAGGCCTCACTCAGGCCTAGACGTTCTCCCTAAGTCAGGCTCTGACGCTGTCCCTACCCGAAGCCCTGACACAGGTCCTAAATTAGGCCCTGATTCTCTAAATAACTAAGGTCATGACACCAACCCAGGTCATTTTCTGACACTATCCCTGGCTCGGACCATGAGTCTGTCCCAAGCTCATGTCCTGCATCTTATCCTAAATGAAACCCTAATAGTATCCCTAACTAAGCCCTGACTAATCCGAACAAAGGCCTTGATACTATCTCTCACTAAAGCCCGGAATCTGTCCCTAACATGGGACCTGTTGCAATCAATAACTAAAATCCGGAAACTGTCCTGAGGTAATTTCCTGACACATTTCTATGCACGATCCTGACACTGTCCCAAACCTGTCGGTGTAATTAAATGAAGACCTGACGCTGTGCCTAACTCAGGCCCTGAAGCTTTCCCTAAGTGAGGCCTTGATTCTGTGACTCACTCAAGGCCTGCTCATGTCTTTCACTATGACCTTTCGCTGACCCAACCAAGGTGTTTCTGCTGCTCCTAAGTCGTACCCTGACTGTGTCTGCAGCTAGGGGGCTGACGCTAGGCCTCACTCAGGCCTTGACGTTCTCCATAAGTCAGGTCTGAATCTGTCCCTACCGAAAATCTTGACGCAGGTCCTAAATTTTAGGCCTTGATTCTCTAAGTAACTAAGGTCTTGACACCAAATCCAGGTCATTAACTGACACTACCCCTAGACCTTAATCTAATCTTGACTTTAGCTAATGTCAAGTTTAGGGGAAGAGATTCTTTACGATGAAATTCTTTCATCATATGAATATTGGTTTCTTAAAACAATAATTTTTAAACTCTTGTTAACCTTAAACAAAGTGTACTCAACTGCTGTGGAATATTCCTTCATAGCAGCGTGCATGGTTCACTTTTACATTCTTGTGTGTTGGCCTTCAGGGTTCTTGCAGGAATGGCTCCTCTTATGCTAACTAAATCATCCCTGATGCTGAACATAAATAAGGCGCTGAAATTACTCCCGATGCTGTGAACCGCTCCCTAACTACGGCCTGGAGACTCGTGCTAACCCAGGCGCTGACACTGTCCCTAACCAAGACCCTGACATTACACGTAACTCGGACCCTGACACTACTCCTAGCTCACTCCCTGACACTATACCTAACAAAGGCCATAATGATATTCCTAACTCAGACCCTGACACTGACTCTAACTAAGGCCCTACTGCCGCCAATATCTAAAGTCCTGATACTATCCTGAGTTAATATCCTGACCCAGGTCTTACCAAGGTCCTGAAACTGACCCAAAGTAAGCCTTGATGCTGTCCGAAAATGAGGTCCTGAGGCTCTCCCTAACAGAGGCCCTGATAATGTCTTTAATGAAGACCCTCAGGCTGATCCCACAGAGGCCCTTCTGCTGCTCCTAAGTCATGCCCTGACTCTTTCCCTAACTCAGATCCTAAAGATAGGCCTCACTTAGGCACTTGGGCTATACCTTCCTTATGCTCTGACGCTGTCTGTATAGGAAGACCTGGCAGTGGTCCTGATTTAGGCCCTGACGCTGGTCCTAAGTAAGGCCCTGATGCTCTCAATAACGAAGGTCTTCACGCATTTCCTGGGTCATTTCGCGACGCTATCCCTGGCCCGGAACCTGACTCTGTCCCAAGCTCATGTCCTGCATCTTATCCTAAAAGAAACCCTAATAGTATCCCTAACTAAGCCCTGATTAAACCTAACAAGGGCCTTCACACTATCTCTCACCAACACCCAGAATATATCCCTAATGGTCCCTGCTGCAATCAATAACTAAAATCCGGACACTGTCCTGAGCTATTACCCTGACTCCTTTCTATCCACTGTCCTGATACTTTCCAAAAGAAAGCCTGTTGCCGTCCTTAGGTGAAGACCTGAGGCTGTGCCTAACTCAGGCCCTGAAACTTTCCCTAACTGAGGCCTTGATTCTGTGACTAACACAGGCCCTGCTCATTTCTTTCACTATGACCCGAATGCTGACCCAACAAAGGCCCTGATGCTATTCCTACGTCATGCCCTGTGTCTCCAGCTAGTGGGCTGACACTAGGCCGCACTCAGGCCTAGATGTTCTCCCTAAGTCAGGCTCTGACGCTGTCCCTACCCGAAACCCTGACACAGGTCCTAAATTAGGCCCTGATTCTCTAAGTAACTAATGTCTTGACACCAACCCAGGTCATTGGCTGACACTATCCCTGGCTCGGATCGTGACTCTGTCCCAAGCTAATGTCCTGCATCTTATCCTAATTGAAACCCTAATACTCTCCCTAACTAAGTCGCTCACTGATCCTAACTAAGACTTTCACCCTATCTCTCACTAAGGCCCAGAATCTGTCCCTAACATGGGACCTTCTGCAGTCAATAATGAAAATCCGGACACTATCCTGAGCTAATATCCTGACACATTTCTATCCACCCACCAGACACAGTCCCAAAGAAAGGCCTGTCGCTGTCCTTAACTGAAGACGAGAGGCTGTGCCTAACTCAGGACCTCA
Source organism: Kogia breviceps (assembly GCF_026419965.1). Classification (NCBI taxonomy): domain Eukaryota; kingdom Metazoa; phylum Chordata; class Mammalia; order Artiodactyla; family Physeteridae; genus Kogia; species Kogia breviceps. The sequence goes on along the minus strand of NC_081310.1, from coordinate 69,231,341 downwards.
AGATTTCCCTAACTGAGGCCTCGATTCTCTGACTCACTCAGGCCCTGCTCATGTCTTTCACTATGACCCGAATGCTGACTCCACAAACGCCCTGAATGCTGCTCCTAAGTCATGCCCTGACAGTGTCTGCATCTAGGGGCCTCACTCAGGCCCTCACCTTCTCCCTATATCAGGCTCTGACGCTGTCCCTACCCGAAGCCCTGGCACAGGTCTTAAATTAGGCCCTGATTCTCTAAGTACCTAAGGGCTTGATTCCAAACCTAGGTCATTACCTGACACTAGCCCTAGACCTGAATGTAACCTTGTCCGTTGCTAATGTCAAATTTATCTAAAGAGATTCTTTAGGATGAAATTCTTTCATCTTCTGAATAGAGTTTTCTGAAAAAAATAATGTTTAAACTCTTACTGACCTTAAACAAAATGTACTCAACTTCTGCGGAATATTCCTTTATACCAGCGTGTATGGTTTCCTTCTGCATCTGCGTGTGTTGGCTTAAAGGGTGCTTGTAGGAATGCCTACTGTTATGCTAACTAAATCCCTGATGCTGTCCCTAAATAACGTCCTGAAATTAGTCTCAAGGCTGTGAACCTGTCCCAAACTGAGGCCTGGAGGCTCATCCTAGCTCAGGTCCTGACACTGTCCCTAGCAAAGGCCCTCACACAACTCCTAGCTCAGTCCCTGACACTATACCTAACAAAGGCTATAATGCTAGTCCTAACTCAGGCCCTGACACTGTTTCTAACTACAGCCCAGCTGCCGCCAATATCTAAAATCCTGATACTATCCTGAGTTAATATCCTGACCCAGGTCTTACCAAGGTCCTGAAACTGACCCAAAGTAAGCCTTGATGCTGTCCATAAATAAGGCCCTGAGGCTCTCCCTAACAGAGGCCCTGATAATGTCTTTAGTGAAGAACCTGACGCTGATCCCACAGAGGCCCTTCTGCTGCTCCTAAGTCATGCCCTGACAGTGTCCCGAACTCAGGCCCTAAACATAAGCCTCACTTAGGCCCTTTGGCTGTACCTTCCTTATGCTCTGACGCTGTCTGTATAGGAAGCCCTGGCAGTGGTCCTGATTTAGGCCCTCACGCTGGTCCTAAGTAAGGCCCTCACGCTGGTCCTAAGTAAGGCCCTGAGGCTCTCAATAACGAAGGTCTTCACGCTTTTCCTGGGTCATTTCGTGACGCTATCCCTGGCCCGGAACCTGACTCTGTCCCAAGCTCATGTCCTGCATCTTATCCTAAATGAAACCCTAATAGTATCCCTAACTAAGCCCTGACCAATCCGAACAAAGGCCTTGACACTATCTCTCACTAAAGCCCGGAATCTGTCCCTAACATGGCACCTGTTGCAATCAATAACTAAAATCCGGACACTGTCCTGAGATAATTTCCTGACACATTTCTATGCACGATCCTGACACTGTCCCAAACCGGTCGGTGTCTTTAAGTGAAGACCAGACACTGTGCCTAACTCAGGCCCTGAAGCTTTCCCTAAGTGAGGCCTTGATTCTGTGACTCACTCAAGGCCTGCTCATGTCTTTCACTATGACCTTTCGCTGACCCAACCAAGGTGTTTATGCTGCTCCTAAGTCATGCCCTGACTGTGTCTACAGCTACGGGGCTGACGATAGGCCTCACTCAGGCCCTGACGTTCTCCATAAGTCAAGTCTGACGCTGTCCCTACCGAAAATCTTGACGCAGGTCCTAAATTTTAGGCCTTGATTCTCTAAGTAACTAAGGTCTTGACACTAAATCTAGGTCATTAACTGACACTACCCCTAGACCTGAATCTAATCTTGACTTTAGCTAATGTCAAGTTTAGGGAAAGAGATTCTTTATGACGAAATTCTTTCATCATATGAATATTGGTTTCTTAAAAAAATAAATTTTAAACTCTTGTTAACCTTAAACAAAGTGTACTCAACTGCTGTGGAATATTCCTTCATAGCAGCGTGCATGGTTCACTTTTACATTCTTGTGTGTTGGCCTTCAGGGTTCTTGCAGGAATGGCTCCTCTTATGCTAACTAAATCATCCCTGATGCTGAACATAAATAAGGCGCTGAAATTACTCCCGATGCTCTGAACCTGTCCCTAACTACGGCCTGGAGACTCGTGCTAAACCAGGCCCTGACACTGTCCCAAACCAAGACCCTGACATTACACGTAACTCGGACCCTGACACTACTCCTAGCTCAGTCCCTGACACTATTACCTAACAAAGCCCATAATGATATTCCTAACTCAGACCCTGACACTGACTCTAACTAAGGCCCTACTGCCGCCAATATCTAAAGTCCTGATGCTATCCTGAGTTAATATCCTGACCCAGGTCTTACCAAGGTCCTGAAACTGACCCAAAGTAAGCCTTGATGCTGTCTGAAAATGAGGCCCTGAGGCTCTCCCTAACAGAGGCCCTGATAATGTCTTTAGTGAAGACCCTCACGCTGATCCCACAGAGGCCCTTCTGCTGCTCCTAAGTCATGCCCTGACAGTGTCCCGAACTCAGGCCCTAAACATAAGCCTCACTTAGGCCCTTTGGCTGTACCTTCCTTATGCTCTGACGCTGTCTGTATAGGAAGCCCTGGCAGTGGTCCTGATTTAGGCCCTCACGCTGGTCCTAAGTAAGGCCCTGAGGCTCTCAATAACGAAGGTCTTCACGCTTTTCCTGGGTCATTTCGTGACGCTATCCCTGGCCCGGAACCTGACTCTGTCCCAAGCTCATGTCCTGCATCTTATCCTAAATGAAACCCTAATAGTATCCCTAACTAAGCCCTGACTAATCCGAACAAAGGCCTTGACACTATCTCTCACTAAAGCCCGGAATCTGTCCCTAACATGGGACCTGTTGCAATCAATAACTAAAACCCGGACACTGTCCTGAGCTAATATCCTGACTCATTTCTATCCACTGTTCTGATACTTTCCAAAAGAAAGCCTGTTGCCGTCCTTAAGTGAAGACCTGAGGCTGTGCCTAACTCAGGCCCTGAAGCTTTCCCTAACTGAGGCCTTGATTCTGTGACTAACACAGGCCCTGTTCATGTCTTTCACTATGACCTGCATGCTGACCCCACAAAGGCCCTGATGCTGTTCCTACGTCATGCCCTGACTGTGTCTCCAGCAGGTGGGCTGGCACTAGGCCTCACTCAGGCCTAGACGTTCTCCCTAAGTCAGGCTCTGACGCTGTCCCTACCCGAAGCCCTGACACAGGTCCTAAATTAGGCCCTGATTCTCTAAATAACTAAGGTCATGACACCAACCCAGGTCATTTTCTGACACTATCCCTGGCTCGGACCATGAGTCTGTCCCAAGCTCATGTCCTGCATCTTATCCTAAATGAAACCCTAATAGTATCCCTAACTAAGCCCTGACTAATCCGAACAAAGGCCTTGATACTATCTCTCACTAAAGCCCGGAATCTGTCCCTAACATGGGACCTGTTGCAATCAATAACTAAAATCCGGAAACTGTCCTGAGGTAATTTCCTGACACATTTCTATGCACGATCCTGACACTGTCCCAAACCTGTCGGTGTAATTAAATGAAGACCTGACGCTGTGCCTAACTCAGGCCCTGAAGCTTTCCCTAAGTGAGGCCTTGATTCTGTGACTCACTCAAGGCCTGCTCATGTCTTTCACTATGACCTTTCGCTGACCCAACCAAGGTGTTTCTGCTGCTCCTAAGTCGTACCCTGACTGTGTCTGCAGCTAGGGGGCTGACGCTAGGCCTCACTCAGGCCTTGACGTTCTCCATAAGTCAGGTCTGAATCTGTCCCTACCGAAAATCTTGACGCAGGTCCTAAATTTTAGGCCTTGATTCTCTAAGTAACTAAGGTCTTGACACCAAATCCAGGTCATTAACTGACACTACCCCTAGACCTTAATCTAATCTTGACTTTAGCTAATGTCAAGTTTAGGGGAAGAGATTCTTTACGATGAAATTCTTTCATCATATGAATATTGGTTTCTTAAAACAATAATTTTTAAACTCTTGTTAACCTTAAACAAAGTGTACTCAACTGCTGTGGAATATTCCTTCATAGCAGCGTGCATGGTTCACTTTTACATTCTTGTGTGTTGGCCTTCAGGGTTCTTGCAGGAATGGCTCCTCTTATGCTAACTAAATCATCCCTGATGCTGAACATAAATAAGGCGCTGAAATTACTCCCGATGCTGTGAACCGCTCCCTAACTACGGCCTGGAGACTCGTGCTAACCCAGGCGCTGACACTGTCCCTAACCAAGACCCTGACATTACACGTAACTCGGACCCTGACACTACTCCTAGCTCACTCCCTGACACTATACCTAACAAAGGCCATAATGATATTCCTAACTCAGACCCTGACACTGACTCTAACTAAGGCCCTACTGCCGCCAATATCTAAAGTCCTGATACTATCCTGAGTTAATATCCTGACCCAGGTCTTACCAAGGTCCTGAAACTGACCCAAAGTAAGCCTTGATGCTGTCCGAAAATGAGGTCCTGAGGCTCTCCCTAACAGAGGCCCTGATAATGTCTTTAATGAAGACCCTCAGGCTGATCCCACAGAGGCCCTTCTGCTGCTCCTAAGTCATGCCCTGACTCTTTCCCTAACTCAGATCCTAAAGATAGGCCTCACTTAGGCACTTGGGCTATACCTTCCTTATGCTCTGACGCTGTCTGTATAGGAAGACCTGGCAGTGGTCCTGATTTAGGCCCTGACGCTGGTCCTAAGTAAGGCCCTGATGCTCTCAATAACGAAGGTCTTCACGCATTTCCTGGGTCATTTCGCGACGCTATCCCTGGCCCGGAACCTGACTCTGTCCCAAGCTCATGTCCTGCATCTTATCCTAAATGAAACCCTAATAGTATCCCTAACTAAGCCCTGATTAAACCTAACAAGGGCCTTCACACTATCTCTCACCAACACCCAGAATATATCCCTAATGGTCCCTGCTGCAATCAATAACTAAAATCCGGACACTGTCCTGAGCTATTACCCTGACTCCTTTCTATCCACTGTCCTGATACTTTCCAAAAGAAAGCCTGTTGCCGTCCTTAGGTGAAGACCTGAGGCTGTGCCTAACTCAGGCCCTGAAACTTTCCCTAACTGAGGCCTTGATTCTGTGACTAACACAGGCCCTGCTCATTTCTTTCACTATGACCCGAATGCTGACCCAACAAAGGCCCTGATGCTATTCCTACGTCATGCCCTGTGTCTCCAGCTAGTGGGCTGACACTAGGCCGCACTCAGGCCTAGATGTTCTCCCTAAGTCAGGCTCTGACGCTGTCCCTACCCGAAACCCTGACACAGGTCCTAAATTAGGCCCTGATTCTCTAAGTAACTAAGGTCTTGACACCAACCCAGGTCATTGGCTGACACTATCCCTGGCTCGGATCGTGACTCTGTCCCAAGCTAATGTCCTGCATCTTATCCTAATTGAAACCCTAATACTCTCCCTAACTAAGGCGCTCACTGATCCTAACTAAGACTTTCACCCTATCTCTCACTAAGGCCCAGAATCTGTCCCTAACATGGGACCTTCTGCAGTCAATAATGAAAATCCGGACACTATCCTGAGCTAATATCCTGACACATTTCTATCCACCCACCAGACACAGTCCCAAAGAAAGGCCTGTCGCTGTCCTTAACTGAAGACGAGAGGCTGTGCCTAACTCAGGACCTCAAGATTTCCCTAACTGAGGCCTCGATTCTCTGACTCACTCAGGCCCTGCTCATGTCTTTCACTATGACCCGAATGCTGACTCCACAAACGCCCTGAATGCTGCTCCTAAGTCATGCCCTGACAGTGTCTGCATCTAGGGGCCTCACTCAGGCCCTCACCTTCTCCCTATATCAGGCTCTGACGCTGTCCCTACCCGAAGCCCTGGCACAGGTCTTAAATTAGGCCCTGATTCTCTAAGTACCTAAGGGCTTGATTCCAAACCTAGGTCATTACCTGACACTAGCCCTAGACCTGAATGTAACCTTGTCCGTTGCTAATGTCAAATTTATCTAAAGAGATTCTTTAGGATGAAATTCTTTCATCTTCTGAATAGAGTTTTCTGAAAAAAATAATGTTTAAACTCTTACTGACATTAAACAAAATGTACTCAACTTCTGCGGAATATTCCTTTATACCAGCGTGGATGGTTTCCTTCTGCATCTGCGTGTGTTGGCTTAAAGGGTGCTTGTAGGAATGCCTACTGTTATGCTAACTAAATCCCTGATGCTGTCCCTAAATAACGTCCTGAAATTAGTCTCAAGGCTGTGAACCTGTCCCAAACTGAGGCCTGGAGGCTCATCCTAGCTCAGGTCCTGACACTGTCCCTAGCAAAGGCCCTCACACAACTCCTAGCTCAGTCCCTGACACTATACCTAACAAAGGCTATAATGCTAGTCCTAACTCAGGCCCTGACACTGTTTCTAACTACAGCCCAGCTGCCGCCAATATCTAAAATCCTGATACTATCCTGAGTTAATATCCTGACCCAGGTCTTACCAAGGTCCTGAAACTGACCCAAAGTAAGCCTTGATGCTGTCCATAAATAAGGCCCTGAGGCTCTCCCTAACAGAGGCCCTGATAATGTCTTTAGTGAAGAACCTGACGCTGATCCCACAGAGGCCCTTCTGCTGCTCCTAAGTCATGCCCTGACAGTGTCCCGAACTCAGGCCCTAAAGATAAGCCTCACTTAGGCCCTTTGGCTGTACCTTCCTTATGCTCTGACGCTGTCTGTATAGGAAGCCCTGGCAGTGGTCCTGATTTAGGCCCTCACGCTGGTCCTAAGTAAGGCCCTCACGCTGGTCCTAAGTAAGGCCCTGAGGCTCTCAATAACGAAGGTCTTCACGCTTTTCCTGGGTCATTTCGTGACGCTATCCCTGGCCCGGAACCTGACTCTGTCCCAAGCTCATGTCCTGCATCTTATCCTAAATGAAACCCTAATAGTATCCCTAACTAAGCCCTGACTAATCCGAACAAAGGCCTTGACACTATCTCTCACTAAAGCCCGGAATCTGTCCCTAACATGGGACCTGTTGCAATCAATAACTAAAACCCGGACACTGTCCTGAGCTAATATCCTGACTCATTTCTATCCACTGTTCTGATACTTTCCAAAAGAAAGCCTGTTGCCGTCCTTAAGTGAAGACCTGAGGCTGTGCCTAACTCAGGCCCTGAAGCTTTCCCTAACTGAGGCCTTGATTCTGTGACTAACACAGGCCCTGTTCATGTCTTTCACTATGACCTGCATGCTGACCCCACAAAGGCCCTGATGCTGTTCCTACGTCATGCCCTGACTGTGTCTCCAGCAGGTGGGCTGGCACTAGGCCTCACTCAGGCCTAGACGTTCTCCCTAAGTCAGGCTCTGACGCTGTCCCTACCCGAAGCCCTGACACAGGTCCTAAATTAGGCCCTGATTCTCTAAATAACTAAGGTCATGACACCAACCCAGGTCATTTTCTGACACTATCCCTGGCTCGGACCATGAGTCTGTCCCAAGCTCATGTCCTGCATCTTATCCTAAATGAAACCCTAATAGTATCCCTAACTAAGCCCTGACTAATCCGAACAAAGGCCTTGATACTATCTCTCACTAAAGCCCGGAATCTGTCCCTAACATGGGACCTGTTGCAATCAATAACTAAAATCCGGAAACTGTCCTGAGGTAATTTCCTGACACATTTCTATGCACGATCCTGACACTGTCCCAAACCTGTCGGTGTAATTAAATGAAGACCTGACGCTGTGCCTAACTCAGGCCCTGAAGCTTTCCCTAAGTGAGGCCTTGATTCTGTGACTCACTCAAGGCCTGCTCATGTCTTTCACTATGACCTTTCGCTGACCCAACCAAGGTGTTTCTGCTGCTCCTAAGTCGTACCCTGACTGTGTCTGCAGCTAGGGGGCTGACGCTAGGCCTCACTCAGGCCTTGACGTTCTCCATAAGTCAGGTCTGAATCTGTCCCTACCGAAAATCTTGACGCAGGTCCTAAATTTTAGGCCTTGATTCTCTAAGTAACTAAGGTCTTGACACCAAATCCAGGTCATTAACTGACACTACCCCTAGACCTTAATCTAATCTTGACTTTAGCTAATGTCAAGTTTAGGGGAAGAGATTCTTTACGATGAAATTCTTTCATCATATGAATATTGGTTTCTTAAAACAATAATTTTTAAACTCTTGTTAACCTTAAACAAAGTGTACTCAACTGCTGTGGAATATTCCTTCATAGCAGCGTGCATGGTTCACTTTTACATTCTTGTGTGTTGGCCTTCAGGGTTCTTGCAGGAATGGCTCCTCTTATGCTAACTAAATCATCCCTGATGCTGAACATAAATAAGGCGCTGAAATTACTCCCGATGCTGTGAACCGCTCCCTAACTACGGCCTGGAGACTCGTGCTAACCCAGGCGCTGACACTGTCCCTAACCAAGACCCTGACATTACACGTAACTCGGACCCTGACACTACTCCTAGCTCACTCCCTGACACTATACCTAACAAAGGCCATAATGATATTCCTAACTCAGACCCTGACACTGACTCTAACTAAGGCCCTACTGCCGCCAATATCTAAAGTCCTGATACTATCCTGAGTTAATATCCTGACCCAGGTCTTACCAAGGTCCTGAAACTGACCCAAAGTAAGCCTTGATGCTGTCCGAAAATGAGGTCCTGAGGCTCTCCCTAACAGAGGCCCTGATAATGTCTTTAATGAAGACCCTCAGGCTGATCCCACAGAGGCCCTTCTGCTGCTCCTAAGTCATGCCCTGACTCTTTCCCTAACTCAGATCCTAAAGATAGGCCTCACTTAGGCACTTGGGCTATACCTTCCTTATGCTCTGACGCTGTCTGTATAGGAAGACCTGGCAGTGGTCCTGATTTAGGCCCTGACGCTGGTCCTAAGTAAGGCCCTGATGCTCTCAATAACGAAGGTCTTCACGCATTTCCTGGGTCATTTCGCGACGCTATCCCTGGCCCGGAACCTGACTCTGTCCCAAGCTCATGTCCTGCATCTTATCCTAAATGAAACCCTAATAGTATCCCTAACTAAGCCCTGATTAAACCTAACAAGGGCCTTCACACTATCTCTCACCAACACCCAGAATATATCCCTAATGGTCCCTGCTGCAATCAATAACTAAAATCCGGACACTGTCCTGAGCTATTACCCTGACTCCTTTCTATCCACTGTCCTGATACTTTCCAAAAGAAAGCCTGTTGCCGTCCTTAGGTGAAGACCTGAGGCTGTGCCTAACTCAGGCCCTGAAACTTTCCCTAACTGAGGCCTTGATTCTGTGACTAACACAGGCCCTGCTCATTTCTTTCACTATGACCCGAATGCTGACCCAACAAAGGCCCTGATGCTATTCCTACGTCATGCCCTGTGTCTCCAGCTAGTGGGCTGACACTAGGCCGCACTCAGGCCTAGATGTTCTCCCTAAGTCAGGCTCTGACGCTGTCCCTACCCGAAACCCTGACACAGGTCCTAAATTAGGCCCTGATTCTCTAAGTAACTAAGGTCTTGACACCAACCCAGGTCATTGGCTGACACTATCCCTGGCTCGGATCGTGACTCTGTCCCAAGCTAATGTCCTGCATCTTATCCTAATTGAAACCCTAATACTCTCCCTAACTAAGTCGCTCACTGGTCCTAACTAAGACTTTCACCCTATCTCTCACTAAGGCCCAGAATCTGTCCCTAACATGGGACCTTCTGCAGTCAATAATGAAAATCCGGACACTATCCTGAGCTAATATCCTGACACATTTCTATCCACCCACCAGACACAGTCCCAAAGAAAGGCCTGTCGCTGTCCTTAACTGAAGACGAGAGGCTGTGCCTAACTCAGGACCTCAAGATTTCCCTAACTGAGGCCTCGATTCTCTGACTCACTCAGGCCCTGCTCATGTCTTTCACTATGACCCGAATGCTGACTCCACAAACGCCCTGAATGCTGCTCCTAAGTCATGCCCTGACAGTGTCTGCATCTAGGGGCCTCACTCAGGCCCTCACCTTCTCCCTATATCAGGCTCTGACGCTGTCCCTACCCGAAGCCCTGGCACAGGTCTTAAATTAGGCCCTGATTCTCTAAGTACCTAAGGGCTTGATTCCAAACCTAGGTCATTACCTGACACTAGCCCTAGACCTGAATGTAACCTTGTCCGTTGCTAATGTCAAATTTATCTAAAGAGATTCTTTAGGATGAAATTCTTTCATCTTCTGAATAGAGTTTTCTGAAAAAAATAATGTTTAAACTCTTACTGACCTTAAACAAAATGTACTCAACTTCTGCGGAATATTCCTTTATACCAGCGTGTATGGTTTCCTTCTGCATCTGCGTGTGTTGGCTTAAAGGGTGCTTGTAGGAATGCCTACTGTTATGCTAACTAAATCCCTGATGCTGTCCCTAAATAACGTCCTGAAATTAGTCTCAAGGCTGTGAACCTGTCCCAAACTGAGGCCTGGAGGCTCATCCTAGCTCAGGTCCTGACACTGTCCCTAGCAAAGGCCCTCACACAACTCCTAGCTCAGTCCCTGACACTATACCTAACAAAGGCTATAATGCTAGTCCTAACTCAGGCCCTGACACTGTTTCTAACTACAGCCCAGCTGCCGCCAATATCTAAAATCCTGATACTATCCTGAGTTAATATCCTGACCCAGGTCTTACCAAGGTCCTGAAACTGACCCAAAGTAAGCCTTGATGCTGTCCATAAATAAGGCCCTGAGGCTCTCCCTAACAGAGGCCCTGATAATGTCTTTAGTGAAGAACCTGACGCTGATCCCACAGAGGCCCTTCTGCTGCTCCTAAGTCATGCCCTGACAGTGTCCCGAACTCAGGCCCTAAAGATAAGCCTCACTTAGGCCCTTTGGCTGTACCTTCCTTATGCTCTGACGCTGTCTGTATAGGAAGCCCTGGCAGTGGTCCTGATTTAGGCCCTCACGCTGGTCCTAAGTAAGGCCCTCACGCTGGTCCTAAGTAAGGCCCTGAGGCTCTCAATAACGAAGGTCTTCACGCTTTTCCTGGGTCATTTCGTGACGCTATCCCTGGTCCGGAACCTGACTCTGTCCCAAGCTCATGTCCTGCATCTTATCCTAAATGAAACCCTAATAGTATCCCTAACTAAGCCCTGACCAATCCGAACAAAGGCCTTGACACTATCTCTCACTAAAGCCCGGAATCTGTCCCTAACATGGCACCTGTTGCAATCAATAACTAAAATCCGGACACTGTCCTGAGATAATTTCCTGACACATTTCTATGCACGATCCTGACACTGTCCCAAACCGGTCGGTGTCTTTAAGTGAAGACCAGACACTGTGCCTAACTCAGGCCCTGAAGCTTTCCCTAAGTGAGGCCTTGATTCTGTGACTCACTCAAGGCCTGCTCATGTCTTTCACTATGACCTTTCGCTGACCCAACCAAGGTGTTTATGCTGCTCCTAAGTCATGCCCTGACTGTGTCTACAGCTACGGGGCTGACGATAGGCCTCACTCAGGCCCTGACGTTCTCCATAAGTCAAGTCTGACGCTGTCCCTACCGAAAATCTTGACGCAGGTCCTAAATTTTAGGCCTTGATTCTCTAAGTAACTAAGGTCTTGACACTAAATCTAGGTCATTAACTGACACTACCCCTAGACCTGAATCTAATCTTGACTTTAGCTAATGTCAAGTTTAGGGAAAGAGATTCTTTATGACGAAATTCTTTCATCATATGAATATTGGTTTCTTAAAAAAATAAATTTTAAACTCTTGTTAACCTTAAACAAAGTGTACTCAACTGCTGTGGAATATTCCTTCATAGCAGCGTGCATGGTTCACTTTTACATTCTTGTGTGTTGGCCTTCAGGGTTCTTGCAGGAATGGCTCCTCTTATGCTAACTAAATCATCCCTGATGCTGAACATAAATAAGGCGCTGAAATTACTCCCGATGCTCTGAACCTGTCCCTAACTACGGCCTGGAGACTCGTGCTAAACCAGGCCCTGACACTGTCCCAAACCAAGACCCTGACATTACACGTAACTCGGACCCTGACACTACTCCTAGCTCAGTCCCTGACACTATTACCTAACAAAGCCCATAATGATATTCCTAACTCAGACCCTGACACTGACTCTAACTAAGGCCCTACTGCCGCCAATATCTAAAGTCCTGATGCTATCCTGAGTTAATATCCTGACCCAGGTCTTACCAAGGTCCTGAAACTGACCCAAAGTAAGCCTTGATGCTGTCTGAAAATGAGGCCCTGAGGCTCTCCCTAACAGAGGCCCTGATAATGTCTTTAGTGAAGACCCTCACGCTGATCCCACAGAGGCCCTTCTGCTGCTCCTAAGTCATGCCCTGACAGTGTCCCGAACTCAGGCCCTAAACATAAGCCTCACTTAGGCCCTTTGGCTGTACCTTCCTTATGCTCTGACGCTGTCTGTATAGGAAGCCCTGGCAGTGGTCCTGATTTAGGCCCTCACGCTGGTCCTAAGTAAGGCCCTGAGGCTCTCAATAACGAAGGTCTTCACGCTTTTCCTGGGTCATTTCGTGACGCTATCCCTGGCCCGGAACCTGACTCTGTCCCAAGCTCATGTCCTGCATCTTATCCTAAATGAAACCCTAATAGTATCCCTAACTAAGCCCTGACTAATCCGAACAAAGGCCTTGACACTATCTCTCACTAAAGCCCGGAATCTGTCCCTAACATGGGACCTGTTGCAATCAATAACTAAAACCCGGACACTGTCCTGAGCTAATATCCTGACTCATTTCTATCCACTGTTCTGATACTTTCCAAAAGAAAGCCTGTTGCCGTCCTTAAGTGAAGACCTGAGGCTGTGCCTAACTCAGGCCCTGAAGCTTTCCCTAACTGAGGCCTTGATTCTGTGACTAACACAGGCCCTGTTCATGTCTTTCACTATGACCTGCATGCTGACCCCACAAAGGCCCTGATGCTGTTCCTACGTCATGCCCTGACTGTGTCTCCAGCAGGTGGGCTGGCACTAGGCCTCACTCAGGCCTAGACGTTCTCCCTAAGTCAGGCTCTGACGCTGTCCCTACCCGAAGCCCTGACACAGGTCCTAAATTAGGCCCTGATTCTCTAAATAACTAAGGTCATGACACCAACCCAGGTCATTTTCTGACACTATCCCTGGCTCGGACCATGAGTCTGTCCCAAGCTCATGTCCTGCATCTTATCCTAAATGAAACCCTAATAGTATCCCTAACTAAGCCCTGACTAATCCGAACAAAGGCCTTGATACTATCTCTCACTAAAGCCCGGAATCTGTCCCTAACATGGGACCTGTTGCAATCAATAACTAAAATCCGGAAACTGTCCTGAGGTAATTTCCTGACACATTTCTATGCACGATCCTGACACTGTCCCAAACCTGTCGGTGTAATTAAATGAAGACCTGACGCTGTGCCTAACTCAGGCCCTGAAGCTTTCCCTAAGTGAGGCCTTGATTCTGTGACTCACTCAAGGCCTGCTCATGTCTTTCACTATGACCTTTCGCTGACCCAACCAAGGTGTTTCTGCTGCTCCTAAGTCGTACCCTGACTGTGTCTGCAGCTAGGGGGCTGACGCTAGGCCTCACTCAGGCCTTGACGTTCTCCATAAGTCAGGTCTGAATCTGTCCCTACCGAAAATCTTGACGCAGGTCCTAAATTTTAGGCCTTGATTCTCTAAGTAACTAAGGTCTTGACACCAAATCCAGGTCATTAACTGACACTACCCCTAGACCTTAATCTAATCTTGACTTTAGCTAATGTCAAGTTTAGGGGAAGAGATTCTTTACGATGAAATTCTTTCATCATATGAATATTGGTTTCTTAAAACAATAATTTTTAAACTCTTGTTAACCTTAAACAAAGTGTACTCAACTGCTGTGGAATATTCCTTCATAGCAGCGTGCATGGTTCACTTTTACATTCTTGTGTGTTGGCCTTCAGGGTTCTTGCAGGAATGGCTCCTCTTATGCTAACTAAATCATCCCTGATGCTGAACATAAATAAGGCGCTGAAATTACTCCCGATGCTGTGAACCGCTCCCTAACTACGGCCTGGAGACTCGTGCTAACCCAGGCGCTGACACTGTCCCTAACCAAGACCCTGACATTACACGTAACTCGGACCCTGACACTACTCCTAGCTCACTCCCTGACACTATACCTAACAAAGGCCATAATGATATTCCTAACTCAGACCCTGACACTGACTCTAACTAAGGCCCTACTGCCGCCAATATCTAAAGTCCTGATACTATCCTGAGTTAATATCCTGACCCAGGTCTTACCAAGGTCCTGAAACTGACCCAAAGTAAGCCTTGATGCTGTCCGAAAATGAGGTCCTGAGGCTCTCCCTAACAGAGGCCCTGATAATGTCTTTAATGAAGACCCTCAGGCTGATCCCACAGAGGCCCTTCTGCTGCTCCTAAGTCATGCCCTGACTCTTTCCCTAACTCAGATCCTAAAGATAGGCCTCACTTAGGCACTTGGGCTATACCTTCCTTATGCTCTGACGCTGTCTGTATAGGAAGACCTGGCAGTGGTCCTGATTTAGGCCCTGACGCTGGTCCTAAGTAAGGCCCTGATGCTCTCAATAACGAAGGTCTTCACGCATTTCCTGGGTCATTTCGCGACGCTATCCCTGGCCCGGAACCTGACTCTGTCCCAAGCTCATGTCCTGCATCTTATCCTAAATGAAACCCTAATAGTATCCCTAACTAAGCCCTGATTAAACCTAACAAGGGCCTTCACACTATCTCTCACCAACACCCAGAATATATCCCTAATGGTCCCTGCTGCAATCAATAACTAAAATCCGGACACTGTCCTGAGCTATTACCCTGACTCCTTTCTATCCACTGTCCTGATACTTTCCAAAAGAAAGCCTGTTGCCGTCCTTAGGTGAAGACCTGAGGCTGTGCCTAACTCAGGCCCTGAAACTTTCCCTAACTGAGGCCTTGATTCTGTGACTAACACAGGCCCTGCTCATTTCTTTCACTATGACCCGAATGCTGACCCAACAAAGGCCCTGATGCTATTCCTACGTCATGCCCTGTGTCTCCAGCTAGTGGGCTGACACTAGGCCGCACTCAGGCCTAGATGTTCTCCCTAAGTCAGGCTCTGACGCTGTCCCTACCCGAAACCCTGACACAGGTCCTAAATTAGGCCCTGATTCTCTAAGTAACTAAGGTCTTGACACCAACCCAGGTCATTGGCTGACACTATCCCTGGCTCGGATCGTGACTCTGTCCCAAGCTAATGTCCTGCATCTTATCCTAATTGAAACCCTAATACTCTCCCTAACTAAGTCGCTCACTGATCCTAACTAAGACTTTCACCCTATCTCTCACTAAGGCCCAGAATCTGTCCCTAACATGGGACCTTCTGCAGTCAATAATGAAAATCCGGACACTATCCTGAGCTAATATCCTGACACATTTCTATCCACCCACCAGACACAGTCCCAAAGAAAGGCCTGTCGCTGTCCTTAACTGAAGACGAGAGGCTGTGCCTAACTCAGGACCTCAAGATTTCCCTAACTGAGGCCTCGATTCTCTGACTCACTCAGGCCCTGCTCATGTCTTTCACTATGACCCGAATGCTGACTCCACAAACGCCCTGAATGCTGCTCCTAAGTCATGCCCTGACAGTGTCTGCATCTAGGGGCCTCACTCAGGCCCTCACCTTCTCCCTATATCAGGCTCTGACGCTGTCCCTACCCGAAGCCCTGGCACAGGTCTTAAATTAGGCCCTGATTCTCTAAGTACCTAAGGGCTTGATTCCAAACCTAGGTCATTACCTGACACTAGCCCTAGACCTGAATGTAACCTTGTCCGTTGCTAATGTCAAATTTATCTAAAGAGATTCTTTAGGATGAAATTCTTTCATCTTCTGAATAGAGTTTTCTGAAAAAAATAATGTTTAAACTCTTACTGACCTTAAACAAAATGTACTCAACTTCTGCGGAATATTCCTTTATACCAGCGTGTATGGTTTCCTTCTGCATCTGCGTGTGTTGGCTTAAAGGGTGCTTGTAGGAATGCCTACTGTTATGCTAACTAAATCCCTGATGCTGTCCCTAAATAACGTCCTGAAATTAGTCTCAAGGCTGTGAACCTGTCCCAAACTGAGGCCTGGAGGCTCATCCTAGCTCAGGTCCTGACACTGTCCCTAGCAAAGGCCCTCACACAACTCCTAGCTCAGTCCCTGACACTATACCTAACAAAGGCTATAATGCTAGTCCTAACTCAGGCCCTGACACTGTTTCTAACTACAGCCCAGCTGCCGCCAATATCTAAAATCCTGATACTATCCTGAGTTAATATCCTGACCCAGGTCTTACCAAGGTCCTGAAACTGACCCAAAGTAAGCCTTGATGCTGTCCATAAATAAGGCCCTGAGGCTCTCCCTAACAGAGGCCCTGATAATGTCTTTAGTGAAGAACCTGACGCTGATCCCACAGAGGCCCTTCTGCTGCTCCTAAGTCATGCCCTGACAGTGTCCCGAACTCAGGCCCTAAAGATAAGCCTCACTTAGGCCCTTTGGCTGTACCTTCCTTATGCTCTGACGCTGTCTGTATAGGAAGCCCTGGCAGTGGTCCTGATTTAGGCCCTCACGCTGGTCCTAAGTAAGGCCCTCACGCTGGTCCTAAGTAAGGCCCTGAGGCTCTCAATAACGAAGGTCTTCACGCTTTTCCTGGGTCATTTCGTGACGCTATCCCTGGCCCGGAACCTGACTCTGTCCCAAGCTCATGTCCTGCATCTTATCCTAAATGAAACCCTAATAGTATCCCTAACTAAGCCCTGACCAATCCGAACAAAGGCCTTGACACTATCTCTCACTAAAGCCCGGAATCTGTCCCTAACATGGCACCTGTTGCAATCAATAACTAAAATCCGGACACTGTCCTGAGATAATTTCCTGACACATTTCTATGCACGATCCTGACACTGTCCCAAACCGGTCGGTGTCTTTAAGTGAAGACCAGACACTGTGCCTAACTCAGGCCCTGAAGCTTTCCCTAAGTGAGGCCTTGATTCTGTGACTCACTCAAGGCCTGCTCATGTCTTTCACTATGACCTTTCGCTGACCCAACCAAGGTGTTTATGCTGCTCCTAAGTCATGCCCTGACTGTGTCTACAGCTACGGGGCTGACGATAGGCCTCACTCAGGCCCTGACGTTCTCCATAAGTCAAGTCTGACGCTGTCCCTACCGAAAATCTTGACGCAGGTCCTAAATTTTAGGCCTTGATTCTCTAAGTAACTAAGGTCTTGACACTAAATCTAGGTCATTAACTGACACTACCCCTAGACCTGAATCTAATCTTGACTTTAGCTAATGTCAAGTTTAGGGAAAGAGATTCTTTATGACGAAATTCTTTCATCATATGAATATTGGTTTCTTAAAAAAATAAATTTTAAACTCTTGTTAACCTTAAACAAAGTGTACTCAACTGCTGTGGAATATTCCTTCATAGCAGCGTGCATGGTTCACTTTTACATTCTTGTGTGTTGGCCTTCAGGGTTCTTGCAGGAATGGCTCCTCTTATGCTAACTAAATCATCCCTGATGCTGAACATAAATAAGGCGCTGAAATTACTCCCGATGCTCTGAACCTGTCCCTAACTACGGCCTGGAGACTCGTGCTAAACCAGGCCCTGACACTGTCCCAAACCAAGACCCTGACATTACACGTAACTCGGACCCTGACACTACTCCTAGCTCAGTCCCTGACACTATTACCTAACAAAGCCCATAATGATATTCCTAACTCAGACCCTGACACTGACTCTAACTAAGGCCCTACTGCCGCCAATATCTAAAGTCCTGATGCTATCCTGAGTTAATATCCTGACCCAGGTCTTACCAAGGTCCTGAAACTGACCCAAAGTAAGCCTTGATGCTGTCTGAAAATGAGGCCCTGAGGCTCTCCCTAACAGAGGCCCTGATAATGTCTTTAGTGAAGACCCTCACGCTGATCCCACAGAGGCCCTTCTGCTGCTCCTAAGTCATGCCCTGACAGTGTCCCGAACTCAGGCCCTAAACATAAGCCTCACTTAGGCCCTTTGGCTGTACCTTCCTTATGCTCTGACGCTGTCTGTATAGGAAGCCCTGGCAGTGGTCCTGATTTAGGCCCTCACGCTGGTCCTAAGTAAGGCCCTGAGGCTCTCAATAACGAAGGTCTTCACGCTTTTCCTGGGTCATTTCGTGACGCTATCCCTGGCCCGGAACCTGACTCTGTCCCAAGCTCATGTCCTGCATCTTATCCTAAATGAAACCCTAATAGTATCCCTAACTAAGCCCTGACTAATCCGAACAAAGGCCTTGACACTATCTCTCACTAAAGCCCGGAATCTGTCCCTAACATGGGACCTGTTGCAATCAATAACTAAAACCCGGACACTGTCCTGAGCTAATATCCTGACTCATTTCTATCCACTGTTCTGATACTTTCCAAAAGAAAGCCTGTTGCCGTCCTTAAGTGAAGACCTGAGGCTGTGCCTAACTCAGGCCCTGAAGCTTTCCCTAACTGAGGCCTTGATTCTGTGACTAACACAGGCCCTGTTCATGTCTTTCACTATGACCTGCATGCTGACCCCACAAAGGCCCTGATGCTGTTCCTACGTCATGCCCTGACTGTGTCTCCAGCAGGTGGGCTGGCACTAGGCCTCACTCAGGCCTAGACGTTCTCCCTAAGTCAGGCTCTGACGCTGTCCCTACCCGAAGCCCTGACACAGGTCCTAAATTAGGCCCTGATTCTCTAAATAACTAAGGTCATGACACCAACCCAGGTCATTTTCTGACACTATCCCTGGCTCGGACCATGAGTCTGTCCCAAGCTCATGTCCTGCATCTTATCCTAAATGAAACCCTAATAGTATCCCTAACTAAGCCCTGACTAATCCGAACAAAGGCCTTGATACTATCTCTCACTAAAGCCCGGAATCTGTCCCTAACATGGGACCTGTTGCAATCAATAACTAAAATCCGGAAACTGTCCTGAGGTAATTTCCTGACACATTTCTATGCACGATCCTGACACTGTCCCAAACCTGTCGGTGTAATTAAATGAAGACCTGACGCTGTGCCTAACTCAGGCCCTGAAGCTTTCCCTAAGTGAGGCCTTGATTCTGTGACTCACTCAAGGCCTGCTCATGTCTTTCACTATGACCTTTCGCTGACCCAACCAAGGTGTTTCTGCTGCTCCTAAGTCGTACCCTGACTGTGTCTGCAGCTAGGGGGCTGACGCTAGGCCTCACTCAGGCCTTGACGTTCTCCATAAGTCAGGTCTGAATCTGTCCCTACCGAAAATCTTGACGCAGGTCCTAAATTTTAGGCCTTGATTCTCTAAGTAACTAAGGTCTTGACACCAAATCCAGGTCATTAACTGACACTACCCCTAGACCTTAATCTAATCTTGACTTTAGCTAATGTCAAGTTTAGGGGAAGAGATTCTTTACGATGAAATTCTTTCATCATATGAATATTGGTTTCTTAAAACAATAATTTTTAAACTCTTGTTAACCTTAAACAAAGTGTACTCAACTGCTGTGGAATATTCCTTCATAGCAGCGTGCATGGTTCACTTTTACATTCTTGTGTGTTGGCCTTCAGGGTTCTTGCAGGAATGGCTCCTCTTATGCTAACTAAATCATCCCTGATGCTGAACATAAATAAGGCGCTGAAATTACTCCCGATGCTGTGAACCGCTCCCTAACTACGGCCTGGAGACTCGTGCTAACCCAGGCGCTGACACTGTCCCTAACCAAGACCCTGACATTACACGTAACTCGGACCCTGACACTACTCCTAGCTCACTCCCTGACACTATACCTAACAAAGGCCATAATGATATTCCTAACTCAGACCCTGACACTGACTCTAACTAAGGCCCTACTGCCGCCAATATCTAAAGTCCTGATACTATCCTGAGTTAATATCCTGACCCAGGTCTTACCAAGGTCCTGAAACTGACCCAAAGTAAGCCTTGATGCTGTCCGAAAATGAGGTCCTGAGGCTCTCCCTAACAGAGGCCCTGATAATGTCTTTAATGAAGACCCTCAGGCTGATCCCACAGAGGCCCTTCTGCTGCTCCTAAGTCATGCCCTGACTCTTTCCCTAACTCAGATCCTAAAGATAGGCCTCACTTAGGCACTTGGGCTATACCTTCCTTATGCTCTGACGCTGTCTGTATAGGAAGACCTGGCAGTGGTCCTGATTTAGGCCCTGACGCTGGTCCTAAGTAAGGCCCTGATGCTCTCAATAACGAAGGTCTTCACGCATTTCCTGGGTCATTTCGCGACGCTATCCCTGGCCCGGAACCTGACTCTGTCCCAAGCTCATGTCCTGCATCTTATCCTAAATGAAACCCTAATAGTATCCCTAACTAAGCCCTGATTAAACCTAACAAGGGCCTTCACACTATCTCTCACCAACACCCAGAATATATCCCTAATGGTCCCTGCTGCAATCAATAACTAAAATCCGGACACTGTCCTGAGCTATTACCCTGACTCCTTTCTATCCACTGTCCTGATACTTTCCAAAAGAAAGCCTGTTGCCGTCCTTAGGTGAAGACCTGAGGCTGTGCCTAACTCAGGCCCTGAAACTTTCCCTAACTGAGGCCTTGATTCTGTGACTAACACAGGCCCTGCTCATTTCTTTCACTATGACCCGAATGCTGACCCAACAAAGGCCCTGATGCTATTCCTACGTCATGCCCTGTGTCTCCAGCTAGTGGGCTGACACTAGGCCGCACTCAGGCCTAGATGTTCTCCCTAAGTCAGGCTCTGACGCTGTCCCTACCCGAAACCCTGACACAGGTCCTAAATTAGGCCCTGATTCTCTAAGTAACTAAGGTCTTGACACCAACCCAGGTCATTGGCTGACACTATCCCTGGCTCGGATCGTGACTCTGTCCCAAGCTAATGTCCTGCATCTTATCCTAATTGAAACCCTAATACTCTCCCTAACTAAGTCGCTCACTGATCCTAACTAAGACTTTCACCCTATCTCTCACTAAGGCCCAGAATCTGTCCCTAACATGGGACCTTCTGCAGTCAATAATGAAAATCCAGACACTATCCTGAGCTAATATCCTGACACATTTCTATCCACCCACCAGACACAGTCCCAAAGAAAGGCCTGTCGCTGTCCTTAACTGAAGACGAGAGGCTGTGCCTAACTCAGGACCTCAAGATTTCCCTAACTGAGGCCTCGATTCTCTGACTCACTCAGGCCCTGCTCATGTCTTTCACTATGACCCGAATGCTGACTCCACAAACGCCCTGAATGCTGCTCCTAAGTCATGCCCTGACAGTGTCTGCATCTAGGGGCCTCACTCAGGCCCTCACCTTCTCCCTATATCAGGCTCTGACGCTGTCCCTACCCGAAGCCCTGGCACAGGTCTTAAATTAGGCCCTGATTCTCTAAGTACCTAAGGGCTTGATTCCAAACCTAGGTCATTACCTGACACTAGCCCTAGACCTGAATGTAACCTTGTCCGTTGCTAATGTCAAATTTATCTAAAGAGATTCTTTAGGATGAAATTCTTTCATCTTCTGAATAGAGTTTTCTGAAAAAAATAATGTTTAAACTCTTACTGACCTTAAACAAAATGTACTCAACTTCTGCGGAATATTCCTTTATACCAGCGTGTATGGTTTCCTTCTGCATCTGCGTGTGTTGGCTTAAAGGGTGCTTGTAGGAATGCCTACTGTTATGCTAACTAAATCCCTGATGCTGTCCCTAAATAACGTCCTGAAATTAGTCTCAAGGCTGTGAACCTGTCCCAAACTGAGGCCTGGAGGCTCATCCTAGCTCAGGTCCTGACACTGTCCCTAGCAAAGGCCCTCACACAACTCCTAGCTCAGTCCCTGACACTATACCTAACAAAGGCTATAATGCTAGTCCTAACTCAGGCCCTGACACTGTTTCTAACTACAGCCCAGCTGCCGCCAATATCTAAAATCCTGATACTATCCTGAGTTAATATCCTGACCCAGGTCTTACCAAGGTCCTGAAACTGACCCAAAGTAAGCCTTGATGCTGTCCATAAATAAGGCCCTGAGGCTCTCCCTAACAGAGGCCCTGATAATGTCTTTAGTGAAGAACCTGACGCTGATCCCACAGAGGCCCTTCTGCTGCTCCTAAGTCATGCCCTGACAGTGTCCCGAACTCAGGCCCTAAACATAAGCCTCACTTAGGCCCTTTGGCTGTACCTTCCTTATGCTCTGACGCTGTCTGTATAGGAAGCCCTGGCAGTGGTCCTGATTTAGGCCCTCACGCTGGTCCTAAGTAAGGCCCTCACGCTGGTCCTAAGTAAGGCCCTGAGGCTCTCAATAACGAAGGTCTTCACGCTTTTCCTGGGTCATTTCGTGACGCTATCCCTGGCCCGGAACCTGACTCTGTCCCAAGCTCATGTCCTGCATCTTATCCTAAATGAAACCCTAATAGTATCCCTAACTAAGCCCTGACCAATCCGAACAAAGGCCTTGACACTATCTCTCACTAAAGCCCGGAATCTGTCCCTAACATGGGACCTGTTGCAATCAATAACTAAAACCCGGACACTGTCCTGAGCTAATATCCTGACTCATTTCTATCCACTGTTCTGATACTTTCCAAAAGAAAGCCTGTTGCCGTCCTTAAGTGAAGACCTGAGGCTGTGCCTAACTCAGGCCCTGAAGCTTTCCCTAACTGAGGCCTTGATTCTGTGACTAACACAGGCCCTGTTCATGTCTTTCACTATGACCTGCATGCTGACCCCACAAAGGCCCTGATGCTGTTCCTACGTCATGCCCTGACTGTGTCTCCAGCAGGTGGGCTGGCACTAGGCCTCACTCAGGCCTAGACGTTCTCCCTAAGTCAGGCTCTGACGCTGTCCCTACCCGAAGCCCTGACACAGGTCCTAAATTAGGCCCTGATTCTCTAAATAACTAAGGTCATGACACCAACCCAGGTCATTTTCTGACACTATCCCTGGCTCGGACCATGAGTCTGTCCCAAGCTCATGTCCTGCATCTTATCCTAAATGAAACCCTAATAGTATCCCTAACTAAGCCCTGACTAATCCGAACAAAGGCCTTGATACTATCTCTCACTAAAGCCCGGAATCTGTCCCTAACATGGGACCTGTTGCAATCAATAACTAAAATCCGGAAACTGTCCTGAGGTAATTTCCTGACACATTTCTATGCACGATCCTGACACTGTCCCAAACCTGTCGGTGTAATTAAATGAAGACCTGACGCTGTGCCTAACTCAGGCCCTGAAGCTTTCCCTAAGTGAGGCCTTGATTCTGTGACTCACTCAAGGCCTGCTCATGTCTTTCACTATGACCTTTCGCTGACCCAACCAAGGTGTTTCTGCTGCTCCTAAGTCGTACCCTGACTGTGTCTGCAGCTAGGGGGCTGACGCTAGGCCTCACTCAGGCCTTGACGTTCTCCATAAGTCAGGTCTGAATCTGTCCCTACCGAAAATCTTGACGCAGGTCCTAAATTTTAGGCCTTGATTCTCTAAGTAACTAAGGTCTTGACACCAAATCCAGGTCATTAACTGACACTACCCCTAGACCTTAATCTAATCTTGACTTTAGCTAATGTCAAGTTTAGGGGAAGAGATTCTTTACGATGAAATTCTTTCATCATATGAATATTGGTTTCTTAAAACAATAATTTTTAAACTCTTGTTAACCTTAAACAAAGTGTACTCAACTGCTGTGGAATATTCCTTCATAGCAGCGTGCATGGTTCACTTTTACATTCTTGTGTGTTGGCCTTCAGGGTTCTTGCAGGAATGGCTCCTCTTATGCTAACTAAATCATCCCTGATGCTGAACATAAATAAGGCGCTGAAATTACTCCCGATGCTGTGAACCGCTCCCTAACTACGGCCTGGAGACTCGTGCTAACCCAGGCGCTGACACTGTCCCTAACCAAGACCCTGACATTACACGTAACTCGGACCCTGACACTACTCCTAGCTCACTCCCTGACACTATACCTAACAAAGGCCATAATGATATTCCTAACTCAGACCCTGACACTGACTCTAACTAAGGCCCTACTGCCGCCAATATCTAAAGTCCTGATACTATCCTGAGTTAATATCCTGACCCAGGTCTTACCAAGGTCCTGAAACTGACCCAAAGTAAGCCTTGATGCTGTCCGAAAATGAGGTCCTGAGGCTCTCCCTAACAGAGGCCCTGATAATGTCTTTAATGAAGACCCTCAGGCTGATCCCACAGAGGCCCTTCTGCTGCTCCTAAGTCATGCCCTGACTCTTTCCCTAACTCAGATCCTAAAGATAGGCCTCACTTAGGCACTTGGGCTATACCTTCCTTATGCTCTGACGCTGTCTGTATAGGAAGACCTGGCAGTGGTCCTGATTTAGGCCCTGACGCTGGTCCTAAGTAAGGCCCTGATGCTCTCAATAACGAAGGTCTTCACGCATTTCCTGGGTCATTTCGCGACGCTATCCCTGGCCCGGAACCTGACTCTGTCCCAAGCTCATGTCCTGCATCTTATCCTAAATGAAACCCTAATAGTATCCCTAACTAAGCCCTGATTAAACCTAACAAGGGCCTTCACACTATCTCTCACCAACACCCAGAATATATCCCTAATGGTCCCTGCTGCAATCAATAACTAAAATCCGGACACTGTCCTGAGCTATTACCCTGACTCCTTTCTATCCACTGTCCTGATACTTTCCAAAAGAAAGCCTGTTGCCGTCCTTAGGTGAAGACCTGAGGCTGTGCCTAACTCAGGCCCTGAAACTTTCCCTAACTGAGGCCTTGATTCTGTGACTAACACAGGCCCTGCTCATTTCTTTCACTATGACCCGAATGCTGACCCAACAAAGGCCCTGATGCTATTCCTACGTCATGCCCTGTGTCTCCAGCTAGTGGGCTGACACTAGGCCGCACTCAGGCCTAGATGTTCTCCCTAAGTCAGGCTCTGACGCTGTCCCTACCCGAAACCCTGACACAGGTCCTAAATTAGGCCCTGATTCTCTAAGTAACTAAGGTCTTGACACCAACCCAGGTCATTGGCTGACACTATCCCTGGCTCGGATCGTGACTCTGTCCCAAGCTAA
This sequence comes from Kogia breviceps, assembly GCF_026419965.1. Taxonomy (NCBI): domain Eukaryota; kingdom Metazoa; phylum Chordata; class Mammalia; order Artiodactyla; family Physeteridae; genus Kogia; species Kogia breviceps. Next base: position 69,206,264 of record NC_081310.1, on the reverse strand, counting down.
TGTCCTGCATCTTATCCTAATTGAAACCCTAATACTCTCCCTAACTAAGGCGCTCACTGATCCTAACTAAGACTTTCACCCTATCTCTCACTAAGGCCCAGAATCTGTCCCTAACATGGGACCTTCTGCAGTCAATAATGAAAATCCGGACACTATCCTGAGCTAATATCCTGACACATTTCTATCCACCCACCAGACACAGTCCCAAAGAAAGGCCTGTCGCTGTCCTTAACTGAAGACGAGAGGCTGTGCCTAACTCAGGACCTCAAGATTTCCCTAACTGAGGCCTCGATTCTCTGACTCACTCAGGCCCTGCTCATGTCTTTCACTATGACCCGAATGCTGACTCCACAAACGCCCTGAATGCTGCTCCTAAGTCATGCCCTGACAGTGTCTGCATCTAGGGGCCTCACTCAGGCCCTCACCTTCTCCCTATATCAGGCTCTGACGCTGTCCCTACCCGAAGCCCTGGCACAGGTCTTAAATTAGGCCCTGATTCTCTAAGTACCTAAGGGCTTGATTCCAAACCTAGGTCATTACCTGACACTAGCCCTAGACCTGAATGTAACCTTGTCCGTTGCTAATGTCAAATTTATCTAAAGAGATTCTTTAGGATGAAATTCTTTCATCTTCTGAATAGAGTTTTCTGAAAAAAATAATGTTTAAACTCTTACTGACCTTAAACAAAATGTACTCAACTTCTGCGGAATATTCCTTTATACCAGCGTGTATGGTTTCCTTCTGCATCTGCGTGTGTTGGCTTAAAGGGTGCTTGTAGGAATGCCTACTGTTATGCTAACTAAATCCCTGATGCTGTCCCTAAATAACGTCCTGAAATTAGTCTCAAGGCTGTGAACCTGTCCCAAACTGAGGCCTGGAGGCTCATCCTAGCTCAGGTCCTGACACTGTCCCTAGCAAAGGCCCTCACACAACTCCTAGCTCAGTCCCTGACACTATACCTAACAAAGGCTATAATGCTAGTCCTAACTCAGGCCCTGACACTGTTTCTAACTACAGCCCAGCTGCCGCCAATATCTAAAATCCTGATACTATCCTGAGTTAATATCCTGACCCAGGTCTTACCAAGGTCCTGAAACTGACCCAAAGTAAGCCTTGATGCTGTCCATAAATAAGGCCCTGAGGCTCTCCCTAACAGAGGCCCTGATAATGTCTTTAGTGAAGAACCTGACGCTGATCCCACAGAGGCCCTTCTGCTGCTCCTAAGTCATGCCCTGACAGTGTCCCGAACTCAGGCCCTAAACATAAGCCTCACTTAGGCCCTTTGGCTGTACCTTCCTTATGCTCTGACGCTGTCTGTATAGGAAGCCCTGGCAGTGGTCCTGATTTAGGCCCTCACGCTGGTCCTAAGTAAGGCCCTCACGCTGGTCCTAAGTAAGGCCCTGAGGCTCTCAATAACGAAGGTCTTCACGCTTTTCCTGGGTCATTTCGTGACGCTATCCCTGGCCCGGAACCTGACTCTGTCCCAAGCTCATGTCCTGCATCTTATCCTAAATGAAACCCTAATAGTATCCCTAACTAAGCCCTGACCAATCCGAACAAAGGCCTTGACACTATCTCTCACTAAAGCCCGGAATCTGTCCCTAACATGGCACCTGTTGCAATCAATAACTAAAATCCGGACACTGTCCTGAGATAATTTCCTGACACATTTCTATGCACGATCCTGACACTGTCCCAAACCGGTCGGTGTCTTTAAGTGAAGACCAGACACTGTGCCTAACTCAGGCCCTGAAGCTTTCCCTAAGTGAGGCCTTGATTCTGTGACTCACTCAAGGCCTGCTCATGTCTTTCACTATGACCTTTCGCTGACCCAACCAAGGTGTTTATGCTGCTCCTAAGTCATGCCCTGACTGTGTCTACAGCTACGGGGCTGACGATAGGCCTCACTCAGGCCCTGACGTTCTCCATAAGTCAAGTCTGACGCTGTCCCTACCGAAAATCTTGACGCAGGTCCTAAATTTTAGGCCTTGATTCTCTAAGTAACTAAGGTCTTGACACTAAATCTAGGTCATTAACTGACACTACCCCTAGACCTGAATCTAATCTTGACTTTAGCTAATGTCAAGTTTAGGGAAAGAGATTCTTTATGACGAAATTCTTTCATCATATGAATATTGGTTTCTTAAAAAAATAAATTTTAAACTCTTGTTAACCTTAAACAAAGTGTACTCAACTGCTGTGGAATATTCCTTCATAGCAGCGTGCATGGTTCACTTTTACATTCTTGTGTGTTGGCCTTCAGGGTTCTTGCAGGAATGGCTCCTCTTATGCTAACTAAATCATCCCTGATGCTGAACATAAATAAGGCGCTGAAATTACTCCCGATGCTCTGAACCTGTCCCTAACTACGGCCTGGAGACTCGTGCTAAACCAGGCCCTGACACTGTCCCAAACCAAGACCCTGACATTACACGTAACTCGGACCCTGACACTACTCCTAGCTCAGTCCCTGACACTATTACCTAACAAAGCCCATAATGATATTCCTAACTCAGACCCTGACACTGACTCTAACTAAGGCCCTACTGCCGCCAATATCTAAAGTCCTGATGCTATCCTGAGTTAATATCCTGACCCAGGTCTTACCAAGGTCCTGAAACTGACCCAAAGTAAGCCTTGATGCTGTCTGAAAATGAGGCCCTGAGGCTCTCCCTAACAGAGGCCCTGATAATGTCTTTAGTGAAGACCCTCACGCTGATCCCACAGAGGCCCTTCTGCTGCTCCTAAGTCATGCCCTGACAGTGTCCCGAACTCAGGCCCTAAACATAAGCCTCACTTAGGCCCTTTGGCTGTACCTTCCTTATGCTCTGACGCTGTCTGTATAGGAAGCCCTGGCAGTGGTCCTGATTTAGGCCCTCACGCTGGTCCTAAGTAAGGCCCTGAGGCTCTCAATAACGAAGGTCTTCACGCTTTTCCTGGGTCATTTCGTGACGCTATCCCTGGCCCGGAACCTGACTCTGTCCCAAGCTCATGTCCTGCATCTTATCCTAAATGAAACCCTAATAGTATCCCTAACTAAGCCCTGACTAATCCGAACAAAGGCCTTGACACTATCTCTCACTAAAGCCCGGAATCTGTCCCTAACATGGGACCTGTTGCAATCAATAACTAAAACCCGGACACTGTCCTGAGCTAATATCCTGACTCATTTCTATCCACTGTTCTGATACTTTCCAAAAGAAAGCCTGTTGCCGTCCTTAAGTGAAGACCTGAGGCTGTGCCTAACTCAGGCCCTGAAGCTTTCCCTAACTGAGGCCTTGATTCTGTGACTAACACAGGCCCTGTTCATGTCTTTCACTATGACCTGCATGCTGACCCCACAAAGGCCCTGATGCTGTTCCTACGTCATGCCCTGACTGTGTCTCCAGCAGGTGGGCTGGCACTAGGCCTCACTCAGGCCTAGACGTTCTCCCTAAGTCAGGCTCTGACGCTGTCCCTACCCGAAGCCCTGACACAGGTCCTAAATTAGGCCCTGATTCTCTAAATAACTAAGGTCATGACACCAACCCAGGTCATTTTCTGACACTATCCCTGGCTCGGACCATGAGTCTGTCCCAAGCTCATGTCCTGCATCTTATCCTAAATGAAACCCTAATAGTATCCCTAACTAAGCCCTGACTAATCCGAACAAAGGCCTTGATACTATCTCTCACTAAAGCCCGGAATCTGTCCCTAACATGGGACCTGTTGCAATCAATAACTAAAATCCGGAAACTGTCCTGAGGTAATTTCCTGACACATTTCTATGCACGATCCTGACACTGTCCCAAACCTGTCGGTGTAATTAAATGAAGACCTGACGCTGTGCCTAACTCAGGCCCTGAAGCTTTCCCTAAGTGAGGCCTTGATTCTGTGACTCACTCAAGGCCTGCTCATGTCTTTCACTATGACCTTTCGCTGACCCAACCAAGGTGTTTCTGCTGCTCCTAAGTCGTACCCTGACTGTGTCTGCAGCTAGGGGGCTGACGCTAGGCCTCACTCAGGCCTTGACGTTCTCCATAAGTCAGGTCTGAATCTGTCCCTACCGAAAATCTTGACGCAGGTCCTAAATTTTAGGCCTTGATTCTCTAAGTAACTAAGGTCTTGACACCAAATCCAGGTCATTAACTGACACTACCCCTAGACCTTAATCTAATCTTGACTTTAGCTAATGTCAAGTTTAGGGGAAGAGATTCTTTACGATGAAATTCTTTCATCATATGAATATTGGTTTCTTAAAACAATAATTTTTAAACTCTTGTTAACCTTAAACAAAGTGTACTCAACTGCTGTGGAATATTCCTTCATAGCAGCGTGCATGGTTCACTTTTACATTCTTGTGTGTTGGCCTTCAGGGTTCTTGCAGGAATGGCTCCTCTTATGCTAACTAAATCATCCCTGATGCTGAACATAAATAAGGCGCTGAAATTACTCCCGATGCTGTGAACCGCTCCCTAACTACGGCCTGGAGACTCGTGCTAACCCAGGCGCTGACACTGTCCCTAACCAAGACCCTGACATTACACGTAACTCGGACCCTGACACTACTCCTAGCTCACTCCCTGACACTATACCTAACAAAGGCCATAATGATATTCCTAACTCAGACCCTGACACTGACTCTAACTAAGGCCCTACTGCCGCCAATATCTAAAGTCCTGATACTATCCTGAGTTAATATCCTGACCCAGGTCTTACCAAGGTCCTGAAACTGACCCAAAGTAAGCCTTGATGCTGTCCGAAAATGAGGTCCTGAGGCTCTCCCTAACAGAGGCCCTGATAATGTCTTTAATGAAGACCCTCAGGCTGATCCCACAGAGGCCCTTCTGCTGCTCCTAAGTCATGCCCTGACTCTTTCCCTAACTCAGATCCTAAAGATAGGCCTCACTTAGGCACTTGGGCTATACCTTCCTTATGCTCTGACGCTGTCTGTATAGGAAGACCTGGCAGTGGTCCTGATTTAGGCCCTGACGCTGGTCCTAAGTAAGGCCCTGAGGCTCTCAATAACGAAGGTCTTCACGCATTTCCTGGGTCATTTCGCGACGCTATCCCTGGCCCGGAACCTGACTCTGTCCCAAGCTCATGTCCTGCATCTTATCCTAAATGAAACCCTAATAGTATCCCTAACTAAGCCCTGATTAAACCTAACAAGGGCCTTCACACTATCTCTCACCAACACCCAGAATATATCCCTAATGGTCCCTGCTGCAATCAATAACTAAAATCCGGACACTGTCCTGAGCTATTACCCTGACTCCTTTCTATCCACTGTCCTGATACTTTCCAAAAGAAAGCCTGTTGCCGTCCTTAGGTGAAGACCTGAGGCTGTGCCTAACTCAGGCCCTGAAACTTTCCCTAACTGAGGCCTTGATTCTGTGACTAACACAGGCCCTGCTCATTTCTTTCACTATGACCCGAATGCTGACCCAACAAAGGCCCTGATGCTATTCCTACGTCATGCCCTGTGTCTCCAGCTAGTGGGCTGACACTAGGCCGCACTCAGGCCTAGATGTTCTCCCTAAGTCAGGCTCTGACGCTGTCCCTACCCGAAACCCTGACACAGGTCCTAAATTAGGCCCTGATTCTCTAAGTAACTAAGGTCTTGACACCAACCCAGGTCATTGGCTGACACTATCCCTGGCTCGGATCGTGACTCTGTCCCAAGCTAATGTCCTGCATCTTATCCTAATTGAAACCCTAATACTCTCCCTAACTAAGGCGCTCACTGATCCTAACTAAGACTTTCACCCTATCTCTCACTAAGGCCCAGAATCTGTCCCTAACATGGGACCTTCTGCAGTCAATAATGAAAATCCGGACACTATCCTGAGCTAATATCCTGACACATTTCTATCCACCCACCAGACACAGTCCCAAAGAAAGGCCTGTCGCTGTCCTTAACTGAAGACGAGAGGCTGTGCCTAACTCAGGACCTCAAGATTTCCCTAACTGAGGCCTCGATTCTCTGACTCACTCAGGCCCTGCTCATGTCTTTCACTATGACCCGAATGCTGACTCCACAAACGCCCTGAATGCTGCTCCTAAGTCATGCCCTGACAGTGTCTGCATCTAGGGGCCTCACTCAGGCCCTCACCTTCTCCCTATATCAGGCTCTGACGCTGTCCCTACCCGAAGCCCTGGCACAGGTCTTAAATTAGGCCCTGATTCTCTAAGTACCTAAGGGCTTGATTCCAAACCTAGGTCATTACCTGACACTAGCCCTAGACCTGAATGTAACCTTGTCCGTTGCTAATGTCAAATTTATCTAAAGAGATTCTTTAGGATGAAATTCTTTCATCTTCTGAATAGAGTTTTCTGAAAAAAATAATGTTTAAACTCTTACTGACCTTAAACAAAATGTACTCAACTTCTGCGGAATATTCCTTTATACCAGCGTGTATGGTTTCCTTCTGCATCTGCGTGTGTTGGCTTAAAGGGTGCTTGTAGGAATGCCTACTGTTATGCTAACTAAATCCCTGATGCTGTCCCTAAATAACGTCCTGAAATTAGTCTCAAGGCTGTGAACCTGTCCCAAACTGAGGCCTGGAGGCTCATCCTAGCTCAGGTCCTGACACTGTCCCTAGCAAAGGCCCTCACACAACTCCTAGCTCAGTCCCTGACACTATACCTAACAAAGGCTATAATGCTAGTCCTAACTCAGGCCCTGACACTGTTTCTAACTACAGCCCAGCTGCCGCCAATATCTAAAATCCTGATACTATCCTGAGTTAATATCCTGACCCAGGTCTTACCAAGGTCCTGAAACTGACCCAAAGTAAGCCTTGATGCTGTCCATAAATAAGGCCCTGAGGCTCTCCCTAACAGAGGCCCTGATAATGTCTTTAGTGAAGAACCTGACGCTGATCCCACAGAGGCCCTTCTGCTGCTCCTAAGTCATGCCCTGACAGTGTCCCGAACTCAGGCCCTAAACATAAGCCTCACTTAGGCCCTTTGGCTGTACCTTCCTTATGCTCTGACGCTGTCTGTATAGGAAGCCCTGGCAGTGGTCCTGATTTAGGCCCTCACGCTGGTCCTAAGTAAGGCCCTCACGCTGGTCCTAAGTAAGGCCCTGAGGCTCTCAATAACGAAGGTCTTCACGCTTTTCCTGGGTCATTTCGTGACGCTATCCCTGGCCCGGAACCTGACTCTGTCCCAAGCTCATGTCCTGCATCTTATCCTAAATGAAACCCTAATAGTATCCCTAACTAAGCCCTGACCAATCCGAACAAAGGCCTTGACACTATCTCTCACTAAAGCCCGGAATCTGTCCCTAACATGGCACCTGTTGCAATCAATAACTAAAATCCGGACACTGTCCTGAGATAATTTCCTGACACATTTCTATGCACGATCCTGACACTGTCCCAAACCGGTCGGTGTCTTTAAGTGAAGACCAGACACTGTGCCTAACTCAGGCCCTGAAGCTTTCCCTAAGTGAGGCCTTGATTCTGTGACTCACTCAAGGCCTGCTCATGTCTTTCACTATGACCTTTCGCTGACCCAACCAAGGTGTTTATGCTGCTCCTAAGTCATGCCCTGACTGTGTCTACAGCTACGGGGCTGACGATAGGCCTCACTCAGGCCCTGACGTTCTCCATAAGTCAAGTCTGACGCTGTCCCTACCGAAAATCTTGACGCAGGTCCTAAATTTTAGGCCTTGATTCTCTAAGTAACTAAGGTCTTGACACTAAATCTAGGTCATTAACTGACACTACCCCTAGACCTGAATCTAATCTTGACTTTAGCTAATGTCAAGTTTAGGGAAAGAGATTCTTTATGACGAAATTCTTTCATCATATGAATATTGGTTTCTTAAAAAAATAAATTTTAAACTCTTGTTAACCTTAAACAAAGTGTACTCAACTGCTGTGGAATATTCCTTCATAGCAGCGTGCATGGTTCACTTTTACATTCTTGTGTGTTGGCCTTCAGGGTTCTTGCAGGAATGGCTCCTCTTATGCTAACTAAATCATCCCTGATGCTGAACATAAATAAGGCGCTGAAATTACTCCCGATGCTCTGAACCTGTCCCTAACTACGGCCTGGAGACTCGTGCTAAACCAGGCCCTGACACTGTCCCAAACCAAGACCCTGACATTACACGTAACTCGGACCCTGACACTACTCCTAGCTCAGTCCCTGACACTATTACCTAACAAAGCCCATAATGATATTCCTAACTCAGACCCTGACACTGACTCTAACTAAGGCCCTACTGCCGCCAATATCTAAAGTCCTGATGCTATCCTGAGTTAATATCCTGACCCAGGTCTTACCAAGGTCCTGAAACTGACCCAAAGTAAGCCTTGATGCTGTCTGAAAATGAGGCCCTGAGGCTCTCCCTAACAGAGGCCCTGATAATGTCTTTAGTGAAGACCCTCACGCTGATCCCACAGAGGCCCTTCTGCTGCTCCTAAGTCATGCCCTGACAGTGTCCCGAACTCAGGCCCTAAACATAAGCCTCACTTAGGCCCTTTGGCTGTACCTTCCTTATGCTCTGACGCTGTCTGTATAGGAAGCCCTGGCAGTGGTCCTGATTTAGGCCCTCACGCTGGTCCTAAGTAAGGCCCTGAGGCTCTCAATAACGAAGGTCTTCACGCTTTTCCTGGGTCATTTCGTGACGCTATCCCTGGCCCGGAACCTGACTCTGTCCCAAGCTCATGTCCTGCATCTTATCCTAAATGAAACCCTAATAGTATCCCTAACTAAGCCCTGACTAATCCGAACAAAGGCCTTGACACTATCTCTCACTAAAGCCCGGAATCTGTCCCTAACATGGGACCTGTTGCAATCAATAACTAAAACCCGGACACTGTCCTGAGCTAATATCCTGACTCATTTCTATCCACTGTTCTGATACTTTCCAAAAGAAAGCCTGTTGCCGTCCTTAAGTGAAGACCTGAGGCTGTGCCTAACTCAGGCCCTGAAGCTTTCCCTAACTGAGGCCTTGATTCTGTGACTAACACAGGCCCTGTTCATGTCTTTCACTATGACCTGCATGCTGACCCCACAAAGGCCCTGATGCTGTTCCTACGTCATGCCCTGACTGTGTCTCCAGCAGGTGGGCTGGCACTAGGCCTCACTCAGGCCTAGACGTTCTCCCTAAGTCAGGCTCTGACGCTGTCCCTACCCGAAGCCCTGACACAGGTCCTAAATTAGGCCCTGATTCTCTAAATAACTAAGGTCATGACACCAACCCAGGTCATTTTCTGACACTATCCCTGGCTCGGACCATGAGTCTGTCCCAAGCTCATGTCCTGCATCTTATCCTAAATGAAACCCTAATAGTATCCCTAACTAAGCCCTGACTAATCCGAACAAAGGCCTTGATACTATCTCTCACTAAAGCCCGGAATCTGTCCCTAACATGGGACCTGTTGCAATCAATAACTAAAATCCGGAAACTGTCCTGAGGTAATTTCCTGACACATTTCTATGCACGATCCTGACACTGTCCCAAACCTGTCGGTGTAATTAAATGAAGACCTGACGCTGTGCCTAACTCAGGCCCTGAAGCTTTCCCTAAGTGAGGCCTTGATTCTGTGACTCACTCAAGGCCTGCTCATGTCTTTCACTATGACCTTTCGCTGACCCAACCAAGGTGTTTCTGCTGCTCCTAAGTCGTACCCTGACTGTGTCTGCAGCTAGGGGGCTGACGCTAGGCCTCACTCAGGCCTTGACGTTCTCCATAAGTCAGGTCTGAATCTGTCCCTACCGAAAATCTTGACGCAGGTCCTAAATTTTAGGCCTTGATTCTCTAAGTAACTAAGGTCTTGACACCAAATCCAGGTCATTAACTGACACTACCCCTAGACCTTAATCTAATCTTGACTTTAGCTAATGTCAAGTTTAGGGGAAGAGATTCTTTACGATGAAATTCTTTCATCATATGAATATTGGTTTCTTAAAACAATAATTTTTAAACTCTTGTTAACCTTAAACAAAGTGTACTCAACTGCTGTGGAATATTCCTTCATAGCAGCGTGCATGGTTCACTTTTACATTCTTGTGTGTTGGCCTTCAGGGTTCTTGCAGGAATGGCTCCTCTTATGCTAACTAAATCATCCCTGATGCTGAACATAAATAAGGCGCTGAAATTACTCCCGATGCTGTGAACCGCTCCCTAACTACGGCCTGGAGACTCGTGCTAACCCAGGCGCTGACACTGTCCCTAACCAAGACCCTGACATTACACGTAACTCGGACCCTGACACTACTCCTAGCTCACTCCCTGACACTATACCTAACAAAGGCCATAATGATATTCCTAACTCAGACCCTGACACTGACTCTAACTAAGGCCCTACTGCCGCCAATATCTAAAGTCCTGATACTATCCTGAGTTAATATCCTGACCCAGGTCTTACCAAGGTCCTGAAACTGACCCAAAGTAAGCCTTGATGCTGTCCGAAAATGAGGTCCTGAGGCTCTCCCTAACAGAGGCCCTGATAATGTCTTTAATGAAGACCCTCAGGCTGATCCCACAGAGGCCCTTCTGCTGCTCCTAAGTCATGCCCTGACTCTTTCCCTAACTCAGATCCTAAAGATAGGCCTCACTTAGGCACTTGGGCTATACCTTCCTTATGCTCTGACGCTGTCTGTATAGGAAGACCTGGCAGTGGTCCTGATTTAGGCCCTGACGCTGGTCCTAAGTAAGGCCCTGATGCTCTCAATAACGAAGGTCTTCACGCATTTCCTGGGTCATTTCGCGACGCTATCCCTGGCCCGGAACCTGACTCTGTCCCAAGCTCATGTCCTGCATCTTATCCTAAAAGAAACCCTAATAGTATCCCTAACTAAGCCCTGATTAAACCTAACAAGGGCCTTCACACTATCTCTCACCAACACCCAGAATATATCCCTAATGGTCCCTGCTGCAATCAATAACTAAAATCCGGACACTGTCCTGAGCTATTACCCTGACTCCTTTCTATCCACTGTCCTGATACTTTCCAAAAGAAAGCCTGTTGCCGTCCTTAGGTGAAGACCTGAGGCTGTGCCTAACTCAGGCCCTGAAACTTTCCCTAACTGAGGCCTTGATTCTGTGACTAACACAGGCCCTGCTCATTTCTTTCACTATGACCCGAATGCTGACCCAACAAAGGCCCTGATGCTATTCCTACGTCATGCCCTGTGTCTCCAGCTAGTGGGCTGACACTAGGCCGCACTCAGGCCTAGATGTTCTCCCTAAGTCAGGCTCTGACGCTGTCCCTACCCGAAACCCTGACACAGGTCCTAAATTAGGCCCTGATTCTCTAAGTAACTAAGGTCTTGACACCAACCCAGGTCATTGGCTGACACTATCCCTGGCTCGGATCGTGACTCTGTCCCAAGCTAATGTCCTGCATCTTATCCTAATTGAAACCCTAATACTCTCCCTAACTAAGTCGCTCACTGATCCTAACTAAGACTTTCACCCTATCTCTCACTAAGGCCCAGAATCTGTCCCTAACATGGGACCTTCTGCAGTCAATAATGAAAATCCGGACACTATCCTGAGCTAATATCCTGACACATTTCTATCCACCCACCAGACACAGTCCCAAAGAAAGGCCTGTCGCTGTCCTTAACTGAAGACGAGAGGCTGTGCCTAACTCAGGACCTCAAGATTTCCCTAACTGAGGCCTCGATTCTCTGACTCACTCAGGCCCTGCTCATGTCTTTCACTATGACCCGAATGCTGACTCCACAAACGCCCTGAATGCTGCTCCTAAGTCATGCCCTGACAGTGTCTGCATCTAGGGGCCTCACTCAGGCCCTCACCTTCTCCCTATATCAGGCTCTGACGCTGTCCCTACCCGAAGCCCTGGCACAGGTCTTAAATTAGGCCCTGATTCTCTAAGTACCTAAGGGCTTGATTCCAAACCTAGGTCATTACCTGACACTAGCCCTAGACCTGAATGTAACCTTGTCCGTTGCTAATGTCAAATTTATCTAAAGAGATTCTTTAGGATGAAATTCTTTCATCTTCTGAATAGAGTTTTCTGAAAAAAATAATGTTTAAACTCTTACTGACCTTAAACAAAATGTACTCAACTTCTGCGGAATATTCCTTTATACCAGCGTGTATGGTTTCCTTCTGCATCTGCGTGTGTTGGCTTAAAGGGTGCTTGTAGGAATGCCTACTGTTATGCTAACTAAATCCCTGATGCTGTCCCTAAATAACGTCCTGAAATTAGTCTCAAGGCTGTGAACCTGTCCCAAACTGAGGCCTGGAGGCTCATCCTAGCTCAGGTCCTGACACTGTCCCTAGCAAAGGCCCTCACACAACTCCTAGCTCAGTCCCTGACACTATACCTAACAAAGGCTATAATGCTAGTCCTAACTCAGGCCCTGACACTGTTTCTAACTACAGCCCAGCTGCCGCCAATATCTAAAATCCTGATACTATCCTGAGTTAATATCCTGACCCAGGTCTTACCAAGGTCCTGAAACTGACCCAAAGTAAGCCTTGATGCTGTCCATAAATAAGGCCCTGAGGCTCTCCCTAACAGAGGCCCTGATAATGTCTTTAGTGAAGAACCTGACGCTGATCCCACAGAGGCCCTTCTGCTGCTCCTAAGTCATGCCCTGACAGTGTCCCGAACTCAGGCCCTAAACATAAGCCTCACTTAGGCCCTTTGGCTGTACCTTCCTTATGCTCTGACGCTGTCTGTATAGGAAGCCCTGGCAGTGGTCCTGATTTAGGCCCTCACGCTGGTCCTAAGTAAGGCCCTCACGCTGGTCCTAAGTAAGGCCCTGAGGCTCTCAATAACGAAGGTCTTCACGCTTTTCCTGGGTCATTTCGTGACGCTATCCCTGGCCCGGAACCTGACTCTGTCCCAAGCTCATGTCCTGCATCTTATCCTAAATGAAACCCTAATAGTATCCCTAACTAAGCCCTGACCAATCCGAACAAAGGCCTTGACACTATCTCTCACTAAAGCCCGGAATCTGTCCCTAACATGGCACCTGTTGCAATCAATAACTAAAATCCGGACACTGTCCTGAGATAATTTCCTGACACATTTCTATGCACGATCCTGACACTGTCCCAAACCGGTCGGTGTCTTTAAGTGAAGACCAGACACTGTGCCTAACTCAGGCCCTGAAGCTTTCCCTAAGTGAGGCCTTGATTCTGTGACTCACTCAAGGCCTGCTCATGTCTTTCACTATGACCTTTCGCTGACCCAACCAAGGTGTTTATGCTGCTCCTAAGTCATGCCCTGACTGTGTCTACAGCTACGGGGCTGACGATAGGCCTCACTCAGGCCCTGACGTTCTCCATAAGTCAAGTCTGACGCTGTCCCTACCGAAAATCTTGACGCAGGTCCTAAATTTTAGGCCTTGATTCTCTAAGTAACTAAGGTCTTGACACTAAATCTAGGTCATTAACTGACACTACCCCTAGACCTGAATCTAATCTTGACTTTAGCTAATGTCAAGTTTAGGGAAAGAGATTCTTTATGACGAAATTCTTTCATCATATGAATATTGGTTTCTTAAAAAAATAAATTTTAAACTCTTGTTAACCTTAAACAAAGTGTACTCAACTGCTGTGGAATATTCCTTCATAGCAGCGTGCATGGTTCACTTTTACATTCTTGTGTGTTGGCCTTCAGGGTTCTTGCAGGAATGGCTCCTCTTATGCTAACTAAATCATCCCTGATGCTGAACATAAATAAGGCGCTGAAATTACTCCCGATGCTCTGAACCTGTCCCTAACTACGGCCTGGAGACTCGTGCTAAACCAGGCCCTGACACTGTCCCAAACCAAGACCCTGACATTACACGTAACTCGGACCCTGACACTACTCCTAGCTCAGTCCCTGACACTATTACCTAACAAAGCCCATAATGATATTCCTAACTCAGACCCTGACACTGACTCTAACTAAGGCCCTACTGCCGCCAATATCTAAAGTCCTGATGCTATCCTGAGTTAATATCCTGACCCAGGTCTTACCAAGGTCCTGAAACTGACCCAAAGTAAGCCTTGATGCTGTCTGAAAATGAGGCCCTGAGGCTCTCCCTAACAGAGGCCCTGATAATGTCTTTAGTGAAGACCCTCACGCTGATCCCACAGAGGCCCTTCTGCTGCTCCTAAGTCATGCCCTGACAGTGTCCCGAACTCAGGCCCTAAACATAAGCCTCACTTAGGCCCTTTGGCTGTACCTTCCTTATGCTCTGACGCTGTCTGTATAGGAAGCCCTGGCAGTGGTCCTGATTTAGGCCCTCACGCTGGTCCTAAGTAAGGCCCTGAGGCTCTCAATAACGAAGGTCTTCACGCTTTTCCTGGGTCATTTCGTGACGCTATCCCTGGCCCGGAACCTGACTCTGTCCCAAGCTCATGTCCTGCATCTTATCCTAAATGAAACCCTAATAGTATCCCTAACTAAGCCCTGACTAATCCGAACAAAGGCCTTGACACTATCTCTCACTAAAGCCCGGAATCTGTCCCTAACATGGGACCTGTTGCAATCAATAACTAAAACCCGGACACTGTCCTGAGCTAATATCCTGACTCATTTCTATCCACTGTTCTGATACTTTCCAAAAGAAAGCCTGTTGCCGTCCTTAAGTGAAGACCTGAGGCTGTGCCTAACTCAGGCCCTGAAGCTTTCCCTAACTGAGGCCTTGATTCTGTGACTAACACAGGCCCTGTTCATGTCTTTCACTATGACCTGCATGCTGACCCCACAAAGGCCCTGATGCTGTTCCTACGTCATGCCCTGACTGTGTCTCCAGCAGGTGGGCTGGCACTAGGCCTCACTCAGGCCTAGACGTTCTCCCTAAGTCAGGCTCTGACGCTGTCCCTACCCGAAGCCCTGACACAGGTCCTAAATTAGGCCCTGATTCTCTAAATAACTAAGGTCATGACACCAACCCAGGTCATTTTCTGACACTATCCCTGGCTCGGACCATGAGTCTGTCCCAAGCTCATGTCCTGCATCTTATCCTAAATGAAACCCTAATAGTATCCCTAACTAAGCCCTGACTAATCCGAACAAAGGCCTTGATACTATCTCTCACTAAAGCCCGGAATCTGTCCCTAACATGGGACCTGTTGCAATCAATAACTAAAATCCGGAAACTGTCCTGAGGTAATTTCCTGACACATTTCTATGCACGATCCTGACACTGTCCCAAACCTGTCGGTGTAATTAAATGAAGACCTGACGCTGTGCCTAACTCAGGCCCTGAAGCTTTCCCTAAGTGAGGCCTTGATTCTGTGACTCACTCAAGGCCTGCTCATGTCTTTCACTATGACCTTTCGCTGACCCAACCAAGGTGTTTCTGCTGCTCCTAAGTCGTACCCTGACTGTGTCTGCAGCTAGGGGGCTGACGCTAGGCCTCACTCAGGCCTTGACGTTCTCCATAAGTCAGGTCTGAATCTGTCCCTACCGAAAATCTTGACGCAGGTCCTAAATTTTAGGCCTTGATTCTCTAAGTAACTAAGGTCTTGACACCAAATCCAGGTCATTAACTGACACTACCCCTAGACCTTAATCTAATCTTGACTTTAGCTAATGTCAAGTTTAGGGGAAGAGATTCTTTACGATGAAATTCTTTCATCATATGAATATTGGTTTCTTAAAACAATAATTTTTAAACTCTTGTTAACCTTAAACAAAGTGTACTCAACTGCTGTGGAATATTCCTTCATAGCAGCGTGCATGGTTCACTTTTACATTCTTGTGTGTTGGCCTTCAGGGTTCTTGCAGGAATGGCTCCTCTTATGCTAACTAAATCATCCCTGATGCTGAACATAAATAAGGCGCTGAAATTACTCCCGATGCTGTGAACCGCTCCCTAACTACGGCCTGGAGACTCGTGCTAACCCAGGCGCTGACACTGTCCCTAACCAAGACCCTGACATTACACGTAACTCGGACCCTGACACTACTCCTAGCTCACTCCCTGACACTATACCTAACAAAGGCCATAATGATATTCCTAACTCAGACCCTGACACTGACTCTAACTAAGGCCCTACTGCCGCCAATATCTAAAGTCCTGATACTATCCTGAGTTAATATCCTGACCCAGGTCTTACCAAGGTCCTGAAACTGACCCAAAGTAAGCCTTGATGCTGTCCGAAAATGAGGTCCTGAGGCTCTCCCTAACAGAGGCCCTGATAATGTCTTTAATGAAGACCCTCAGGCTGATCCCACAGAGGCCCTTCTGCTGCTCCTAAGTCATGCCCTGACTCTTTCCCTAACTCAGATCCTAAAGATAGGCCTCACTTAGGCACTTGGGCTATACCTTCCTTATGCTCTGACGCTGTCTGTATAGGAAGACCTGGCAGTGGTCCTGATTTAGGCCCTGACGCTGGTCCTAAGTAAGGCCCTGATGCTCTCAATAACGAAGGTCTTCACGCATTTCCTGGGTCATTTCGCGACGCTATCCCTGGCCCGGAACCTGACTCTGTCCCAAGCTCATGTCCTGCATCTTATCCTAAATGAAACCCTAATAGTATCCCTAACTAAGCCCTGATTAAACCTAACAAGGGCCTTCACACTATCTCTCACCAACACCCAGAATATATCCCTAATGGTCCCTGCTGCAATCAATAACTAAAATCCGGACACTGTCCTGAGCTATTACCCTGACTCCTTTCTATCCACTGTCCTGATACTTTCCAAAAGAAAGCCTGTTGCCGTCCTTAGGTGAAGACCTGAGGCTGTGCCTAACTCAGGCCCTGAAACTTTCCCTAACTGAGGCCTTGATTCTGTGACTAACACAGGCCCTGCTCATTTCTTTCACTATGACCCGAATGCTGACCCAACAAAGGCCCTGATGCTATTCCTACGTCATGCCCTGTGTCTCCAGCTAGTGGGCTGACACTAGGCCGCACTCAGGCCTAGATGTTCTCCCTAAGTCAGGCTCTGACGCTGTCCCTACCCGAAACCCTGACACAGGTCCTAAATTAGGCCCTGATTCTCTAAGTAACTAAGGTCTTGACACCAACCCAGGTCATTGGCTGACACTATCCCTGGCTCGGATCGTGACTCTGTCCCAAGCTAATGTCCTGCATCTTATCCTAATTGAAACCCTAATACTCTCCCTAACTAAGTCGCTCACTGATCCTAACTAAGACTTTCACCCTATCTCTCACTAAGGCCCAGAATCTGTCCCTAACATGGGACCTTCTGCAGTCAATAATGAAAATCCAGACACTATCCTGAGCTAATATCCTGACACATTTCTATCCACCCACCAGACACAGTCCCAAAGAAAGGCCTGTCGCTGTCCTTAACTGAAGACGAGAGGCTGTGCCTAACTCAGGACCTCAAGATTTCCCTAACTGAGGCCTCGATTCTCTGACTCACTCAGGCCCTGCTCATGTCTTTCACTATGACCCGAATGCTGACTCCACAAACGCCCTGAATGCTGCTCCTAAGTCATGCCCTGACAGTGTCTGCATCTAGGGGCCTCACTCAGGCCCTCACCTTCTCCCTATATCAGGCTCTGACGCTGTCCCTACCCGAAGCCCTGGCACAGGTCTTAAATTAGGCCCTGATTCTCTAAGTACCTAAGGGCTTGATTCCAAACCTAGGTCATTACCTGACACTAGCCCTAGACCTGAATGTAACCTTGTCCGTTGCTAATGTCAAATTTATCTAAAGAGATTCTTTAGGATGAAATTCTTTCATCTTCTGAATAGAGTTTTCTGAAAAAAATAATGTTTAAACTCTTACTGACCTTAAACAAAATGTACTCAACTTCTGCGGAATATTCCTTTATACCAGCGTGTATGGTTTCCTTCTGCATCTGCGTGTGTTGGCTTAAAGGGTGCTTGTAGGAATGCCTACTGTTATGCTAACTAAATCCCTGATGCTGTCCCTAAATAACGTCCTGAAATTAGTCTCAAGGCTGTGAACCTGTCCCAAACTGAGGCCTGGAGGCTCATCCTAGCTCAGGTCCTGACACTGTCCCTAGCAAAGGCCCTCACACAACTCCTAGCTCAGTCCCTGACACTATACCTAACAAAGGCTATAATGCTAGTCCTAACTCAGGCCCTGACACTGTTTCTAACTACAGCCCAGCTGCCGCCAATATCTAAAATCCTGATACTATCCTGAGTTAATATCCTGACCCAGGTCTTACCAAGGTCCTGAAACTGACCCAAAGTAAGCCTTGATGCTGTCCATAAATAAGGCCCTGAGGCTCTCCCTAACAGAGGCCCTGATAATGTCTTTAGTGAAGAACCTGACGCTGATCCCACAGAGGCCCTTCTGCTGCTCCTAAGTCATGCCCTGACAGTGTCCCGAACTCAGGCCCTAAACATAAGCCTCACTTAGGCCCTTTGGCTGTACCTTCCTTATGCTCTGACGCTGTCTGTATAGGAAGCCCTGGCAGTGGTCCTGATTTAGGCCCTCACGCTGGTCCTAAGTAAGGCCCTCACGCTGGTCCTAAGTAAGGCCCTGAGGCTCTCAATAACGAAGGTCTTCACGCTTTTCCTGGGTCATTTCGTGACGCTATCCCTGGCCCGGAACCTGACTCTGTCCCAAGCTCATGTCCTGCATCTTATCCTAAATGAAACCCTAATAGTATCCCTAACTAAGCCCTGACCAATCCGAACAAAGGCCTTGACACTATCTCTCACTAAAGCCCGGAATCTGTCCCTAACATGGGACCTGTTGCAATCAATAACTAAAACCCGGACACTGTCCTGAGCTAATATCCTGACTCATTTCTATCCACTGTTCTGATACTTTCCAAAAGAAAGCCTGTTGCCGTCCTTAAGTGAAGACCTGAGGCTGTGCCTAACTCAGGCCCTGAAGCTTTCCCTAACTGAGGCCTTGATTCTGTGACTAACACAGGCCCTGTTCATGTCTTTCACTATGACCTGCATGCTGACCCCACAAAGGCCCTGATGCTGTTCCTACGTCATGCCCTGACTGTGTCTCCAGCAGGTGGGCTGGCACTAGGCCTCACTCAGGCCTAGACGTTCTCCCTAAGTCAGGCTCTGACGCTGTCCCTACCCGAAGCCCTGACACAGGTCCTAAATTAGGCCCTGATTCTCTAAATAACTAAGGTCATGACACCAACCCAGGTCATTTTCTGACACTATCCCTGGCTCGGACCATGAGTCTGTCCCAAGCTCATGTCCTGCATCTTATCCTAAATGAAACCCTAATAGTATCCCTAACTAAGCCCTGACTAATCCGAACAAAGGCCTTGATACTATCTCTCACTAAAGCCCGGAATCTGTCCCTAACATGGGACCTGTTGCAATCAATAACTAAAATCCGGAAACTGTCCTGAGGTAATTTCCTGACACATTTCTATGCACGATCCTGACACTGTCCCAAACCTGTCGGTGTAATTAAATGAAGACCTGACGCTGTGCCTAACTCAGGCCCTGAAGCTTTCCCTAAGTGAGGCCTTGATTCTGTGACTCACTCAAGGCCTGCTCATGTCTTTCACTATGACCTTTCGCTGACCCAACCAAGGTGTTTCTGCTGCTCCTAAGTCGTACCCTGACTGTGTCTGCAGCTAGGGGGCTGACGCTAGGCCTCACTCAGGCCTTGACGTTCTCCATAAGTCAGGTCTGAATCTGTCCCTACCGAAAATCTTGACGCAGGTCCTAAATTTTAGGCCTTGATTCTCTAAGTAACTAAGGTCTTGACACCAAATCCAGGTCATTAACTGACACTACCCCTAGACCTTAATCTAATCTTGACTTTAGCTAATGTCAAGTTTAGGGGAAGAGATTCTTTACGATGAAATTCTTTCATCATATGAATATTGGTTTCTTAAAACAATAATTTTTAAACTCTTGTTAACCTTAAACAAAGTGTACTCAACTGCTGTGGAATATTCCTTCATAGCAGCGTGCATGGTTCACTTTTACATTCTTGTGTGTTGGCCTTCAGGGTTCTTGCAGGAATGGCTCCTCTTATGCTAACTAAATCATCCCTGATGCTGAACATAAATAAGGCGCTGAAATTACTCCCGATGCTGTGAACCGCTCCCTAACTACGGCCTGGAGACTCGTGCTAACCCAGGCGCTGACACTGTCCCTAACCAAGACCCTGACATTACACGTAACTCGGACCCTGACACTACTCCTAGCTCACTCCCTGACACTATACCTAACAAAGGCCATAATGATATTCCTAACTCAGACCCTGACACTGACTCTAACTAAGGCCCTACTGCCGCCAATATCTAAAGTCCTGATACTATCCTGAGTTAATATCCTGACCCAGGTCTTACCAAGGTCCTGAAACTGACCCAAAGTAAGCCTTGATGCTGTCCGAAAATGAGGTCCTGAGGCTCTCCCTAACAGAGGCCCTGATAATGTCTTTAATGAAGACCCTCAGGCTGATCCCACAGAGGCCCTTCTGCTGCTCCTAAGTCATGCCCTGACTCTTTCCCTAACTCAGATCCTAAAGATAGGCCTCACTTAGGCACTTGGGCTATACCTTCCTTATGCTCTGACGCTGTCTGTATAGGAAGACCTGGCAGTGGTCCTGATTTAGGCCCTGACGCTGGTCCTAAGTAAGGCCCTGATGCTCTCAATAACGAAGGTCTTCACGCATTTCCTGGGTCATTTCGCGACGCTATCCCTGGCCCGGAACCTGACTCTGTCCCAAGCTCATGTCCTGCATCTTATCCTAAATGAAACCCTAATAGTATCCCTAACTAAGCCCTGATTAAACCTAACAAGGGCCTTCACACTATCTCTCACCAACACCCAGAATATATCCCTAATGGTCCCTGCTGCAATCAATAACTAAAATCCGGACACTGTCCTGAGCTATTACCCTGACTCCTTTCTATCCACTGTCCTGATACTTTCCAAAAGAAAGCCTGTTGCCGTCCTTAGGTGAAGACCTGAGGCTGTGCCTAACTCAGGCCCTGAAACTTTCCCTAACTGAGGCCTTGATTCTGTGACTAACACAGGCCCTGCTCATTTCTTTCACTATGACCCGAATGCTGACCCAACAAAGGCCCTGATGCTATTCCTACGTCATGCCCTGTGTCTCCAGCTAGTGGGCTGACACTAGGCCGCACTCAGGCCTAGATGTTCTCCCTAAGTCAGGCTCTGACGCTGTCCCTACCCGAAACCCTGACACAGGTCCTAAATTAGGCCCTGATTCTCTAAGTAACTAAGGTCTTGACACCAACCCAGGTCATTGGCTGACACTATCCCTGGCTCGGATCGTGACTCTGTCCCAAGCTAATGTCCTGCATCTTATCCTAATTGAAACCCTAATACTCTCCCTAACTAAGGCGCTCACTGATCCTAACTAAGACTTTCACCCTATCTCTCACTAAGGCCCAGAATCTGTCCCTAACATGGGACCTTCTGCAGTCAATAATGAAAATCCGGACACTATCCTGAGCTAATATCCTGACACATTTCTATCCACCCACCAGACACAGTCCCAAAGAAAGGCCTGTCGCTGTCCTTAACTGAAGACGAGAGGCTGTGCCTAACTCAGGACCTCAAGATTTCCCTAACTGAGGCCTCGATTCTCTGACTCACTCAGGCCCTGCTCATGTCTTTCACTATGACCCGAATGCTGACTCCACAAACGCCCTGAATGCTGCTCCTAAGTCATGCCCTGACAGTGTCTGCATCTAGGGGCCTCACTCAGGCCCTCACCTTCTCCCTATATCAGGCTCTGACGCTGTCCCTACCCGAAGCCCTGGCACAGGTCTTAAATTAGGCCCTGATTCTCTAAGTACCTAAGGGCTTGATTCCAAACCTAGGTCATTACCTGACACTAGCCCTAGACCTGAATGTAACCTTGTCCGTTGCTAATGTCAAATTTATCTAAAGAGATTCTTTAGGATGAAATTCTTTCATCTTCTGAATAGAGTTTTCTGAAAAAAATAATGTTTAAACTCTTACTGACCTTAAACAAAATGTACTCAACTTCTGCGGAATATTCCTTTATACCAGCGTGTATGGTTTCCTTCTGCATCTGCGTGTGTTGGCTTAAAGGGTGCTTGTAGGAATGCCTACTGTTATGCTAACTAAATCCCTGATGCTGTCCCTAAATAACGTCCTGAAATTAGTCTCAAGGCTGTGAACCTGTCCCAAACTGAGGCCTGGAGGCTCATCCTAGCTCAGGTCCTGACACTGTCCCTAGCAAAGGCCCTCACACAACTCCTAGCTCAGTCCCTGACACTATACCTAACAAAGGCTATAATGCTAGTCCTAACTCAGGCCCTGACACTGTTTCTAACTACAGCCCAGCTGCCGCCAATATCTAAAATCCTGATACTATCCTGAGTTAATATCCTGACCCAGGTCTTACCAAGGTCCTGAAACTGACCCAAAGTAAGCCTTGATGCTGTCCATAAATAAGGCCCTGAGGCTCTCCCTAACAGAGGCCCTGATAATGTCTTTAGTGAAGAACCTGACGCTGATCCCACAGAGGCCCTTCTGCTGCTCCTAAGTCATGCCCTGACAGTGTCCCGAACTCAGGCCCTAAACATAAGCCTCACTTAGGCCCTTTGGCTGTACCTTCCTTATGCTCTGACGCTGTCTGTATAGGAAGCCCTGGCAGTGGTCCTGATTTAGGCCCTCACGCTGGTCCTAAGTAAGGCCCTCACGCTGGTCCTAAGTAAGGCCCTGAGGCTCTCAATAACGAAGGTCTTCACGCTTTTCCTGGGTCATTTCGTGACGCTATCCCTGGCCCGGAACCTGACTCTGTCCCAAGCTCATGTCCTGCATCTTATCCTAAATGAAACCCTAATAGTATCCCTAACTAAGCCCTGACCAATCCGAACAAAGGCCTTGACACTATCTCTCACTAAAGCCCGGAATCTGTCCCTAACATGGCACCTGTTGCAATCAATAACTAAAATCCGGACACTGTCCTGAGATAATTTCCTGACACATTTCTATGCACGATCCTGACACTGTCCCAAACCGGTCGGTGTCTTTAAGTGAAGACCAGACACTGTGCCTAACTCAGGCCCTGAAGCTTTCCCTAAGTGAGGCCTTGATTCTGTGACTCACTCAAGGCCTGCTCATGTCTTTCACTATGACCTTTCGCTGACCCAACCAAGGTGTTTATGCTGCTCCTAAGTCATGCCCTGACTGTGTCTACAGCTACGGGGCTGACGATAGGCCTCACTCAGGCCCTGACGTTCTCCATAAGTCAAGTCTGACGCTGTCCCTACCGAAAATCTTGACGCAGGTCCTAAATTTTAGGCCTTGATTCTCTAAGTAACTAAGGTCTTGACACTAAATCTAGGTCATTAACTGACACTACCCCTAGACCTGAATCTAATCTTGACTTTAGCTAATGTCAAGTTTAGGGAAAGAGATTCTTTATGACGAAATTCTTTCATCATATGAATATTGGTTTCTTAAAAAAATAAATTTTAAACTCTTGTTAACCTTAAACAAAGTGTACTCAACTGCTGTGGAATATTCCTTCATAGCAGCGTGCATGGTTCACTTTTACATTCTTGTGTGTTGGCCTTCAGGGTTCTTGCAGGAATGGCTCCTCTTATGCTAACTAAATCATCCCTGATGCTGAACATAAATAAGGCGCTGAAATTACTCCCGATGCTCTGAACCTGTCCCTAACTACGGCCTGGAGACTCGTGCTAAACCAGGCCCTGACACTGTCCCAAACCAAGACCCTGACATTACACGTAACTCGGACCCTGACACTACTCCTAGCTCAGTCCCTGACACTATTACCTAACAAAGCCCATAATGATATTCCTAACTCAGACCCTGACACTGACTCTAACTAAGGCCCTACTGCCGCCAATATCTAAAGTCCTGATGCTATCCTGAGTTAATATCCTGACCCAGGTCTTACCAAGGTCCTGAAACTGACCCAAAGTAAGCCTTGATGCTGTCTGAAAATGAGGCCCTGAGGCTCTCCCTAACAGAGGCCCTGATAATGTCTTTAGTGAAGACCCTCACGCTGATCCCACAGAGGCCCTTCTGCTGCTCCTAAGTCATGCCCTGACAGTGTCCCGAACTCAGGCCCTAAACATAAGCCTCACTTAGGCCCTTTGGCTGTACCTTCCTTATGCTCTGACGCTGTCTGTATAGGAAGCCCTGGCAGTGGTCCTGATTTAGGCCCTCACGCTGGTCCTAAGTAAGGCCCTGAGGCTCTCAATAACGAAGGTCTTCACGCTTTTCCTGGGTCATTTCGTGACGCTATCCCTGGCCCGGAACCTGACTCTGTCCCAAGCTCATGTCCTGCATCTTATCCTAAATGAAACCCTAATAGTATCCCTAACTAAGCCCTGACCAATCCGAACAAAGGCCTTGACACTATCTCTCACTAAAGCCCGGAATCTGTCCCTAACATGGGACCTGTTGCAATCAATAACTAAAACCCGGACACTGTCCTGAGCTAATATCCTGACTCATTTCTATCCACTGTTCTGATACTTTCCAAAAGAAAGCCTGTTGCCGTCCTTAAGTGAAGACCTGAGGCTGTGCCTAACTCAGGCCCTGAAGCTTTCCCTAACTGAGGCCTTGATTCTGTGACTAACACAGGCCCTGTTCATGTCTTTCACTATGACCTGCATGCTGACCCCACAAAGGCCCTGATGCTGTTCCTACGTCATGCCCTGACTGTGTCTCCAGCAGGTGGGCTGGCACTAGGCCTCACTCAGGCCTAGACGTTCTCCCTAAGTCAGGCTCTGACGCTGTCCCTACCCGAAGCCCTGACACAGGTCCTAAATTAGGCCCTGATTCTCTAAATAACTAAGGTCATGACACCAACCCAGGTCATTTTCTGACACTATCCCTGGCTCGGACCATGAGTCTGTCCCAAGCTCATGTCCTGCATCTTATCCTAAATGAAACCCTAATAGTATCCCTAACTAAGCCCTGACTAATCCGAACAAAGGCCTTGATACTATCTCTCACTAAAGCCCGGAATCTGTCCCTAACATGGGACCTGTTGCAATCAATAACTAAAATCCGGAAACTGTCCTGAGGTAATTTCCTGACACATTTCTATGCACGATCCTGACACTGTCCCAAACCTGTCGGTGTAATTAAATGAAGACCTGACGCTGTGCCTAACTCAGGCCCTGAAGCTTTCCCTAAGTGAGGCCTTGATTCTGTGACTCACTCAAGGCCTGCTCATGTCTTTCACTATGACCTTTCGCTGACCCAACCAAGGTGTTTCTGCTGCTCCTAAGTCGTACCCTGACTGTGTCTGCAGCTAGGGGGCTGACGCTAGGCCTCACTCAGGCCTTGACGTTCTCCATAAGTCAGGTCTGAATCTGTCCCTACCGAAAATCTTGACGCAGGTCCTAAATTTTAGGCCTTGATTCTCTAAGTAACTAAGGTCTTGACACCAAATCCAGGTCATTAACTGACACTACCCCTAGACCTTAATCTAATCTTGACTTTAGCTAATGTCAAGTTTAGGGGAAGAGATTCTTTACGATGAAATTCTTTCATCATATGAATATTGGTTTCTTAAAACAATAATTTTTAAACTCTTGTTAACCTTAAACAAAGTGTACTCAACTGCTGTGGAATATTCCTTCATAGCAGCGTGCATGGTTCACTCTTACATTCTTGTGTGTTGGCCTTCAGGGTTCTTGCAGGAATGGCTCCTCTAATGCTAACTAAATCATCCCTGATGCTGAACATAAATAAGGCGCTGAAATTACTCCCGATGCTGTGAACCGCTCCCTAACTACGGCCTGGAGACTCGTGCTAACCCAGGCCCTGACACTGTCCCTAACCAAGACCCTGACATTACACGTAACTCGGACCCTGACACTACTCCTAGCTCACTCCCTGACACTATACCTAACAAAGGCCATAATGATATTCCTAACTCAGACCCTGACACTGACTCTAACTAAGGCCCTACTGCCGCCAATATCTAAAGTCCTGATACTATCCTGAGTTAATATCCTGACCCAGGTCTTACCAAGGTCCTGAAACTGACCCAAAGTAAGCCTTGATGCTGTCCGAAAATGAGGTCCTGAGGCTCTCCCTAACAGAGGCCCTGATAATGTCTTTAATGAAGACCCTCAGGCTGATCCCACAGAGGCCCTTCTGCTGCTCCTAAGTCATGCCCTGACTCTTTCCCTAACTCAGATCCTAAAGATAGGCCTCACTTAGGCACTTGGGCTATACCTTCCTTATGCTCTGACGCTGTCTGTATAGGAAGACCTGGCAGTGGTCCTGATTTAGGCCCTGACGCTGGTCCTAAGTAAGGCCCTGATGCTCTCAATAACGAAGGTCTTCACGCATTTCCTGGGTCATTTCGCGACGCTATCCCTGGCCCGGAACCTGACTCTGTCCCAAGCTCATGTCCTGCATCTTATCCTAAATGAAACCCTAATAGTATCCCTAACTAAGCCCTGATTAAACCTAACAAGGGCCTTCACACTATCTCTCACCAACACCCAGAATATATCCCTAATGGTCCCTGCTGCAATCAATAACTAAAATCCGGACACTGTCCTGAGCTATTACCCTGACTCCTTTCTATCCACTGTCCTGATACTTTCCAAAAGAAAGCCTGTTGCCGTCCTTAGGTGAAGACCTGAGGCTGTGCCTAACTCAGGCCCTGAAACTTTCCCTAACTGAGGCCTTGATTCTGTGACTAACACAGGCCCTGCTCATTTCTTTCACTATGACCCGAATGCTGACCCAACAAAGGCCCTGATGCTATTCCTACGTCATGCCCTGTGTCTCCAGCTAGTGGGCTGACACTAGGCCGCACTCAGGCCTAGATGTTCTCCCTAAGTCAGGCTCTGACGCTGTCCCTACCCGAAACCCTGACACAGGTCCTAAATTAGGCCCTGATTCTCTAAGTAACTAAGGTCTTGACACCAACCCAGGTCATTGGCTGACACTATCCCTGGCTCGGATCGTGACTCTGTCCCAAGCTAATGTCCTGCATCTTATCCTAATTGAAACCCTAATACTCTCCCTAACTAAGTCGCTCACTGATCCTAACTAAGACTTTCACCCTATCTCTCACTAAGGCCCAGAATCTGTCCCTAACATGGGACCTTCTGCAGTCAATAATGAAAATCCGGACACTATCCTGAGCTAATATCCTGACACATTTCTATCCACCCACCAGACACAGTCCCAAAGAAAGGCCTGTCGCTGTCCTTAACTGAAGACGAGAGGCTGTGCCTAACTCAGGACCTCAAGATTTCCCTAACTGAGGCCTCGATTCTCTGACTCACTCAGGCCCTGCTCATGTCTTTCACTATGACCCGAATGCTGACTCCACAAACGCCCTGAATGCTGCTCCTAAGTCATGCCCTGACAGTGTCTGCATCTAGGGGCCTCACTCAGGCCCTCACCTTCTCCCTATATCAGGCTCTGACGCTGTCCCTACCCGAAGCCCTGGCACAGGTCTTAAATTAGGCCCTGATTCTCTAAGTACCTAAGGGCTTGATTCCAAACCTAGGTCATTACCTGACACTAGCCCTAGACCTGAATGTAACCTTGTCCGTTGCTAATGTCAAATTTATCTAAAGAGATTCTT